>NW_027176395.1:8934940-9517440 GCF_023349555.1 Cebidichthys violaceus | reverse complement strand
GTCTGGCGTGCTGCTGCCCAGATGCGGCGGCAGCGACAAACTAAGGCATGGGCGGAGGGCACAGACACCTCTGGTTCGGACTCGGGAAAAACAGGGGGTTGGTAACCAAACACACAATGGAAGGGAGACATACCAGTGGCGGAGGAGGGAAGGGAGTTCTGGGCGTACTCGACCCATGTCAGGTGTTGGCTCCATGACGCAGGATTCTGGGCCACCAGGCACCGAAGGCCGGTTTCCAGCTGTTGATTGAGGCGCTCCGTCATGCAGTTAGCCTCAGGATGGTACCCAGATGTGAGGCTAGCGGTGGCTCCAATGAGCTTACAGAACTCCTTCCAGAACCGTGAGACGAATTGGGGCCCCCGATCCGACACAATGTCTTGGGGGAATCCATGGATCCTAAACACATTGTTCATCATAATATCCGCCGTCTCTTTAGCTGACGGCAACTTGGGCAAGGCTAGAAAATGTGCCATTTTAGAGAATCTGTCCACCACGGTCAAAACCGTGGTGTTACCCTTGGAGATCGGGAGCCCCGTGACAAAGTCCATAGAGATTTCTGCCCACTGCCGGGACGGAATGGGCAGCGGCTGCAGCAAGCCTACACGGGTTCTGGAGGAGTTCTTGTTCCTGGCGCAGACGGAACATGCCTCAACGTACTCCCAGACCTCCGGCTCCATGGACGGCCACCAGAACCTCTGCGTGATGGCGAACATGGTCCGACGTACGCCCGGATGGCAGGTGAGCAAAGACGAGTGAGCCCAGTGGATCACCTGTGGGCGCAGATTAACGGGGACAAACAGACGATTATCTGGGCACCCACGAGGTGGAGGGGTCTCACCGTTAGCCTGCTTCACCTCGGTTTCTATAGGCCAGGTAACCGCTCCAACCACACAGTTAAGTGGAAGGATGGGCTCAGGTTCCATGGCCACAGGCTCGGGGCTGAAAAGACGGGACAGGGCGTCAGGCTTGGTATTCTTTGACCCCGGTCTGTAGGATAGGGAAAAATCAAAACGGTTAAAAAACAAAGACCAGCGGGCTTGACGGGAATTTAAACGTTTAGCTTTCTTAATATACTGCAGGTTCTTGTGGTCTGTCCAAACCAGAAACGGGTGCTGTGCCCCCTCAAGCCAGTGCCGCCACTTCCCCAGCGCCACCTTCACCGCCAGCAGCTCACGATCTCCCACATCGTAGTTCCGTTCCGCTGCCGTCAGTCGTCGTGATAAGAAAGCACAGGGGTGAAGCTTGTTATCCAACTCTGCTCACTGGGAGAGAATGGCCCCGATCCCGTCATTAGAGGCGTCCACCTCCACCACGAACTGGCGAGCGGGATCGGGGAGCGTGAGGATGGGTGCTGTGGTGAACCGCCGCTTAAGCTCTCGGAAGGCTGCGTCCGCGTCGGCGGACCAGTGAAACGGTACCTGTGGAGAAGTGAGAGCATGGAGCGGAGCTGCTGTCGCGCTGAAGCCTCTGATAAACCGCCTGTAAAAGTTGGCAAAACCGAGGAATTGCTGCACCTTTTTGCGGCTATCAGGTGTTGGCCATTCGGCTACAGCGCTTACTTTAGCCGGGTCCATCTGAACCCTTCCAGGAGCTACGATAAAGCCCAGGAAGGAGACAGTATTGGCATGAAATTCACTCTTTTCTGCTTTAACGTATAACCCGTTGTCTAGGAGACGTTGCAAGACGAGTTCAACATGATTTTTATGAGTGTCTAGGTCGGGGGAATAAATCAGAATGTCATCAATATAGACATACACAAAATGATCTAAGAATTCTCTCAACACGTCGTTTATCATCGTCTGAAAAACTGCTGGGGCGTTGGTGAGACCAAAAGGCATGACCAGATATTCATAATGTCCGGATGGCGTGTTGAATCCTGTCTTCCACTCATCCCCTTCCCTAATGCGAACCAGATGATATGCGTTGCGTAAGTCCAGTTTGGTGAAAATCTGTGCCTGTTGAAGCTGGTCGAATACTGTAGTCATGAGGGGAAGGGGATATCTGTTCTTAACTGTGATTTCGTTAAGTGGGCTATAGTCAATGCAGGGGCGAAGAGTTCCATCCTTTTTTCCCCACAAAGAAGAAACCAGCCCCTGCTGGGGATGAGGAAGGTCGGATCAAACCTGCTCTCAGAGACGACTCGATATAGTCTTTCATGGCCTGCCTCTCAGGCCCAGAAACCGAATAAAGACGGCCCTTCGGGGTGGTGGAGCCGGGCAGGAGATCAATGGCGCAGTCAAATGTGCGATGAGGCGGTAGGGCTGTGGCTTTGCTTTTACTAAAAACCTCTGCGAGATGATGGTAGCAGCTTGGAACCTTGGTCAGATCGGTGGTCTCCGAGTCTGTGATAGAGTGAGTAAAAACACTGTTAAGAGTAGGGTTCTTCTCTTGGGGCTGTGATTCCCGACGTTGGTTCCTACAACTCTCCCCCCACGCCAGAATGTCCCCGGTGAGCCAATCTATGCGTGGGTTGTGGCGAATTAGCCACGGAAACCCGAGGATGAGATGGTGCAGAGGTGAGTGTATAAGGTACAGCCTTATGCGCTCCAATGATCAGCGATGCGAAGATCTACTGGTTCGGTAACATGTGTTATGGTGAACAATGCGCTTCCATTGAGCGTGCTCGCTTTAACAGGCTTACTCAGTGGGTTAACCCGAAGCCCCAGTCTCCGCGCTAAACCCCAGTTGATTAGACTCTCATCTGCCCCTGAGTCAATCAGTGCTCCCAGCTCGAGGTCTTTATTGTGGTGTTTAATCTTCACTGTGGTCAATTGTCATGGGGTGAGAGTAACTGCTGTGACATGACTCACCAACAGGTTGGCCTTCACGGGGCAAGCGGTGATGAGGTGGCCATGTTCGCCACAGTAAAAGCACCTGCCCTCCTGATAGCGCCGCTGCCGCTCCTCCTGAGAGAGCCGGGCCCTTCCCGTCTGCATGGGCTCCTCTTCTCCTCCGGCGGGAGGTCGTGAACGTTGCTCAGGAGAGGTCCGACGTGATGCGGCGTGCCAGAGAGCCGCTGAAGAACCAGGTGCCGTGGCTGTCGACCTGGACCCGCGCTGCCGCCTCCGTTCCCGCAGCCGGTTGTCTGTGCGGATGGCAAGGGCGATGAGGGAATCGAGGTCCGGAGGGAGGTCCAATAGGACCAAAAGGTCCTGGATCGGATCTGAAAGTCCTTTCAGAAAAACATTGTATAGGGCTGTGGTGTTCCACCCGCTCTCCGTCGCCAGGGTGCAAAAGCGAATGGCGTAATCACAAATAGGCTCTCCTCCCTGTTTTATCCGGCTGAGCTCCCGAGCCCTTTCTCGGTCTGTCGCCACAGGGTCAAAGATGAGTTTGAGAGCGTCGGCAAACCTCTTAGGCGAAGCACAGATTGCCGAATTCCTGGCCCACTCAGCGGTGGCCCACGCCTTGGCCCTTCCCGTGAGATGAGACATCATGAAGGCGACCTTGGATCTTTCTGTGAGAAAGTGAAGAGGAGAGTGCTCAAAGTGCATTTCGCATTCAATAAGGAATGACCTACTTTGTCCGATGGTCCCAGAGTATCGTTCCGGGGGTGCCAGCGTGGTGCATGCGTCAGCAAGTGTGGCTATGGGGGAGGACTCAGAAGGCGTGGGAGGTTGCTCGGGAGCAGCGGCTGGGTTTGTGGAGAGGAGGGTGAGGATCTGTTCCACCTGGGTGCTGAGAAGTCCCATCTGCGTGGTTATGGTGGCCTTAAACCCCTCCTGGCTTTGAGCTAGTCCCCTGACTCCTCGATCGAGGCCAGCCACCAGATCCTCATGCTGCGCCAGCCTTGAGGCTTGAGTGCGCAGCGCCGCAGTCAGCTGGTCCTTCTCTGCCGAGTCCATTCTGGCCAGTGTGTACTGTCACGGAGGGAGCTCTTGATGAGGACTCGGATGCAAAGTAGAGGTTCAGCTGACGATCTTTTATTTCCAACAAAAAATGCACAGGGAAATCCCTGGAAACAAAAACCTCTCTTAGCGAGGAAGGAAAAAAAATAACCAAGTAGAACTACAAATGCTCTGGCGAGGAAAGAAGAAAACAACAAAGTAGAACTAAAAAAGCTCTGATTTAACTCAAGGAGCTGTAAAGTCAAAACGGCAAAAGCCAAATCAAAAATCACTTCTCGAGGAAGGTATTAAACTACAAATAAAAAATGCTCTGATTTAACTCGAAGAGCTGAATGGTCAAAAAGGCAAAATGCAAAACAAAATCTCTCTTACCGAGGAAACAAGAAACAAGAAACAAGAACGGGACAGACGAAACTATGGCTTGGACTTGCTAATAGCATAAGGCAGGTGTGCAAGACGAAAGGACATGACACACTGGCACAGGACACGGGGAGACGCAGACTATAAGTACACATGAGGAAAGTGGGGGAACAGGTGGACACAATCAGGAATCAGGGAAGACAATCAGACTGGTGACACATGAGGAAGGGCAAGGAACCTGAAACGAGAGGAGAGTTAATTTCCAAAATAAAACAGGAAGTCACAAAACAAACGTGGAGACAGGACAAAAACCCAGCTTGACATACAGGTGTGACAAACCAGACATTTATAAATATTTGATTGAATGACCAGGTATCATTAGGCTACTTCTTGTCTGCAAACCAACCTGTTAATAGTCAACTGTTTGATCTTTTAAAGGTTTAATTGTAGATGACAGTCTAATGCTGCTATACTGTATGTCTGTACTGCAGCAGCCTCCTACTCAAGCTAATGTTAGCTATCCATCATTAGTAACTGTCACAACATCATTTAGCGATTTACCCCACTGACAGTGAATATTTCCATATCTTATGTGCCTCAAATCTCATTGTGAAAGCCTCAGTTAACCGTATAAACAAGAGCTTTTCAGCATTTTTCGTGTTTCCCTCCATATGTGACAGCTCCTTTCTTTCCCCAAAAAAAGAAACCGGCGAGCATAACACCAGATCTATTAGAATCACTCTACAAATCAGAGATGTTCCGTTGAGCTGAGGGAACTGTGGAGTTCATCACTATGAGTGACCCCTGTCACATCACACCTAGTCATTTCATCCATTGGTTCTGTAAAAAAAATCACATTAGTACACCTTTAATGTTTGCAATTTACAAATTTCCACATAAAATTTGCTGGTACACTGAATCCATTTATAAATACATGCAACAAAGAAACAAAAATAAATGTTACCATCCGGAATTCTGCTGCCTGCATGCCATCTGTCAAAAGGTTTCATGCAAATACAATACTGCAAGTCAACTCAATGCTAAAGCCAATACAGAAGTATTTACAGCAGGGGGGAAAAAGGCACCTTAATAACACTGTAATATTATACTTAAGCTTCTTATTTTTCTTTCATAAAGTGCATGTGTCACATTGGGCTCCCTCCTACAAATCGGAATTGAGGGTATTGCACCCTGGCATTTATGTCTGGCTCGGGAACAGACGGTCCAAATGGAACCCAGGTCCCATCTCTCCGCTCCAGAATGGCACGGTTGTTAAGAAGGAAAATACATGAAACGAGAGGCTTGGATATCAGATTATCATTAAGTAGCACCAGATCCCCTGGTATTTTGTCGAAGATTTTGGTATTAAATCTTTGCTTCAAAGTGACTAATTACGCTAAGCCCTGATTTCATGGTCACAGCTGTACCGTATTACCAATCACAACAGCTCAATGCAGACTGCTGTGGTTTCCCTGCACAAGGAGATGCCGCGGCTTATCTATGGCGGTGTCAATGTCACTGAGACGCTCAGCGGAACCATCTGGACCGATACCACCATCTCATCTTCATCAGCCTCGGCAGCCCGCCACAGGCACATCCCAAATTCCAGGGCGTGTACCTTCAGTTTTTATATCTGAGGTAAAAAGCAAAAAAAAAGGAGTGCTTCTCCATCCTTTTCCCTTCACAGTCCATTTCATGAGTGGCTCACACTTCAAGCAACAAGTCACGCTTGATAAACAAGTCACTGTTATATCCTGTCCATCAGTGTCCATGGGAGATCAGCCGATGTGTGGATGGCCAGGAAAAGATGTCCACAGCTTAACTTTCTGCATTCATCGGCTGTTAACAGCCAATCGTATTTCTGTGTTTATTTATTTAGTTGTATCAGTAACAACAATGCCTGTTGAGTGTACAATGGTATGTTTTTTAGAGGCGCTTTGTCCTCCAGATACTGCACTGTTCATTACATTCCACAGTAGGAAATTGCTCAACAAAATAAATAATGTCCCTGGGCTATTGTTTGCCTTGAGTGTGTCGTAAGAGGAGCGGTTATGGGATCACTGGGAGAGCATGACTGTCCTGAGCTGGAGTTAGAATGTGAGATACAGTAATTCGGCCATTTTTTGCATCTTTAGGCAATTTTCCCTGTTGTATTTTAACAAGCTCCTCCTTCAGAATTTATGCAATATCGACTTCAAATTTGGTCAGGACAATCTGAAGACCTTTAGCATGAAAAGTTATGAGTTTTTGAATGAAACAGGAAGTTGTTGTAACTCCAAGGTACATTGTCCAATACGCCCAACATTTTGTATGCTTGATACTGCTCCAGGCCTGAGCACATTTCCATGCCAAAATGTTCACATAGTCATAGCGCCACCTACTGGCAAAAGGAAATGACAAGTATTATAGTTTGATGTACTCCTCCTAGTTGACCACATCGGCCTCAAACTCAAAGCCTTAAGACATGATAATAATCCATCCTGAATATTGTGAGTTTGCCGCTGTTGCCGTGGCAACGCATCATTTGCCATGAAAAGGAAGCTGATTTTTATGTGGCTTGGGATGCTCAAAAGCTCATGAAACTTTGCTCATGTGCCATAGGTGATGGAAATAAATATTTCATAAGGGTTTTTGCCTTTGCAGTCAAAATATTTCTCATTAGCGTCCCCTACAAATATTCTAAAAAACGGCGGCAGCCCTACGTTTAACCCACATGTATGCACTTTTGAAGGCACATGTAGACTTAACAAAATGGGACCATGCTCTAAAATCAAACGAAAGTCCGCCATTTTCTATTTTGTGTGAATTTTCCTTCCATTTCAGTACATTTGTAGTCGCTATACTTTAACAAACTCCTCCTAGGCAATTTATCAGATCCACTTCAAATTTGGTCAGTACAATCTAAAGACCTTTGCAATTAAAAGTTAGTGAAATCTTTACGTTTGATGGAATGGTGTCGCTGTGGCTTGGCGGCCATTTTACGTGATTCCCCATTAAACAACAAGCTGATGTAACGCCACTGGACTTGCTCAAATCTGTTTCAAACTTGCCATACTTGATAACAGTCATGGCCTGAGGATGTCTACAAGCCAATTTTCACTCATTGTCGTGGCGCCACCTACTGGCAACAGGAAATCAGCATTATTTAACAAACATTATCCAATTTACATGACATTTACATGATGTGGTCTTCACTTGATATAGTGCAACATAATGCATATTGATGCATGTTGTCTAGAGCCATACAGTAGATACAGGAAGTGGTGGATTATTTGCAAAGCATAATTTCCAGCGTCACACACTCCATGCAGGCAAAAATACTCGGTGGGAGGGCCCGTTCATTAACATGGCAGCAGCGTTGGAAATATACAAGGGCAAAGGGCAAAACTGCCCCTAAGAAATATAATTTTGCCCCTGATATCACTAGAGGGGCAAAAAATGCCCCCATAATTTCCTCTAATAATTATGAGAATTTAATGAACTTGTCAAAAACATCGTAGCCTATATGACCCGGTCCAGTTGCCATAGAATGTTTTTGATTTTCACCTTGACTGATCGAACGTTCTAAAAGATTTTTAAAAAAATGGAGCGCTTCTTAATCAGTCCTATGACTGCGAGTGTGAGGAGAAATGAGGATCAGCAAACACAGTTTCCGTCACCATCTCAGGTTCCAAAGATAAAATTCACACACCAAGCGACCATTGAAAAATGGAAGCTGGATTGGCTTGGGGTGGAGGAAGACGACGACGAGAAAAAGACCAGCATTTTTTGCAAGGCATGTCGAACTTGTGGACACCGAGTTGCCAAAGTCGTTTTCAATCCAGCACAGGCGAAGTCTTCTGCTGACTTCATCGAGGGGAGCGAAAACATAAAGAAATACGTGGCCTTTCATCACCAGGCGACCAAGCAACGGTGAGTGATAACTAGTGATAATTATTTTGAAATTATTTAGTTCGCTTTAGCTAGACGTTAGTTAGCTTTAGTTAGTTTTCAAAGTTTAAATGTTTAAAGTCCCTTATCACATGTAACATACTATTTTTGTTTTTGTTTTTACAGAAGCATGGAGTAATCAGCTCAATAACAGAGAGACAATTGTGGAAGCTGTGAATCTGATGCAGAAGACAGCGTTCTGCAAAATGGTTAAGCTGTTTGACATTGCTTACCATATTGCTAAACACAAGAAGCCATTTGCTTATTATCCATCTCTAGTCAATCTGGAGAAGCGGCATGGAGTTGATTTGGAAGATGCCTACATTAACCCCAAACAAGCAAGAGTTTTTACCCAGTACCTCGCGGAACAAATACAGCTTGAGGTTAGCAAGCAAGTATTGGCTTCCAGATATATCAGTGTCCTTGTTGATGGGAGCACAGACAGGTCAACAGCGGAGAAGGAAGTCCTTTATGTGAAATTCCTGCATAAAGGTGTCCCTCGCATGGCATTTCTAGGGTAATATCTATGATCAATGATCTCTTATCAATTATCTATTGCTCAAGTTTATTGTTTATCAATTAATCTAAAGGTTACTTACACACATACAGTACAAGGATTTGTACTCACTTGTGTTTTGTTTAGTTGTTTTTTTTTACATTGTGTGTTTTTATCATCCTAATAGAATTGAGGACATTGAGAGTGCCACAGCTGACGGCGGTCACTGCTAATCTCCAAGGGCATCCCTAACTGGACCAATCATCTTGGTCCAGCGTTAACTTTGGATGCAGGCAGGGCATCTACACAAAGCTAAAGAATGACATGCCATGGCTAATGGGCATTCATTGTTTAGCTCATCGTTTAGAGCTAGCCTGCAAGAATGCCTTCCAGGGAACTTATTTCAATCAAGAGGTTTGTGTGATATTTTAACTTTTGATATAAAAAACATATTATAAAAAACATAGTATTTATTAACATTGCTGGACCCTAAAGCAAACAGTATAAACATTGTGGGACTTTGATTCTCAATGCCTTGTTTGTGTTTTTCTTTTCATTTTTCAGATTGATGGGTTCCTGTCTTTCTATACATCATTCTATTGAGGGTCAGGGAAAAGACGACGGGAGCTGGACCAGCTGGCTGAACTGCTAGACGAGTCTGTCCTGACACCCACTAGAGTAGATGGGACCAGATGGGTTGATCACCGCAGAAGAGCCCTTAAAGCACTCGAGACAAACATCCCTGCAATCATCGCTCATCTAAGTGAGGTGGGAAGTGATCAGCGACAAGAAATAAAGAAAGCAGATGCTGCAAGAGTGAGAGGATGGCTCAAGAAGGTTAGGTCTAATGAAGTCCTCCTCCATACAGGTCTTTACATGGATGTTTTGGGTGAGTTGTCCCATCTATCTCTCCAATTCCAGAAGGACAGCATCTCTCTTCCCACAGCTGTGGAGGCTATTGAGACTTCCAAAGAGGTGCTGAAAGACATGGCGAAAGGTGATGGCCCAAAGCTGAGAGCAGTGAAGGTGGAGTGTAGGTGTGGTAGCTACAGAGGTGTAGAGCTTTCTGACACTTATGCAGATGCTGAGGAGAGATTGAAGAGTTCCAGAGAGCCGCTCATCCATGACATTGTGGCCTGCCTTGATGAAAGGTATCAAATAGACACAATCCTCATGGCCATGTGTAAACTGGACCCTAAGCACTGGCCTGAAGATCTGACTGAGTATGGTAGCGAGGAGGTCTTACTGCTCCTAGAGCATTTCAAGGAGATACTGACGAAAAACGGCTGCGATGTAGAAAGCGTAATGGCAGAGTGGACCCGTCTTAAGAAGGTCGTCAACAGGAATTAGAGAGGTCTAAAGTGGGAGGACCTATGGGCACAGATTCTAAGGGTGTGGTCTGAGGAGTTCCCCAACATACTCCACATAATTTAAATAATTCAAGTCATGCCGATGTCCACCCCCAAGGTAGAGAGAGTGTTTTCTCTTCTGAATCGAGTCAAAACTGACTGGCGGATCAATCTCAACACAGCCACAGTGAAAGACCTAATGATTATCTCACTGGAGGGACCAGAAGAAGAAGATGCAGCTGCTGCAGCATGTGCAGAATCTGCTGTGAAAAAATGGTTCCGCAGTGGGAAGAAAGCAAGGCGGCCCCACATAAAACCCTATGGGAAAAGGCAGCAGGACAGACCAGCAACTTCTCCAATGGCTGACAGTGACACAGATGACGACGATGATGAACTGGTGCTATTTGACAAATAAGCCACTCATGTATGTATACGTACATATTTATTATTTTTCTCCACTGTACATATATGCTTAACTTAATATGTACTTTTTAATTTTCTGAAATGACATTTTCCCCTCAGCTCTGCTGAGGTTTTTGTTTGTAAATTGAATTACAAACAAAAAACCACAAAAAGCCACAGTGACCGTGGCTAAGTGGAGAGCAGGGCCGGCGATCAAAAAATCGGCGGTTCGATCCCCGGCTCCTGCTCTATTCCCCGGCTCCTGCTCTATTAGTCTCATGTCAATGTGTCCTTGAGCAAGACATTTAACTCCAAAATTGCTCCCGTAGCTACAGTGTGTAGATAGATACTGAATTGTAAGTCGCTTTGGATAAAAACGACTGTAATGTAATTTAATTAATATATGTATTCTGTGCACTGCTACATATACATAGTATTGTGTTTTGTTCTTGTTCTTTGTTTTGTCTGTCCTATCTGTATTTCTTGTACTAGGTAGGTACAACATGATTAAAGGTAACAAAAAAATCAATAAATATAATTTATAATTATAAAAAAAGAAAGAAAAAAGTTATAATTGTTAATAGTTGTTTAAAAAATGTAATAATAACAATAAATAACCTTACAAAGAAATAAGAATTTTTGAAATTGAATGATTGTCTGATTTATGTTTTCTGTTTGTTTTTTATTAAACAAATCTAAGAAAACACTTTGAATCTGTAGACTACTGCCTAATAGTGTTATCATTGCCATTTGATGACAATTGCTCATATACTGTAAGCCTAAATAAGTATATTTATTATTTTGAACAAAGTTTCAAAAAGTGCCCCCATTTTTTTTAAATGCCCCTAGATTTCAGTCAGTGGGGGCAACAATTGCCCCCTGAAAAATATGAAAATTTCCTACACTGCATGACAGTCTGTTCTTTACCGGCATCTCACAGTCGCTACCTGATGGAGTTTGGTTAGTCTATATGTGGCACAATAAGTCATGTGCAGTTCAGTAAGTACAATCATTTATTGGGTGTAACATAACTTAAGAGAGTTTGTTATGTTTCCTATGTGTTTATGAGGAGGAAGTCTTCATTGTAGTTCAAATTTGGGGAACAGCGTTATTTATCACCAGCTACATTTTTAGGCAGTAGATCCAGTGGATCGCCAGTAGGTGTCAGTGTTGTTATATGAGCACTGACTGTTACTCGAGTCACAGGGAAGTCTCACGTGAATACATGAGAGAATGAGAATCTCTGTGTAGCGACTGTATACCTAAAGGAACATTTTCATTAAATGTGTAGCACCAGATTGAGCCTGTGTGACATCATTCTGTGCACTGCTACATATACATGTCTTTTCAAACTATGAGTTCATGTATCATCTTGCTCTAAAATTATATAAAACTTAGACAATCTTCACATTAGAGACTGTAACAATGAATTTATTATCAAAATAATTGCCACTTTATTTCCTGATGATTAACTAATGCATTTAACAAATATGTTTTCTAGCTCAGTTGTTTTATTACATCGGTCATGTTTGAAATCCAGGACAGATGCCTTCAGTGTATCAGACGACCTATTTATTGGTTTTGGCGCATTTTAATCAGCAAAGCATTACAGCATTTATAAATGCTCAATATCTATGAAATTACCAAGTAGGTCTATAAATGGGGCCTGTCTATATTTAAGTTGACTTTTTGTCCCATTTTTTTTATATACACTACTCATTCCATCCACCTCTCACTCTTTCTCATCCTTTCGCACCTCGGCACCATAACTGCCACCATCACCTGTCTCACGCCGACCTGGAGTTTACTGAAATGGATTATGAAAGGGAGGAGGAGGCGCTGAGGAAGCTGGAGAAACCCTTTTCTGCCCTAGAGGTGGAGTGCAACCAGATCCAGGAGAAGCGTCACCCAGCAGATGAGAAGAGAGGGGAGGAGATGAGGGAGCTGGAGTTGAAGACCAATGCTGCTATTTCAGCACAAGCCTGGTGGAGAGCCTCCAGTACTCACAAGTCCTTAAAGAACCAGGCAAAAGCAAGAAGGCCAAAAACAGCAAAGGCAAGAAGAACAAACTCTTACTACTTTCTTACTCTGGTGCTACACAGATAAACCCCCTAGCTGTCGAATATTTTTTTTCTTTTACAAAAAAGCCTGTTGAGCAAATATCATTATACTCCATTATTTGTATGTGTGTCATTTATATGTTGTTTTTAATAAAGTACTTAATGTTTTAAACGAGTATTTACTACTTTTGTGAAGAACAGATTATAAAGGACTGCAGCACTTTCTATTTTTTTGTGATAAACATTTAATATATAGATTCCTTGTTGATCATTCATTGTCATTCATTTGTCATGTGACCAAGAGGAGCTGGGTATTGAACCACCAACAGTACATGTAGCGGACCCCAGCCAGACAATGGTGAAGCGTACTGATGTTTCCAGAGGCCTTTATTCATGTTCAACCGTCATCCTTATTTTGATGAACACAAATTTACTTTTTTCTCCTTCACAACCAATCTCCAGAAAACACCATAAGAGCTACGGAACAGATAAAAAATAAATGAGCTCTTACGACTTTAAACATTACTTAAATTACATTTCAAATTACATGGGAACATTTTCTCTAATATATACATTTCAAAAGCACATGTAAAAACCGAAATATAGCATTAGCTTAAAATTACAGCTTAGTCATTTAGCTATCACTCTTAAACTAACATTAGCATCTAGTTGAAACAGTAATACATCAAATAAACCCGCAGGATTACAGTCAGTGTGCTTTGGCACAGGCAGTATTACTGCCTTGTGCCACAAAGCCACACTGAATAACACAATAAACACACAATACCTTGTTCCCGTTCCAGCTAGGTGCTTAACCGTTAATTTATAAACTCTTATTGCCGAGAAATTATATCTTTTAACACTTTTCTTTTCGTCTGCACCATCAATTATCTTACTTTTCTAAATCCGAAGTCAAGCTACTATACTCTCTGACGCGATTTGTATCTACTTCCGGTTTTGCCAGAAGGACTTCAAAATAAAGGACCCAAAACGTAAAAAGGCACTTACAAAATAAAAGCTAGATTAATTTAGGTAACAAAGAAAAAGGTTTGTAGGAAATATTCACTTTACACGAACAGAACCTCTTAAGAGACTTTTACACTCCCACCAATCATGAGTAAATAATGTAACTGCATACAATTGGGCAACTGTATACAATACATTGGGCACAAATGATTTTTAACAGAAAATTAACTTCCATATACAAATAAGAAAGTGGAAAACCTTCATAAACTAAGTGAGCTCACAAACCTTTTGGAAAAAGTATTATGAACCATATTGGAGTGAGCAGGTTTAATCAGTCTCCAGCAGGTGAGTAAGTGTAAAATGTGGGGATATTATCTAGTTGAACTATCTCTACTCCACTGTTCCCATGGCGGACGAAGCTCATCTGGGATAAGATCGTCCCTTGCCTACACATCTCCTGAAGAATGATCTTTGCCTTGAGCAGAACTGGCCCCAGAAATCTGAGAGGATCATACAGTGAGGCCACTGTCGACAGAATGCTGAGGCGTGTTGCAGGCTGGTCCTTGAGGCTGACGTTAAGTCGATCCAGCTTTCTTGCATGATAAACGCCGTGATGTGGAATGTACCATCTCTCACCTTCACTCCCACCATCTACGATCCGCTCTGCATCTCCTCTTTCGATGGCCTCTCTCATGAATTTGACATACTCCTCCTTATATCTATCTATTAATGTTTAGTGTTCATGCCTACTGTTGAGGCCATCACCGAGAGATCAGATGCATCAAGGTTTCGGGAGGCTGACCACCATGACTTTACACTTCTTGCGCCACTTCTAACTAAATGAGAAACGTTACCAAATTAGCTGCATCGATCTGAGATTCACCGTCGCTTTTTAAAATGCGGCTTGTTACATAGTGGTACAATCTTAAAACTTTGGGAACCTCCGTTAAAGTAAATGGATCTTTTGATAATAGACTATTAATGTGCAATAAACAAATTTAGATTTAGTTTCTCTACGTGTAAAAGTACCCTACTCATCCTGCCTGCCTGCTCCATGACTCCTTATATACAGTGTGTTGTTGTATCTGACGCTCTTGCTCCTGTTTCTTCTCCATCCCCTTGGCACGCACCAGCTTTAGCTTCTCTACTCTGCGTCCAGTTGAAAGCCCTCTTTCCTCTCCTTCTCTGCTTCCTCAACAAGTTGATCAGCCACTTCTACCTGCAGGGACGGAGGTAGAGGACTTAGTTTTGCTGTTGCTATTGCTGGTGCTATCTCCTCTCTGCCTCTTGTTTGGATAACACGGCTGTTTGTTTGTTTAGTTTAGTTATTTGTTCTTAAATAAATGTGTAATTATTACTTTTTCCACTTGTCTTGTCTCCCTGATGTTGCAGCCTTTGAGCCGGGTTGTAACACTGTTGTGTGTGAAATTGTCCTCTACTGTACCTTCAGAAACGTATCATAGCTTAAGCGTAATTTCAGAGCTTACTTCATCTGCGCATGCTAATTTCTACATAAAAACACACACAGCAGGCAAAAATGACTTAGGAATATTTATGATGCATGCTCAGTCAGTTGAAGTTACTTCTCACAATTTAGCATTCTGTATTCATTCTTACAGATTAAGACAGAAAGGTACATCTCCAGAAGTAACTTTAGCACTTACTAACGGCTAGACATTTACCCTCGTGCCTCATCTCACGAGGGACATTTTTTTTTCAATCATTTTCAGTTCAGTTCAACTTCAGTTCCATAATAAGTGTATAATTAACGGAGTAGCTAAAATATAGACACTCAGACCCTCAAGGACAAACACATCCCTTTGTAACCACTAGGGGAGGACAGTGGTGCGATTATAAAACAATTATCGATTGATTTTCATGCATCAAAATCTTTCTATACATGATTTATTTGTTCTCACTGTGACACTGTTATTTTTAAAACACTGCATATTTGTACTGATTCATAATTTAAAAAAAAGATTAATTGACTCCCATTATCTTTTATTAATTCAATATTGGTAACAAATAGAAGAGCTGTGTCACATTTCCAATCAATGCAAAGACAACAAAATAAATAAAATTGGGCCTGTAGCAGCATCCTTGTATAAACAGACTTCAGCATGTTCTCAGTCATATGACATAACAAGCTGCTCTTATTCACAAATAAATAATAGAGATTTCTCTTCAAACTAATGAGTATTCATCTCTTGTATAAAAATAACTATCTGGAATATGTGGTGAACCTATACATGGCGGGATAAAGTGCATGTTTACGGTGACTCTAGATTCTCGAGCATGTTTCTTCTATCGTACCCGCTTTCCTCAGTGACACCAGGGGTACATCCCAAGTCTCTTAATTGCATCCCCGTTTCCCTCACTTGTGTCCTTTCCTTGCGTCTTAGTCCCTCCCACCAGGGATGCATGGAGAGGAGAGAGGAAACGAGGAAATATGTTTTAAGAGATATGAGACGTCCTTTCCTCTGAAGCCTCACATGAAGCGACGTCTGTTTCTGATGACGACTGCTCTGATCACAGCTGGATCAGCTGTGATCAGCTGTCAGTTGGCTTTAACAGCTGGAGAGACTTTTGATAGTTTGTGTCTGCACACATGATCACTGTACTTAATAATACTAATAACTGTTACCTCTTTAATAAACTGTGTTCTGTTTATAAGCACAGGATCGATTTCTACTGCAGAATGCGTTTGTCATATTTATGACTTATTTGCGTCTGTACGTTTTGAAATTGTGATTGTGACGTGATTATTAAATAACCCAGAATATGATTATGGTTTCTCTTAAATTATATAACTCATCAAACCAGACACTCAGGAATTATCAGCCTCACGTGACTGAATGAAATGATGATAAATGATGTAAAAAGCTCTCTCTGACTTTAATTGTATTCATAATAAAAGTTATTGAGGGAAATATCAAATCATGAAAAGACAAATCTTTCTAACAAATGGAGAAAGTTTTTTGTGGTCCTTTTGTTGTTTAGACTTTACAATGAACATATTTGAACCAGATAGTGAATCAGAAAACATATCAAATATAAAACTTGAGTTTAATCTGCGATCCGTCTTCACTGTTTACATGTTGAAAAAAATCGTATCAGTCCGATCGGCTGCAGGCTGCAGCACATAACTGATGAACAATGAGGGGACGTGTCTGCCGTTAAAACACTTCCTGGAAGACTGTTCTCGTGTGTCCTCGCGAGTTTCCACCACCCCGAGTAACCACACTTTTTCATTCTTGGTAATTAGCACTACAGCATAAAATGATGCATTCTATTGTATCAGGCTTTCACTCTAGAGCCCTGGCTTCAAAATAGTAGTTTTACTTGTTTCCACCAGATTGAGACATTTTCTAATGTTGTCCCTACTGGTCAAATATATGCTATTTTTCTGGTTTCCACTATAGGGGCATTGCTGCTGTATTATGTTTGATGCAATACATCAAAATCAATGTTGTTGCTATTCATTGACATATGTTAGACTGTGAAAGCATTTAGTACACAAAATATCATTAAATGTTTGTGTTGTTTTCCCATAACAACAGTGGTATGGTGTAAACAAACTAGCATTTAAAAGGTTAAAATTCTGAAACAATTAATATTTGGTAACTTTGGTTATGATCTGGACTGAAGTTGATTAAAAAGATTTAACTTAGTAAAAGTGTAAAACAATATTTCAGAGCAGTTTTAAGAAGGGGACAGTTTTGTCCTCTAAGGATAGATCAACTTTTTTAAAGTGAGGCACAAGAGCTCAGTTTACATGCAGTTTTCAAACATGGTTAACATGCTAAAATTCAAAACTACTACGATAAACAGTGTTACCTGCAGGGGGCTTTTATCTTATGTGTGCCCAGGGGCCCATTGTCTAATTTAAACCACCTACACTACCGTTCACAAGTCTGGAATCTCCTGCCACAAAAGCCTGATTCATATATATTTTTGATTTGGTTTTATGGTCCTCTTTAAAAATAGATGTTGTTATGTATGAAGGGTTTGCCAACGTTTTGTACATCGAGACCAAAACGCCTCACTCCCAACTCATCAGGAAATATCAGCTGAACATCTATGGACTGACAGATCACAGTTCAAACTTACTTTATCTAACCACTGAGCAGTCTGCGGAGAGCCCAAAGAAAGAAAAACAGGTTCCACAATACATTGTGGTTTAGTAATGATTGAAGGTCACTTATGCTTTTCTGGACTGGAAACAATTTCTAAATCAAATTTGGGGAAAAATAAAAACAATAGTATCCCCTTCCATGCAACACTGTGGGGACATCAACAAAACAACATTTTGAATCATTTAATTACTATTCTTTTAAGCCCCAAACTATTTTGAATTTAAAACATACGTTTGGTGTAAAATAGCTATTATTGAAGGTAAGAAGAATAATATCAATGTAACAGGTGATTCCAAACTTTTGAAAAGTAGTTTTTATTAAAAACAACTGAAAATGTGTGTGCAGCATGGACCTCAGTGATGTGATGTGACCCCTGAAACATGAGTTTCAGACACTTGATTGACAGTTGTTACCAAAGGGTGATGTGTGAGTTTTGCACTTTAAGCTAAAAAATCCCACTTAATATCACACCTTTCTGCTGCTGACGGTTTGATTGATGCTGGACAGTTGATGCAAGCACGTGGTTACATACTATTCTCCTCACCATACACTGGACTGACAGACAAGCACAGTGTCTGGCACACATCTTGAGAAATGTGTATCTAATGATACAAAATGCATTTAAAATATTTCCATTCGGAGTCACAGATTTAAATATTTCACTTTGTGTAAATATAGCTTCAATAAAAGGCTGGAATAAGCTTAATGGCCTTAAGATGCGGCAGAGATCCCATCTTAAGGCCACAGTCGTTGAGTCTTTTCAAGATGCATTCAAGTGTAAATTAATATACAGTATGATCTGCTCGTATGGTCAATGGAAGTCTCTAAAGACACAGTTATTGAGAACTGATCTTGAGGCATGAGGTTCAAAGTTTGTGCCCAACATTGGAAACAGAAGTTCAAGCAGCTCAATGATCCTAATCTAAATCCACACCATGGCCATACGCAGGGTTTCAGAAACAGAGAGGTCCAAACACTGAGTGTACTAGAGGGGGATCAGGGGCATACCTTCTGAAAAACACGTGGTTTCCCTTAACTAAATATATGCATTTTAAAATGTTGGAAGAGCAAAAATGAGCTAACAATAAAGCCATGTGAGTAAGTATTAGTATAAATGAACTCTAAAGCAGTAAACAGTGAGATTCAGGTTGCAATGAATGATCCACACTACAATCTGAAAATGCAGAAGAGGCTAAAACAGATCACAAAACGTCTGCAAATGAAAGCTCAGTGTTTAATTTAAGTGTTCAACTAACAGCAAGTTTAGCCCACTTCTCTCCCTCAGCCTCTGTATTCACAGCCAGTCCTTTTCTCTGTGACTCCTCTTTTGTGTCCCCTGCTAACGCATATTACTATATTACTGTCAGACTCTCCTGCACAAACACACAGTTGGTTTAGATAACTGCATTTACTTTGACAGTCTGTTACACTATAGTGCATTTACACATATTATGTTTTTTTTCTATCTTTACAGGCTTACATTTAAAATAGTATTCAGATAGACACTCACAACATCTGAGGTGCCCCTGCAAAATGACCTGACAACGTCACTGCTCCACATCTAACGTCTAACTCTGCACGCAGTCAAGAAAGTGCAAGGCCGCGTCAACTCGATCAATGCTTTAATCAGTCATTACACAATTAATACACAAGAAAGACCAAAAAAAGTTTCCATTTAGTTGTAGGCAAGATGGGAGGTAGAGCTGGGAAGTCCTGCCTGAATTCATTGTCTCTATATTAGCTTGGAAGCAAAGGCCAAAGCTTATGAATTGACAGCGCAGTGCACTGCGCTCTCTCTCTCTCTCTCTCTCTCTCTCTCTCTCTCTCTCTCTCTCTCTCTCTCTCTCTCTCTCTCGTTTAAGTCAATCTCGCTCACCCAGCAGCAGTGGAGCTCTCTCTCGCCCTGCAATCAATTTAATAAACAATTGTTGAGTTGAACTGTGGGCCACGCCCCTTACAGCCTGAGTGCACCAGGTTGAGTGCACCAGGTGAGATTGATCCGCTAATTAACTGGCTTTGTAGTCACACACTCACGGCAGAGCAGCACTGGGAGTAAGCAACAGAAGTGACTGAAACAGTGCAAACCAAAGCTTATTTTGAACAAGGAAGAAGCAGCCAGTGAGCTATCATGCATTTATAACTGTTGTAACTGTTGTAGCCCATTGTTTGTAGCCATTGACTTAGATGAACTGATTAAGAACTGCAAATACTGATGGTTAAAAGCATGTTGGGTAAATATAGTTAAAATGCTGTCATGGTATTTAAATATAATTAAAAATGTGATCTAAAATCATGTGATTTAAGTGTAATTAAAACTGTGAAGAACCATGTGAGCTAAGTACAATTTTAAAAAGTGATGCATTTGGAAGATTTATCCTTTTTAAAAAGCTGCTGATTTATTGTACTGTTAAAATTATGAAATCATGATCAAATTGTATTTACTGTATTTAATTAATTTACTCACAATATTGGAAATGGATTATTTGCTATGTATTTACAAGGTTAATTTTGGGGTATTTAATTTAAGTATTGTAGTCTGTTCACTGCATGTGGTTATCTTGCTTTTCATTTTCCTAAGTGGTGTTTTGTTTGTATTTAAAGGTTTTTCACCTGGTCACTTGATCACTGCATCAAACTTCTAAAATAAAAGAGCAAAAGTGTGATCATTGAGTGGAATCCTGTGAAGTCTTCCTGAAATTGACTGTCCTTTTCAAGTGGGGGAGTTTTGCACATTGAAACCTCGCAAAAGTGAGGGACCACTTGACAACAATAATCCAGCCAGATCATCCAAACAAGATGGTATAATAGAATTCAAATGTCAGTGCTCTAAATGAATGGAATTGTTCTATACAATCCACTGCACAAAATAAACATAACAGAAATGTTTTATTTTTGCATGGTTTAAACACTATAAATACAAATTTTGCAGGTGAATAATAAGATATCTCAGCATTTAAAATGTTTTTTCAAAAAATATTTAAAAAGTGTCATAATCAACCAGAAACACTAGTTGCCTTCCCCAGCATATCAGTAATTTCTGTTTTAGCAAGACCACCAACTAGTTGACCTTAAGCGCTGCAGAATGACCCAATAGTAATGTAACTGGACACTGGGTTGAGGTTTTATTAGGTGCAATGTTGAAATTTCAGCCTGAGGGTGGAGCTGGAGGAAAGCTACAAAAGCTACGCTGAGTCACGCCTTTATTAAAAGTTTACCAACTTTTTTGTGTAAACAGTGTCACAGCTCTTTTGTCACTCAATTGTATTTGTCTCCTCTAGGAGAATATCTTTTTGTTGACACTAGGGGCACTGAGCACCATGCCTGGTCTCTTCTATTTAGATGAAGAGATATACAGTTGTGGTCAAAAGTTTACATACACTTGTAAAGAACATAATGTCATGGCTCTCTTGAGTTTCCAGTTATTTCTACAACTCTGATTTTTCTCTGATAGAGTGATTGGAACAGATACTTCTTTGTCACAAAAAACATTCATGAAGTTTGGTTCTTTCATGACTTTATTATGGGTTAACAGAAAAAGTGACAAAATCTGCTGGGTCAAAAATATACATACAGCAACATGAATTAGCAATTTTGGTGACTTAGAAAGTTGTGTCAATGAAATGAGCTTCATAGCATGGCCTCTTAACTTCTTATGAGTGATTATGAGTGACTACAAATGGTGACTTCTCTGAGGCCATTTAAATAGGGCTCATTGGATACAAACGCCCACAAACGGGAAAAAAAATGGGAAAGTCAAAGGAGCTCAGCATGGATCTGAAAAAGCGAATCATTGACTTCAACAAGTCAGGAAAGTCACTTGGAGCCATTTCAAAGCAGCTGCAGGTCCCAAGAGCAACAGTGCAAACAATTGTTTGTAAGTATAAAGTGCATGGCACTGTTTTGTCACTGCCACGATCAGGAAGAAAACGCAAGCTATCACCTGCTGCTGAGAGAAAATTGGTCAGGAGGGTGAAGAGTCAACCGAGAACCACCAAAAAGCAGATCTGCCAAGAATTAGAAGCTGCTGGAACACAGGTGTCAGTGTCCACAGTCAAGCGTGTTTTGCATCTCCATGGACTGAGAGGCTGCCGTGCAAGAAGGAAGCCCTTGCTCCAAAAGCGGCACCTTAAGGCTCGACTGAAGTTTGCTGCTGATCACATGGACAAAGATAAGACCTTCTGGAGGAAAGTTCTGTGGTCAGACGAAACAAAAATCGAGCTGTTTGGCCACAATGCCCAGCAATATGTTTGGAGGAGAAAAGGTGAGGCCTTTAACCCCAAGAACACCATGCCTACCGTCAAGCACGGTGGTGGTAGTATTATGCTGTGGGGCTGTTTTGCTGCCAATGGAACTGGTGCTTTACAGAGAGTAAATGGGATAATGAAGAAGGAGGATTACCTTCAAATTCTTCAAGATAACCTAAAATCATCAGCCCGAAGGTTGGGTCTTGGGCGCAGTTGGGTGTTCCAACAGGGCAATAACCCCAAACACACATCAAAAGTGGTAATGGAATGGCTAAATCAGGCTAGAATTAGGGTTTTAGAATGGCCTTCCCAAAGTCCTGACTTAAATCCCATTGAGAACATGTGGACAATGCTGAAGAAACAAGTCCATGTCAGAAAGCCATCAAATTTAACTGAACTGCACCAATTCTGTCAAGAGGAGTGGTCAAAGATTCAACAAGAAGCTTGCCAGAAGCTTGTGGATGGCTACCAAAAGCGCCTAATTGAAGTGAAAATGGCCAAGGGACATGTAACCAAATATTAGCACTGCTGTATGTATATTTTTGACCCAGCAGATTTGATCACTTTTTCTGTTAACCCACAATAAAGTCATGAAAGAACCAAACTTCATGAATGTTTTTTGTGACAAAGAAGTATCTGTTCCAATCACTCTATCAGAGAAAAATCAGTGTGGTAGAAATAACGGGGAAACTCAAGAGAGCCATGACATTATGTTCTTTACAAGTGTATGTAAACTTTTGACCACAACTGTAGGTAGTAGGTGGGTCAGTGTCAGGTGATGCACCAGGAAGAGACATGTTTTTTTTTTTTACCAGAGCAAGAGAGAGACTGCAGGACGAATGTTAGCTTTTGATCACGATAATAAAATCAACCTAAACCGCAAATCTCGACTGGACACTGAACTTCTTGCCTGAGTTACAATCTGACCGAAATGGTGAATCAGTGGCCTTGTAATGTAAGTTTTGTTTTTAATTATTTTTTTTCTCTGACAAATAGCCACTACAGATTCACATTACAGAAGAAAACAGAGACTTTGGCTCCATGTTGGTGCTAGACGGAAGGTCAACTGGTTACTGAAATCATTAGAGGGAAATAACAGAAAGGTGGATTGAACTGTTTAACATGTGGCCTCTTCACAAATACTAATGAGGGCCTGGGCATGTTGGTTTGTCTAAAAAGCGTTCTCCATTGTTTTTTTTTTTTGTTTTTTTTTAACGATTGGCTGTTCTGCTACATATGCAGTAGTAACATGGCGGTTACTGTCTGTTGTAGTCGTCCTGTGTACATGACCGGCAACCTCTGAAAGGGATTTGGATTAACCAGATTTTGTTACATGGTAGAAATTCCTGATTTAATATGGCTTTATTGATCCCCAGAGGAGAAATTCAGGGTTCAAAATATGTTTCTGGGCCAAAGCTTGATGTGGCTGATGATAACTTTGCAGCTGCAGAACACTATGCAACCAAATCCACCGCCCACAGTCTGTACATCAGTCTCAGCCTGTGAGCTTCTATGAAAGGATCACGTCGTCTTCAAATGCAAGTAACACGGCCTGAGCACAAATGACATGCATTCGCAATGATGTGAACAACACAAGTGCGTGTCCAGGACGGACGGACGGATGGACGGACAGACAGACCCTCTCTCCTGGTGCTTCATGATTTGCAGCGTAAACATGATCCTCAGACAGAGGAGCCTGACGTGATCAGTGTCTAATTTAAACCAACACGCCGATTACTGTGGTCCAACGCTCAAAGCGCACAACAATCACCCGACTTAGTTTCTCTTTCAATAACGCATGTCTGCTGCTATAGCGTGCTTTGACTCCAGAGAACCAGGCACAATCAAGTTAATGTTTTCGTCTTGAGTTACTAATGACTAATAATCATGGTCTAGCATATTGGAAATATTAAGCTCAGCTCCACTCTGCTGGGCTGGGCTGTGCTCCCCTACAGAGGCAGGATGCCATTTTTGGCACAAGATAGTCAATGTAACAAAGAGCACTACGTGTCTTTTAGTGTTTGGGAGACGAGGAGCTATCAGTCATGGAACACATCAAACAAAATACTGGCTCAACTCAAGCCAGTACTGGTGTCACAATGAGAATAAACAGCTGAATTAACTCCTATTAAAGTTGATTTATTTCGGGGATGAATAAAACAATGGAGTGTCCCAACGCCGAGATTCAGATTGAATAAATTTAAGAAGCAAATTGACTTCAATCCCCTAAGAAATGAAGGTGTTCAATAAGAAATTCAGAGAATATCTGGCTGTCAACATGGAGACGGCTGAGCCAGAGGTTAGCTGCTAACGGCGCATGAACAGTGCAAACAACGGCAACAGTGTATAGAGAACCTTTAAGTCTTGAGCGTTCCTTATGGGTAATAAACTGAATACTACGGTCAACTCTTTGTCCAGCTGTTTCTCTCTCTGTGTTGTCTTCTCCTTCCACCTGATTGGTTGGTTTCTCCCTTGAGCCCTGCTGATCTTTACTGTGATAGTGTGATAACATGGTTTCATTGCACTCAGAAGTAGACTTCTCCAGACAAAACTTTGAAAGCAACGTACTATTAAAGGATTTGTGCTGTGATCTCTTCAACAAAAAGTAAGGGGAAAAAAGAAACTTTTCATATTATTGCTGGATTTAATGGAGGTTTGACATCAGAGTCTCTCAGAGTCCATAAAATGTCCTCTCAGATGAATACACTTCTTGTGGGAGGAGATCAAATCATATCTTTGCTCGCGTTTGAATGAAAAGTACAATTAATTGAAATGCAGCGTGAGTGATATGAAGAGACAGCTTGCGGTCCACGAGGGACGAAGACGGAGCCGACGGCAAAGCTGATATGTTTTTGACATATTATTATCTGCATAATAGGGGTTTTTGTGTTTTTTTTCCAGAAGAGTTGACATGACTCAAGCGATAACACACACGCAACACCTCTGATGGTGTGAGTATCCCTTTTCCATCAGCCAACCTAATATCATATTTTTACAGCTGGGCTCGTATCATATTTAAAGTCGCTATGATTGAGTCCCCCCCCCCCCCCCCCGTTGATGGCATATTTCTCATTTAGGTTAAATCAAAGAGATGTGGTGTCAGACCCAACCACCGCTCATTACCATCATCGCAGGAGTACAGGGAGCAATTTACCTGTGGAGACGCGGTAATGCTGGATGGAAATAGGCCAAGCAGGAGCTGAAATGATATTTTTAATTATGTAGCACCTCTTCCACCGTTCCCATGCTGCTACCCGAGCCTCCGACGCCCAAAACCTCATTTCAATATTTGCGTCTCATCAGACGGTGTGGAAGGGGAAGAGTGCTCGGAGAGTGTAGGAGGACCCGTTTGGGCGGAGGGTGGTGAGCGTCTCTATCACAGCGGCCTCTGCACAAACAAAACAGCAGCGGACGCGCCGTCGCACAAACTTGACAGTGCGTTGATTATCTGCCTAAGCACGCGGCGTCAGCTCATTTTCCTATTCGCTAACACTCTCTAAGGCTTCAATCAACAGCTTGATTCTCAGTTACTTTCTGGTTTGCACTGGTTTTCATGACGGTGTTACCAAAGACGGCAATGGAAGCTGAAAGGATTCAGACAGAAACAGAAATTAAAAATAAAAACATTTTGCACAGTTAGCTCAGTGCATCATACTTTTCCCCATCTAGTCCTCCGACCTATCTTGATGAATTAAATCAGCGTTAGTAAACAATGGGAATAAAAATCAGACCGGCCCACCAAGCCCCACCAGGAGACATCACCACCATGATACATGTACTGGGTACTCAATATAGATTTGATTTGTTGAATTAACTATTCGTAGAATGATACATGAAATAGAAACCGCAGTGCAATGTTATATCATTATAATGGTAATTCAAAATATTTTTAGATATGCGTAATGTATATATTGTTATCTACAACGTGTCAGATCAGATCCTATATGCTGATTTAATAACTAGTTTGTGGGGTGGGTAAAATATCAGAAACACCTTTTTCATAGTACAGTCTACTGTAATACCACCACACTCTCAAACATGTAACTGAGTCAACACACGCAACTACAGTAGTATCAACAAAATTTTAACATTAATACGTATGGTGGATTTTATTTATTGCTCCACAGTATTACATTATGAAGTGATCTTCAAGTTAAGTGGCTTGAGTACTTTGGTTTCATATATTAAAAACCTCACATGAAACAACAGAAAAATGGAACTTAACAACAGTATCCACCAGTCAAGGTTTCACAGCTGTGAGACCTTGACTGATGCTTTCACTGGTCTTACTGGGAGCTGTGGTCCTGAATCCTCTCTGCTGCTCTGCTTCTGCTCCGGGACTTTAGATATTTTAAAGTATTTTTACGCTTAGATTTTTTAGGATTTTCACTTCCTTGCTGAGCTTTTTGTTGGTTTTTTGTTTCGTTCATGTACGCAACCAAAAACACAAAAGATGGACAGACTCCACAATCATCATATTTCAGGATCAGCTTTAATGGCGAAGTAAGTGTGAACACATACAAGGAGTTTGCTGCTCTTAATGCACAGATATAGACATATGGCTGTTATTCATTTCCCCCTGGGCATCAGTAAAGTATTTCTGATTACTGATTCTAAAAACAGGGTGACTACTAAGTACAGATCTACACAATAAAATCATAAACAGTAAGACAATAGTGCAACGGTGCCGAGTGCAAAGGGTGCTGTAATATATATGGAATGATGAATGGAACAGGTAGTTAGACAGTATGGACAGTGTACACAGTGATGCTTGTATTTATATTAGTTGTGATGATATTAACACGTGATAGAACAACGAGTATTTAAACTATGAAGTGTATAGTTTACTGGTAAAGGAGATTGACATTATGTGACTGACGGCCTGGAGAAAGAAACTGTCTGGTAGTTTTGGTGTTCAGTGTACTGCAGCGCCCCCAAGAGGGAAGAAGCTGAAACAGCTTGTTGTTAAAGAGTGTGAGGGGTCCGCAGCGATGCTTCCTGACTATGGAGGTGTTTAAGTCCTGGATTAAGCTGGCCCCCAATGATTTGCAGTCCTGACTGTTTGGTGAATGATCCAAACCCCACAGTGATGGCTGTGCGGAGAACAGACTGGATGATTGCAGTGTAGAATTGTATCAGCAGCCCCTTGAGGCAGGTTGAACTTCCTGATGATGTCTATGTTGGAGGTCCACCAGAGGTCGTGGGTGATGGTGGATCCCAGAAACCCGAAGGCTTCCACAGCAGACACGGTGTTGTTTAGGTCACACTGTAAGACAGAAAATGAGTTTGCAACACATACAAATGTGTGCCAACCGTCCATGTCACAGTTCACAATACATCCACCAACCATGACTGCAGCAGGCTTTGACTGCAAGTGCATATTTTGTTCTAGCATTACAGCTAATAGTCTGTGCCTTGTTCCAAAAACCAAGCAGAACTTAGGGGATAATGATAACACACTTTAAACCAAATGAAAGACTCACAGCCACAGAGAGATTAAGAGGTTGCAACTGATTATATATATATATATATATATATATATATATATATATATATATATATATATATATATATATATAATACTGAGTAATATATTATATATATACACAATAGGAGCAACAGAGGTCAGACTTATACGGGTGGCTAAATGGAGAGCAGGGCCACCTTTCAATCAGAGGGTTGGCGGTTCGATCCCTGGCTCCTGCTCTTCTAGTCTCATGTCAATGTGTCCTTGAGCAAGACACTTAACTCCAAAATTGCTCCTGTAGCTGCGTCTACAGTGTGTAGATAGATACTGAATTGTAAGTTGCTTTGGATTAAAGCGTCTGCTAAATGACCGTAATGTAATACATGATATGATGCAGTACAAGCTGGTTATAAGTCACTATTATTGGTCATTACTAGATTTAAGTCAAATGAAAAGAAAGTCAAGAACAAAACATAAAGCATTGAAAATTTAATTTATTTCTTGAATGGGTCAAAGCAGAAATTGACTACTCCAATTTGACAAAAAATTTTGATGATGAAAAATTGAATTATGTCATTTCATTGATATGATTCTCAAAAAAACCTCAAAGTATTGAAAATACATTGCAACAATACAATTTCTACTTTACCTGAGAGACCCAGAAAATGTAGAGTGTTAAACACTCACATTGTGGTGAATTTTTATTCGCCAGTTTCTCCATTTTCTGGATCAATTGATGATGTAAATGTCTTCATTTATGTAAAGGAAAACACAAAATTCAGGCACTAGGGGATCATTTAAATTCTGAAAATATAATGGAATATATACAGTAATAATATGGTGAGTCAAAAAAAGTCAAAGTATAGTTTGCAAATAAAGTCATAGTATAATATGTCATTGAATAGTATGTCATTAAAAGTCGTAAACTAGTATGTCATCAAAAGTCATAGGATAGTATGCCATTGAATAGTATGTCATTAAAAGTCATAGTGTAGGATCGCAGGAATGAATGCAGCACACACAACTTCTCTCTTTGGCTGCACAGGTGTGTAGCCATTTATTTCCGCTCACACAAACATTTCGCCTTGTGACACTGACAGCCAGTCACCTTTAACCCTCCAACACCAAAACGTCACTATGGCTACGATACCTGCTCTTAAAGGGGCAGTCACCCGTATCGTCAGCCATCCCACAAGACCTTAGTGAATTATGTCCAAGCTGAGTCCACTACATACGTCCCCCCAGAATTCACCCAGTCTAGGGAAAAACAAAAAAAAAACAGAAAAACAAATCAAAGTCTCGGGGCCCGAATCAAACGACCGGCCTGACTCCGCTTTGCTGGGGCAGGAGCCAAAGCGGGAGTGGGAAGCTCCCGAGCCTTGCCGTAGCGTGTGGGATGGGTAGGTGGATGCCCCCGCCGTGGGGGTTCGGCCAACCTTACTGGTTGGTCCAGGTCCAGATGTGCTTGCTTAAGGCGATCAACCGACACATGATCAAATTTACCGCCAATGTCCACTTTGAATGTTTTGTCCCCGGTCTCTACCACGCGAAACTTGATCCTCAGCCATCTTTGCATAATCCAGTCCCAAATGCACCGTAGCCATGATAGCTCTGGACAAATAGTCTGCAACCAGGTTTTGCTTGCCTGCCACATGTAGTAAATCTGTGGTAAACTCAGAGATGAATGAGAGCTGGCGCTGCTGGCGTGCTGACCATGGCTCGGCCGTCTTACTCATGGCAAATGTCAATGGCTTGTGATCCACAAAAGCTGTGAACTGCCGAGCCTCTAGCAGGAACCGGAAATGTCGAATGGCCAGAAAGAGGCCAAGGAGCTTGCGATCAAAGGTGCTATACTTCCGCTCATTAGGACACAACTGCCGACTGAAAAAAGCGAGTGGCTGCCATGCCCCTTTGACCCACTGCTCGTACACTGCGCCCACTGCGTAGACTGAAACGTCAGTGGTGATGGCGATCGGGGCCTTGGGTGCGGGATGTGCCAGCATCATTGCATTTGCCAGAGCTGTCTTGGCATCCACAAATGCTTGGTTCCTCTCCTCTGTCCAGTCAACAGCCTGTTTGGCAACCTTGCCTTTCAGGGCTTCGAACAGGGGCCGCATCAACCGTGCCACCCGGGGAATAAAACAATGGTAAAAGTTCACCATGCCTAAAAACTCCTGCAGGGCCCTCACTGTGAGCGGGCATTGAAAGTTGGACACTGCGTCCACCTTCGACGGAAGGGGAACCGCCCCGTCCTTAGTGATGCGATGTCCCAGAAAGTCAATGGTTGTTAACCCAAACTGGCACTTAACCCGTGCTGGTTGAGCCGGTCGAACAGAATCCGGAGGTGAGACATATGCTAGGCCCTTGATGAACTGGCAACCAGGATGTCGTCCAGGTAGACAAATAAAAAAGGCAGGTCCCTCAGCACAGTGTCCATCAGGCGCTGGAAAGTCTGCGCTGCATTTTTTAGGCCAAACGGCATCCTCAAAAACTCAAACAGGCCAAAAGGAGTGGTGAGCGCTGTCTTGGGAATGTCCAGCGGGTGAACGGGCACTTGATGATAACCCCGGACCAGGTCCACCTTAGAGAACACCACGCTACCTGCCAAGTGAGCAGAAAAATCCTGGATGTGCGGAACTGGATAGCGGTCCGGGATCGTTGCATTGTTGAGCCGGCGATAATCCCCACATGGATGCCATCCACCCCCAGGCTTCGGTGCAATGTGCAGAGGTGAAGCCCACGGGCTGTCGGAGTGGCGAATGATGCCCAGGCACTCCATGTTGTCAAACTCGGCCTTGGCGATGGTGAGCTTTGCTGGGTCCAGGCGCCGGGCCCGAGCATGTGCTGGTGGGCCGGTGGTAGAGATGTGATGTTCTACCCCATGTTTGACAGCAGAAGACGAGAAGGTGAGGTCTGCTGCATGAGATCCGGGAACTCAGCCAGCAGATGAAGAAACTCATGAGCCGCCAAGAGCATGCTAGTCAGCCTGGTAGCATCCGCTCCACCAAGTGCACACGGATAAGAAAAAAAGGTCAGCGGCGGCGGCCCTTGATGTCCACCAACAGTCCATAGGCGCCCAGGAAATCCGCACCGAGTAAGGGCATGGCAATCCTAGCCGTCACAAAGTCCCAGCGGAAATGCTGCCCCCTGAAACACAGCCTTATGCTCCGCGTCCCATACGTGCGGATGGGGCTGCCGTTCGCGGCTTCCAGGGGGGGGCCCTGCTCGTCCGTCAGCATGTCCACCCGCGATGCCGGCATGACGCTCATCTGCGCTCCCGTGTCGCACAGAAAGCGCCGCCCGGAGATGTCATCCTGGATAAACAGCAGCCTGCTCGCTTGGCCGACGCTCATGGCCGCTACTGAGTGCCGGCCCTGCATGGAGAGCGGCACCTCTTAGCTCTTGGCCCAAACCTTGCATGGTAGAAACACAGGCCGGTGGAACCCTGCCGTTGACTTGCTGCTGCCGCCGCGCCGACCGCTGTCTCCGCCGGTAGCCATGCCGCGGCTTGAGCCGGCTCCCGCACGGCCGCGCAGTGTTGTTGGCCGGCCGAAAAAAACTTATCTGCCCCTTCGGCCAGCTCCCGAACCTCCGTAATGCTGGTGTTGGCCAAATCAGACCGCACTTGCAACGGCAGCTGCTGCAGAAACAGTTCAATGAACAGAAAGCTTGGCTTGTTTCTACCCAGGAGAGCTAGCATCTTATCCATCAGCTCCGACGGCTTGTTGTCACCGAGGCCGTTCAGCGAGAGCAGCCGGCGAGCCCGCTCGGATTCAGACAGTCTGAAAGCCCTCAACAGGTGGTCTTTCAGGGTAGCGTACTTGCCGCTCTCTGGGGGGTTTTCGAGTATGCTCACCACTCTGCCCGCTGTAGAACTGCCGAGAGCCGCAACGACATAATAATATTTCGTAGCGGCCGCGGAAATGTCTCTGAGCGCGAACTGCGCTTCGGCTTGAGCGAACCAGACCGCCGCATGCGTCTCCCAGAACTCCGGCAGCTTGAGAGAAACTGCGTGCGTAGCCATGCTCGTCTCTGGATCCGTCCAGTAGACTCAGGGTCACCAATGTAGGAGCGCAGGAATGAATGCAGCACACACAACTTCTCTCTTTGGCTGCACAGGTGTGTAGCCGTTTATTTCCGCTCACACAAACATTTTGCCTCGTGACACTGACAGCCAGTCACCTTTAACCCCCCAACACCAAAATGTCACTATGGCTACGATACCTGCTCTTAAAGGGGCAGTCACCCGTATCGTCAGCCATCCCACGAGACCTTAGTGAATTATGTCCAAGTTGAGTCCACTACAATAGTATAGTATGTCATTAAAAGTCATAGGATAGTATATAATATAAGTCTTATGTCATTAAAAGTCAGAATATAGTATGTCATTAAAAATCATAGTATAGTGAGTCAATAAAAGTCATAGTGTAAGACTGAAATCCTGTGATGATCAGATATGACCACTGGTCAGCGCTGTTTAGGGGGCTTGATGTGATGGGGATAGTGTGATGGGAGAAGAAGAGTAGCGAGAGAGTGGGATTTGTCTTGGTGTGGTTCCGTGGAAGCTTGACTAAAGTTATGAGGAAAACCCGGAACGCGTTGGACTGATTCATTCCTAATCATACACCCACAACGCTTACAATAGTATGTCATAAAAAATCTTAGTATAATGTGTCTATGGAGCTAAATCCAGGTCAAAAGTTTTGATCATTTGAAAAAATAATTTGAACCTGAAAATTCAAGTTGTGATCTTAAACATTGAAAAATACAGCAATGTATTTATATAATGTATGTGTGAATGAAACGTTTTTTTGGGTTGAATATAATTTTGATTCAGTTCTGGAATTTTTTTGAATGCATTTATTTTTTTTCATTTTTCACTTTTATATATATTTTGATATTTGAGGTCTTGTATTTTTCAGTTTCAGATTTAATATTTTCAGATTCAAATTTTTTTTTTCCGGTTTCAAATCTTTTTTTCACTTTCAGATCTTTTTTTCAGTTCAGACTTTTGACCCTGATCTAGCGTGCGGGGCGTGGCTTTAACTGAGAGGGGCGTGTCATCATGAGTGACAGCATCAAAAAAAGGCTGAGGACTTTCCTCAACAACGTTGCCTTCAGGTAATGTGGGCACCGCGAGAATTACGATTCAACACTTTCTATCAGTGACGTGTGGTGAGGTTCGTGGCTGGTGAGGCACTAACACTACATAAGTCAGATTTACAAATATATGAACCCAATAGAGTAGCTTAAATCACCATTCAATTGGCAGCTTGCACATTGACTACTGGTTGTTTTTCATATTTCACGTCAGCATTCTTTACACACACATAGGTAAAGGACATATTTGATTCCACCGGGAGCGTGTGCGCCGCGATCTGCCCCAAAGAACATATAATAAAAGTGTCTACAAATATTACAGTGGTGACAAACAATGAGAAAGCAAAAGGCACGCGCTCAACCCAGTTTGTGAGGCACAGCTCGTCGCTGCCTCACCTCACGTTGAACAGGACATGCGCTAATTCAACGATTTTGATTGTAAAAATGCTTGAAATGATTGGAATCGTACATTATTGTATTTTATTTTAGCATTATTTGTTTTTTACTCTTCATGATGCCTCCCCTGACCGCACGTCCCTGCTTTCTATACACCATATTCACGTGAATGCAGTGGGGAAAAACTGTGAGCGCCAGCTATCCTGAAGGAAACTTCGGGAGGGAACCAGCTACTGGTTTGATTAGTCTTTCGCCCCTATACCCAGGTCAGACGACCGATTTGCACGTCAGGACCGCTATGAGCTTCCATCAGAGTTTCCTCTGGCTTCACCCTGCCCAGGCATAGTTCACCATTCATTAACCATTCACCATTCATAGTTCATTAAAAGTCATAGTATAGTATGTCATTAAAAGTCATAGTTTAATGTTTTAATGACATAGTATGTCATAGGATAAGTGTTACTCATTTTATGGCTAAGAATGCGTTTTATTTGCGACTGAGCTCTTGGTGTTTGGAGCTACGCTACGCTAACCTGAGTTGGCTAACCAAGGCAGCAACAAGACACCATAGCACGACAGGACACTTACAAGCTACAGTGATTTTGAAAACTTTTGCTGAGACCCGAGTGGATCTACAACTCAACGAACACGTTCGCAGGAGGACCCCTGGCTGGAACTGAACCGCACCAATGTTCTGTACAACTGCAGTATTAAACTCTTTGTAATCAAAGAAAGGATGATGGACTGTCTCTAAATAGTGAACAGCAGCTTTGGTAAGTGAAGTGCTTTTGTTTTACATCTGCAGTAGCGTTACTACTGTGTTCATTTGTCTATGGTGTCGTTTTTATGATATGGTTAATATTGTTCCCTCTGATGTGAATAATACTTGAATGGCTCATGCTCTTTAGTGTGCAGCGGAATATGTGTTTTAGTGCTGCAGTGTTGCTGGATTGATTTGTCATGCTTTGTTGTTATATAAATATAAGTGACTGGTTCTTGTCATTGTGTTAATTACATTGATTTTGACTATATGCATTGTCCGTTAATGACAAAGCATCCCGTCATGCGCGGGGTTAGGGTCGGACATTTGATTCTCTGTTTGGGTTTTGTTTTCTTTAACAATGCAAGAATTATCATCTGGAGAAATGGGGATTGTGTGGCGATTGCTTTAAGCAAAAATGTAAAGACATTGATGAATAAACATGATTTGAAACATGCTTGCATTGCTTTAATTTAATGTTTTCATGTACCATCTTAAAATCCTTGTTAATGTAGTGTTTCTGTGTACATTTAGGTATACCATCACTATGCCAGGGTGAACAGCCATGTGCCATGCTCAGGATGTACATGAATGTGGAACGAGACATGTGGACGCCAGGTGACTGCACAAGCTTTTGATGTGCCTAAGTCCACCATTTGTGCACAGGATTGCCAAAGACATCTGAGGTCATCTTCTTCCCCAGACCTAACACCTTGGAGGAAGTAGGCCAAGGATTTGGACAACTGGCACAGCATGGGGCCTTCAATGAGGCTGTGGGGGCCATAGATGACTGTCAAATAAGAATGAAACCACCCAAACATAACCAGTTAGCCTTTTAAAAACGAGGCCTATTTGCAGGCCTCAGCTCGAAAAAAGATAAGAAATACCTAATTGAGTGTATAATTAAATAAAAAAAATATATATATATATATATATTTTTGAGATGTGAAAAGTCATGGAAATATCAGTATACATGTTACAGGTTAACATAAGATAAGGATGGAACACAGCACAACTTGGAAAATTCTAAAGCTCGCCCTGGAAAAACAGCAATTTCAGGATATTGTTTTTTGGAAATTATGGAAATCCAAGATTTAAAATATTCCCAGCTCTTATAACAACTGATAAAGGCTCTCTATACACAGTTATACATAGATACAGTGAAACATTTATAAAATATAGAGCATATAAAATTAAAAAACTGATTAAATATTCCAATATTTGAATAAAAAAATATTTTTTAAATTAAAAAACACTCTATATCACTTCTATGTATCACTCCTGATGTTCAATGAATCAAAAGACAGAAGATTGGGCTTTTTTTTAGTGTTTTAAGCTCTTTCTAAGCCCTTTTTATGGTCATTTTATGGTCACATACTGCTTCAGATTCAGCCCACTCTCTCTGTTCAGGGCTGTATCTCAGCCCCCCTTTCTCCGATTTTCACCATTGAGACCGCCTTCGAACCGTAGGGGCCAATAGAATTGCCTGGAATTGAAAGCTAGATGATTGACAGCACTATTAGCCAATAAAGCTCAAAAATGTCCCATCTGATGGCAGATCTGAAATCTAATTTGCTGAGCTTCCAACCCTCCCAAGAAGCCGAGGAGTGTCGGAGAGACACGAATCGAAGGGATTCACACGGAGCACATGCAGCTGGATATACCAAGCAGTGGAAGTACGGAGATATTTAATTTTTTCGCTGAGATTCGACCAAAAGTGAGTACAATATAGCTGTGTGACTTTTTGTGTTCGAAGCTGAATATCTCTGCGATGGTTTACCGTAGAGAGAAATGGAAGATATGTCAGTAATCTCCGTCAAGCGGACATGCTTTTCCATGCTGCATGTTCGTAGGTAGCACGTTGCTAACGGAGTGTAGCAGCTGTTTTCTCCGGTCTTTTCCAGTCATATCGAGTATGATTTATGATATTTTGTTATTTGTTTGCTTGGCTGATGGGAGATGTGTTTGTCTCATGTAGAAGTGACCGAGTTCATGTTGTTCCCAGGACGCTGAGGTTTCTGCAGAACTATAACATCATTATATTCGTTCTTCGTGGGTTCTCTGCCAGTTACTTTTAACACAAAACAAAAAAGTTTTTATGTACTCTGCGTCCAAATGGGGGACCCTCGGGCTTAATTATTAAATTATTTCAACTATAAGCAGTTTAACTCCATTCAACTTCAAGGCATCTGTGACTCCTCTGGGAGATTTCTGGACATTTTTGTTGGTTATGGAGGTTTAGTACATGACACAGAGATTTTAGATCTAAAAGTTTTTTGTTACTTAAGAATGACATTTCAACACACATTTCTGTTTTGCACCCAAAAATCTCCCCTCAAGCAAACTCTTTATGCTGGAAATCTCAATTCAAAAAACACTGCACTGAGACAAATGAAATACAACTCAGGTTTAACTTCATACAGCTTATAAAGGAAACAAAAAAAATAATTTATAATAATACAAAGCTATACATATTAAATCAATTCATATGGTTAACCACAAATTGAAATATCAAAACCAAAATTAAAGCTGCAAGCAGCATTGATCGGGCCCTCGCACGTCACACGTCGAGGGTACTGGCAGGACTCTGGTTGATGCGGCAATGCATTTCTGTGACCATCATACACTGCATGCACAAGTTAGATGATATTTCCTGCGTCGACCAGCAGCATAGCAAGACCATGTTGCCAGGTCTTAAGCCTCAAATGTTTTGAGTGTACCTCCGATACAATCATAAATGTAAGCCTGTTAAGATCATTAAGAAAATGAACGTGTGAATGTGCTTCAGTATTTGTAACATAACAGACTGTCAGGTTACTGGGATGGAGTTCAACTCCCTGCAGTGTCCTACTGATTGTATTTGGACTTACATGAAAGTTAACAGAACAGCAGTGTCATTTGTTTTTACTTGAACACTTTAATTTGACACTGTTTTCATTTTAAGCTCTTCTGTAACTTTAGATTGTAGTGTGAAGCATTCATTGTAACATTTAACCTGATTCTCATGTAGAAGCTCTAGACAGATCATTTATACTAATGCCCACTGACATGGTTTGAAAAACACTGTTGATTAACTTTTGTTCTCCAAGCATCTTAGTTTGCACATATTTAGATCAGAGAAGTCTTTTTCTCATGGTGTGCCCACAAACCCTGTTTGGGCCGCTGTTATTATAGAATTCTGTTTACGTCCGTGGTTGCCAGTAGGTGGCGCTATGACTATGAGTTAATATTGGCATGCAGAAGACCTAAAATCACGACAGCAATCAAGCATGTCAAGTTTGGGGCAGTTTTGACAAAGTAAGGTTGAGTTACAAAAGCTTGATGGATGATGGCGAATCATGTAAAATTGCCGCGACACCAAGTCCATGTTATCCGATGAAACATCAAGCTTTTAGTAACTTTTAATCGTTAAGGTCTTTAGGTTGTTCTGACCAAATTCTAAGCTGATCGGATTATTTACCTAGGAGGAGTTCGTAGTGCAGCACCTGGAAAAGGAAATAAAACCACAAGAAATTCATACAAAATTCAAATTGGCTGACTTCCGGTTGGGTTTAGAGCATGGACCCCTAAGACTTTTTTTTAAGTCTACATGTGATACACCTGCTTACTTAATTTCATACATCTAGGTGAAACGTACTGCGAGGGCTGCATCGTCGAAATATTGTAGGGGGCGCTATCGAGCCGAGTTGCCACTCTGAAGCATTAAAATCACATCAGATAACTACATTCAGGATTTTAAATGTGTGTGACAAGTTTGATTTTGTTTTGAGTATTTTTAGCCCCTCAAAAACACCTTTGTTTTTCATGGCGAGGAATGCATCGCCACGGCAACGGCATTTCACGACACAACAAGCTTTGAGTAACTTTTAATCACAAAGGTCTTTAGATTGTTCTGACCAAATTCTAAGTTGATCTGATTAGTTCCCTGGGAGGAGTTCGTTAAAGTAGAGCGCCTGGAAATTGAAAAAACAACACTAGAAATTCAGACTAAATTCAAAATGGCCGACTTCCGGTTGGGTTTAGGGCATGGCCCCAAGAGACTTTTATTTAAGTCCACATGTGATACATGTGCCAACCAAATTTTGTTAATCTATGTGAAACGTACTGCGAGGGCTGCTTCGTCGAAATTTTGTAGGGGGCGCTATTGAGCCGATTTAACACTCTGATTGAATAAAGTCATATTATAGAACTACATTTTGGCCTTGTGATCTGTGTGTCAAGTTTGCTTGTGTTTCGAGCTTTTTTAACCTCTCCAAATGACCATCGTTTTTCACGGCGAAGACTGCGTTACCACGGCAACGGCGTTCGACGAAACATCAAAAGCTTAGAGAACTGGCATTATGAACTTCTTACATTTGTGTGGAACAAATTTGATGTTGATCTGATTTTCCAACTAAGAGAAACAAGCCAAAGTATAAAGACTTTAACTTACTGTTGCCAGTAGGTGGCGCTATGACTATGATTCAAAATTGGCTTGCAGATGTCTTCAGGCCTGGAGTTTAATCAAACATGTGAAATCTGGTAAAGATCTGATGATGCGGAGTCGAGTTACATCAGTTTATTCGTTCATGGCGAAGGATCGAAATTCGCAGAGCCGCCACGTCGCCACGCTTCGACAACTTCCTACAATTTTCACAATGAAGCATTATCAAGGTCTTAAGGCTTTTGTGACAAAATTTGAGAGGGATCCGATTAATCTGTGAGCAGTAGGGTGTCAAAGTACACAACCTATGACTTCCTGTTGCCACTAGGTGGCGCTATTACTATGATTCAAAATTGTCATATACATGTGTTCAGGGTCAGGATGTTATGACATATGAGAAATTTGGAGCAGATTAGGCAATGTACAGCCGAGTTACAACAACTTCCTGTTTCATGGCGAATGGTGTTTTTTTGCCGCCACGCCACGGACACATAGTTCGATAACTTTTTGATCTTTGAGTATCGTTTCACTGCCAAGGTCTCAAGAGCATACTGACCAAATCTGAAGGCAATCGGGTTTAATCTCTAGGAGGAGTTCGTTAAAGTACGGTGCCTTGAAACGGTCCAAAAACGTCATAAAATTCAAAATGGCCGACTTCCTGTTTGGTTTAGGATATACCTCCTTTTGACTTTTTTGTACGTCCCATCACGTTCCACATACCTACCAAATTTCATACAGCTAGGTCAAACCCAAAGTTGGGGCTACTCTGTAGGGGGCGCTATCGAGCCAAAATGTCATGCCGCAGCTGGACACCCCAATAATACTGGAATTTTCACCACGATTGAATTTTGTGCCAAATTTCAAAAGATTCCCAGTATCCCAAGCACCTCCTTTTTGCGATGAAACTGGTACGATAATAATAATAATAATAATTAAAGCTGCAAGCAGCATTGATCGGGCCCTCGCAACTTCACGCACGTCGAGGGTACTGGCAGGACTCTGGTTGACGCGGCAATGCATTTCTGTGACCATCATACATTGCGTGCACGAGTTAAACAGTATTTCCTGCCTCAACCAGCAGCGTAGCAAGATCATGTTGCCAGGTCTTAAGCCTCAAATGTTTTGAGTGTACCTCCGATACAATCATAAATGTAAGCCTGTTAAGATCATTAAGAAAATGAATGTGTGAATGTGTTTCAGTGTTTATAAAATAACAGACCGTCAGTTTACTGGGATGGGGTTCAACTCCCTGCAGTGTCCTGCTGATTGTATTTGAACTTACATGAAAGTTAACAGACCAGTATTGTCATTTGCTTTTACTTGAACACTTTAATTTAACACTGTTTTCATTTTAAGCTCTTCTATAACTTTAGATTGTAGTGTGAAGCATTCATTGTAACATTTAACGTGATTTTCATGTAGAAGCTCTGGACGGATCATTTATACTAATGCCCACTGACATGGTTTGAGAACCACTGTTGTCTAACTTTTGCTCTCCATGCATCTTAGTTTGCACATATTTAGATCAGAGAAGTCTTTTTCTCATGGTGTGCACACGAACCCTTTAAATAAATTCAGTGTTTGGGCTGCTGTAATTAAAGAATCCTGCTTACTTCTGTGGTTGCCAGTAGGTGGTGCTATGACTATGAGTTAATATTGGCATGCAAAAGTCCTAAAATCATGACGGTAATCAAGCATGTCAAGTTTGGGACAGTTTTGTCAAAGTACAGTTGAGTTACAACAGCTTGGTGGATGATGGCGAACCATGTAAAATGGCTGCTACACCAAGTCCATGTTGTTTGATGAAACCTCAAGCTTTTAGTAACTTTAATCGCTACGGTCTTTAGATTGTTCTGACCAAATTCTAAGTTGATCGGATTAATTACCTAGGAGGAGTTCGTAGTACAGCACATGGAAATGGAAAAAAACAGGAGAAATTCATACAAAATTCAAAATGGCTGACTTCCGGTTGGGTTTAGAGCATGAACCCCTAAGACTTTATGTTAAGTCTACATGTGATACATCTGCTTACCAAATTTTATACAGCTAGGTGAAACGTACTGCGAGGGCTGCATCGTCAAAAAATTGTAGGGGGCGCTATCGAGCCAACTTGCCGCTCTGAAGCATTAAAATCACATCAGATAACTACATTCAGGATTTTAAATGTGTTTGACAAGTTTGGTTACGTTTTGAGCATTTTTAGCCCCTCAAAAACACTTTTGTTTTTCGTGGCGAAGAATGCGTCGCCACGGCAACGGCCTTTCACGAAACAACAAGCTTTGAGTAACTTTTCATCACAAACATCTTTAGATTGTACTGACCAAGTTTGAAGTCGATCTGATTAATTCCCTAGGAGGAGTTCGTTAAAGTAGAGCCCCTGGAAATGTCTAAAACGACACTAGAAATTCATACAAATTTCAAAATGGCTGACTTCCGGTTGGGTTTAGGGCATGGCCCCAAGAGACTTTTATTTAAGTCCACATGTGATACATGTGCCTACCAAATTTTGTTAATCTATGTGAAACGTACTGCGAGGGCTGCTTCGTCGAAATTTTGTAGGGGGCGCTATTGAGCCGATTTAACACTCTGATTGAATAAAATCATATTATAGAACTACATTTTGGCCTTGTGATCTGTGTGTCAAGTTTGCTTGTGTTTCGAGCTTTTTTAACCTCTCCAAATGACCATCGTTTTTCACGGCGAAGACTGCGTTACCACGGCAACGGCGTTCGACGAAACATCAAAAGCTTAGAGAACTGGCATTATGAACTTCTTACATTTGTGTGGAACAAATTTGATGTTGATCTGATTTTCCAACTTAGAGAAACAAGCCAAAGTATAAAGACTTTAACTTACTGTTGCCAGTAGGTGGCGCTATGACTATGATTCAAAATTGACTTGCAGATGTCTTCAGGCCTGGAGTTTAATCAAACATGTGAAATCTGGTAAAGATCTGATGATGCGGAGTCGAGTTACATCAGTTTATTCGTTCATGGCGAAGGATCGAAATTCGCAGAGCCGCCACGTCGCCATGCTTTGACAACTTCCTGCAATTTTCACAATGAAGCATTATCAAGGTCTTAAGGCTTTTGTGACAAAATTTGAGAGGGATCCGATTAATCTGTGAGCAATAGGGTGTCAAAGTACACAACCTATGACTTCCTGTTGCCACTAGGTGGCGCTATTACTATGATTCTAAATTGTCATATACATGTGTTCAGGGTCAGGATGTTATGACATCTGAGAAATTTGGAGCACATTAGGCAATGTACAGCCGAGTTACAACAACTTCCTGTTTCATGGCGAATGGTGTTGTTTTGCCGCCACACCACGGACTTTTTGATCTTTGAGTATCGTTTCACTGCCAAGGTCTCAAGAGCATACTGACCAAATCTGGAGGCAATCGGGTTTAATCTCTAGGAGGAGTTCGTTAAAGTACGTCGCCTTGAAACGGTCCAAAAACGTCATAAAATTCAAAATGGCCGACTTCCTGTTTGGTTTAGGATATACCCCCTTTTGACTTTTTTGTACGTCCCATCACGTTCCACATACCTACCAAATTTCATACAGCTAGGTCAAACCCAAAGTTGGGGCTACTCTGTAGGGGGCGCTATCGAGCCAAAATGTCATGCCGCAGCTGGACACCCCAATAATACTGGAATTTTCACCACAATTGAATTTTGTGCCAAATTTCAAAAGATTCCCAGTATCCCAAGCACCTCCTTTTTGCGATGAAACTGGTACGATAATAATAATAATAATAATAATAATAATAATAATAATAATAATAATAATAAAAAACATTAGAATAACAATAGGTCCTCCGCTTCGACTACGTCGGTGCTCGGGCCCTAATAATAATAATAATAATAATAATAATAAAAAACATTAGAATAACAATAGGTCCTCCGCTCCGACTACGTCGGTTCTCGGGCCCTAATAAAAAACATTAGAATAACAATAGGTCCTCCGCTCCGACTACGTCGGTGCTCGGGCCCTAATAATAATAATAATAATAAAAAACATTAGAATAACAATAGGTCCTCCGCTCCGACTATGTCGGTGCTCGGGCCCTAATAATAATAATAATAAAAAACATTAGAATAACAATAGGTCCTCCGCTCCGACTACGTCGGTGCTCGGGCCCTAATTAAAGCTGTGAGCAGCGCCTCCTCCTGCACGTCGGGGGTGCCGGCGGGATTCCAACTTAGGCGGTTGAGAACGTCTGCGACCGTCGGACAACGCGCCTATGAAACCGATGCTTTTTATCTGCTTTTACCGCGTGATGCTAGAAATGATGCTATGCAAATAATCCACCACATCCTTTATCTGCTGTGTGGCGCTACAGAAGACCCGCAAACATGCATTATGTTGCTTTATATGAACTCGAAAGCACATTGTGTAAATGTCATGTAATTCGGATGCTGTTTGTCAGAAAACGCAGATTTCCTTTGGCCAGCAGGTGGCGCTGTGAGTATTATTGAAAGTTAGCTTGTAAACATCCTCAGGCCATGAGTGTTATCAACCATGTGAAGTTTGGGACTGTTTGGAACAAGTCCGGCTGAGTTACATCAGCTTCTTTGGTGGGAAGTCACGTAAAGTAGCCGCCCGCTACGGCTAAGCCATTTGGTCAAACGTAAAGCTTTTGATAACTTTTAATCACAAAGGTCTTGAGACTGTACTGACCAAATTTGAAGTGGATCCGACAAAGTCCCTAGGAGGAGTTTGTTAAAGTATAGCGACTAAAAGTAAGCCTAAATCTATTGAAAAATGACACAAAAATCAAAATGTCCGACTTCTGTTACATTTTAGAGCATGGTCCTAAGAGACTTATTTTTAAGTCTCTCTGAGATACATAATCCTACCAAGTTTCATACAGGTACCTCAAACGTAGCGCTGGGGCTGCTCTTTTGAAATATTGTAGGGGGCGCTATGGAGGCAATTTAAAACGGCCAAGCCAAACACCCATATAAAATATGTCCTCCCATTACCAATAACACATGTATAAAGTTCCATGAGTTTTTGAGCATCGCAAGCCACTGATCCATCAGCCTACTTTTTCATGGCGAATGATGCGTTGCCGCGGCAACAGCGTTCAACGAAAACTCCCAATATTCATGATGGTGCATCATCAACGTGTTAAGACTATCTTTACAAAATTTCAGAGTGATCTGGTGAACTGGCTAGGAGGAGGAAATAAAAGTATAAAATATGACATTTCCTTTTGCCAGTAGGTGGCACTATGAGTTATTGAACATTTTTCAATTGAAATGTGCTAAGAGTTGAAGTAGCATCATGCATAAGAAATTTCGTGCAGATTGAATAATGTACCTTGGAGTTATAACAACTTCTTTCTTCCCGGCCAATGAGGCAAAATGGCCGCCCCGCCACGTCAAGGTTCATTGAAAACTCTAGCTTTTGATAACTTTTCATCACAAAGGTCTTAAGAACATCCTGACCAAATCTGAAGTCGATCGCATGAATTCTCAAGGAGGAGTTCGTTAAAATACAAAGGCTGAAAACGCGAAAAATCACCAAAAAACTGAAATTGAGTGAAATACTGTAGCGCCCCCTATGGGTTGAATGGAATGAAAATTGCAGGGTATGTTCCACCATGCAATGTGCACAAATACTGCAAATTCTGTGATTTTAGGATACACGGTTGAGAAAATATGTGTATTGATAAACAAGCCACGCCCCAAGAAGTTCATTGGTCCATATCTTCTAAACGCTGTAAGATATCAACAAGCTTTTGATAACTTTTTGTGATGGACATCTGATAATGACCCACAGCAAATTTGGTAGCAATCGGACCAAGCGTCTAGGAGGAGTTCTCAAAAATGTGTTTTTCACAAAATTCAAGATGGCGGAAAATTTTTCCAGGCAGAGATTAGGGGTCTGAGAGGCTTTTTTGTAGAGCTAGTGGATCTGGACATGTGTGTCGAATTTCGAGTAAATCGGACATACTGGCCGAGGGGCGTCGCCGGTCCAAATTTGAGGGTGCGCTAGAGAGACATTTTTTTTCACACAAATATACAACCTATATCATACCCCAAGTTTCACCAGACCTGACAAGACTGCAAAATTTGGTGAGTTTTCATGCATGGCAAGTACCCCAATTATGCTCCCACACGATAAAAATAAAAATCATAATAATAATAAAAACTCTTAGAAACTCAATAGGGCCTTCGCTGGCCCGACGTTGTCGGTGGCTCGGGCCCTAATTAAAGCTGCAAGCAGCGATGAACGGGCCCTCGCCTCCTCCCGCACGTCGGGGGTGCCGGCGGGACTCCAACGTATGCAGCCGAGATCGTCTGCGACAGTCGGACAACGCGCGTCGGAGTCCGATGATTTTTTTCTGCTTGGACCGCGTGACGCAGGAAATGATGCTATGCAAATAGTCCACAGCATCCTGTATCCGCTGTGTGGTGCTACAGAGCATGCAAAAACATGTTTTATGTTGCTCTATAACAACTGTAGACAACATTGTGTAAAAGTCATGTAAATCGGATGCCAGTTGTCAAAAAACGCAGAATTACTTTGGCCAGCAGGTGGCACTGTGAGTATTTGTGAAAATTAGCTTGTAGACATCCTCAGGCCATGAGTGTTATCAAGCATGGGAAGTTTAGGAGCGTTTGGAACAAGTCCGGCTGAGTTACATCAGCTTTTTTCATGGGGAGTCACGTAAAGTAGCCGCCCGCTACGGCTAAGCCATTCCGTCAAACGTAAAGCTTTTGATAACTTTTAATCACAAAGGTCTTGAGACTGTACCAACCAAATTTGAAGTGGATCCGACAAAGTGCCTAGGAGGAGTTTGTTAAAGTATAGCGACTAGAAATGAGCCTAAATCCATTGAAAAATGACACAAAAATCAAAATGGCCGACTTCCGGTACGGTTTAGAGCCTGGTCCCACGAGACTTATTTGTAAGTCTCTCTGAGATACATAATACTACCAAGTTTCATACAGGTACCTCAAACGTAGCGCTGGGGCTGCTCTTTTGAAATATTGTAGGGGGCGCTATGGAGGCAATTTAAAACGGCCAAGCCAAACACCCATATAAAATATGTCCTCCCATTACCTATAACACATGTATAAAGTTCCATGAGTTTTTGAGCATCGCAAGCCACTGATCCATCAGCCTACTTTTTCATGGCGAATGATGCGTTGCCGCGGCAACAGCGTTCAACGAAAACTCCCAATATTCATGATGATGCATCATCAATGTCTTAAAGCTATTTCCACCAAATTTCAGACAGATCTGGTGAACTGGCTAGGAGGAGTAAATAAAAGTATAAAATATGAAAAAAGGTCAACTTCCTACTGTCGTCTCGCCACTCTCTGGCGAAGCATAAAAAAACAATACAAGTATTTTTAAAGTGGTTAACACTTATGAAACGGATATATGATTATTATTTAGCATGAAACGTTTGGAACTCTATTTTTGATTCTGTTTTTAAACCTAGAAGTGAAACGGTTGCCTATCAGAATATATGTAAAAACAGTATATCATAAGCTTCAGCCTCAGCTCTCTGTTTTCCTCTTAATTTAATTTTTTAGTGCATTCTTGTGGAGTACTGTCAATAAGTCCCAAAATAAATCACTACGTACTACTACTGCTGCTACTGCTACTAGGCTTAGTAGCCTAGTATGCATACACCAGTTTATGCATTTTTCTAAAGTTTACGAGCTGAATACTTGATCAAAACTTTGAGCAGAAGCATTTCTGTGGCCAGTAAAGTGACGCGCGTACTCCATCAGTAAGTCGATGAAATGGAGCATTTGTTGTTCGCTTTTTGTAAACAAAATAGTAATGTTTCATCAGAACATTTGGAAATCATCGTGCCATCATAGAACAAATAACTATACACAGAACTGGCAATGAATCTAATCACCAGTGAGCTTTGAGTTTATTTAGTCTGCAGAAATATGAACTTACGGAAAGGGTCCATAAAGAGCTCAAAATGTCTGCAAGAGAAACCTCAAAAACTCAATTTGACAGTGGGACAGCCCTAAACCCTCACGGACTTTGCAGGAACACGCATCAAAGAATGTGGAGACTGGGATTGGGCCAGCATATAGTATGTCATGAAAATTCATAGTATGGTATGTCATAAAAAGTAATTGTATGGTATGTAATTAAAAGTCATAGTATAATATGTCATTAACAGTCATAGTATTGCCGTAAAAACACAGTGTAGTACGGCAAAAAGTCATGGTACTGTATATAACAAAAAAATTATATGGTATGTCAAAAAAGTCACGGTTTAGTATGTCATGAATAGTCATAGTATAGTATGTTCAAAAAAGTCATAGTATACTATGTCATAAAGACATAGTGTAGTATATCTTAATGACATACTATACTATATCTTAATGACATGGTATAGTATGTCATAGAGATATAGTATATCTTAATGACATACTATACTATATCTTAATGATATAGTATAGTATGTCATAGAGATATAGTATAGTATGTCATAGAGACATAGTATACTATATCTTAATGACATACTATACTATATCTTAATGACATGGTATAGTATGTCATAGAGATATAGTATAGTATGTCATAGAGGCATAGTATAGTATATCTTAATGGCATAGTATAGTATGTCATAGAGATATATTATAGTATATCTTAATGACATAGTATAGTATGTCATAGAGACATAGTATAGTATGTCATGGAGACATAGTATAGTATGTCATGGAGACATAGTATAGTATGTCATAGAGACATAGTATAGTATGTCATGGAGACATAGTATAGTATGTCATAGAGACATAGTATATCTTAATGACATAGTATAGTATGTCATAGAGACATAGTATATCTTAATGACATAGTATAGTATGTCATAGAGACATAGTATAGTATATCTTAATGACATAGTATAGTTTGTCATAGAGATATAGTATAGTATGTCATAGAGACATAGTATAGTATGTCATAGAGACATAGTATAGTATATCTCAGAGACATAGTATAGTATATCTTAATGACATAGTATGTCATAGAGATATATGTCCCAAATCTGAGTTAGCCAGTCAGGTTTCTGTGATAAAGTAACAGTTGCTATATTTTGCTGCGGCGGTGAGGATCTGCCTTTTTTCTAGTGTTTTCCTTATTGTTTAACTAACCCACACACATGCACACATACTCATACACACATATAGGCTGTGCTGTTATGTTCATTTCAGACACACGTGGTGTGTAAACGCGGCCTCTACTCATTAGTCCATTAAATGATCGTGGCCTCGCTGCCATTTTGCTAGTTTTGCATTGCGGAATTACATACGAGACTACATCCGCCAGTTTTTTTCTCTCCCCAGCCATTTGTCTCACATGGTGTGATCACTTACGAGATCACGGCCGCCATTTTTCTTAAGCTCTCGGTTCTCCCCCCTACACACACACACACACACACACACACACACACACACACACACACACAATTGTTGATTTTAGATAGTAGGCTTGTATAGTACCGTATTTTCCGCACTATAAGGCGCACCGGATTATAAGGCGCACCTTCAATGAATGGCCTATTTTAGAACTGTTTTTATATATAGGGTGCACCGGATTATAAGGCGCATAGAATAGAAGCTACTACAGTCAAACGTTTGACTGGGGTTGCGTTATGCATCCACTAGATGGAGCTGTGCTAAAGGGAATGTCAACAAAACAGTACCGGTGTTTACCGCTATTACTTCGGCGACGCCCCTGACTACGGTAGCCGTAATGCTGCAAGCGGTGCGGCTTTGTAGTTTACCAGTCGTACTGAAACATTTTGACAGAGCGCCGTGTACAACCAGTATGGATCAACCAATTAACCAATTGATCCATATATAAGGCGCTCCGGATTACAAGGCGCACTGTCGTTTTTTGAGAAAATTAAAGGCTTTTAAGTGCGCCTTATAGTGCGGAAAATACCGTAGTTGTTAGCTTTATTGACTTGATCAGTGTTGTTAGATGTAAATGAACTCTGTTATACTTTAAAGAGCAGCTTTCTGTGATTACTTGCCCCGTTATTTGTTAGTAATCTTATTGATAGCAATCATTTTTATTAATGTCAATAATTTAGTTTTCAACTTTTTATACGGAAAAGCAAACACGCTCCTGCCAGATCCCAACATCTTTACATCGCTAACAGTTGTTTACTGCTATATCCGAGAGAAAAATTAGTCGATTGTCAGCCTGTTTAGTCTGGTCTGAAACCTCTTGGTGAACCTGCTCTCGTACCGATTCTGCTGTTTTGATCCCCAGGGACAGAGCCAATATAGCGGGTGCTGCTGACGAGCCTCAGAGCCAGCAGACTGGAGGAGGAACTGAGCAGATGACGAGAAGGCTGGGCTCGTATGAGCTGAAGGAGTGAAAACAGGTCTCTCTGCTAAGCACTACAGCATGTCAGCGATTGGATTTGCGGAGAATATAAATTTGCTAGACCCTTAATCAGTATTTTGCAACTATTTAAGTTCACTGGGGAGCATGCTCGTTTAATTTCTGCATGTCGTCTTGAACATTGTCCAGGTTTTTATCTTAAGGGGTAATTCTGGTTTATTAGAACTCGGGTCTTGAGCTTGGACGTTTACCGCTGACCCTGAAGACATTCAGTTTGACAACACTTAACTCAGTCCCCCTACCATCATTTCTATATTTTCAACTATTATAATGGCATACAAAAGTACAGGCAAATATAATAGCCCCTTATGACAGAGTACTGCATCATTCAAAGAGAAATGTTGCACCAATTTAGGATACATTTGATTGTTTTATTGATTATAATTCCAGTTCTACATGCATGCTGGGCACAATGTGTTCAGAATTATTTTGTTTTTATAACAATTAAAAGGGACAGTTAAAAATTCTGGCAAATACTCTTTTTTGCAAGAGTTAAATGAGAAGATCGATATCAATCTTGCGTGTGTGTTGTCGTTGTTAGGCTAGCTAACAAGCTAGGCTAACTGAATTACCTGGTAATTCTAGCTTTTGTCCACACCACTAGGCACACAAGCTTTTCCTTAAACCCCGCTTACCAGATCTCGGCCCAGCCTAGTTCTCAGTCAGAGGTAGGGAAATAACTCTAGATTCAGCTATTAGTGCATTTTGATAACTTTATGGACCTAATGATTTGAATAAGAGCTATTCAAGTGTTTGTACTGGGAAGTTGATTCACTACGCAAACATTTTCCGCTGAATTACAGACATCTCTTTCCCAATGTAAGAGATGGGAAAGAGATCTATGGAAAACCTTTTTTAGGCCCAATGACATCAGGTGACGTGAAGTTGTGATTCTACCGTTTGGCTACTATGTAAAATGTACTTCAAAGCCTGGTGCTCTTCCTGGGGTCTTGGTCTTTCTGCTATACTAGGCTGAGCCACACAGACTATAGATGTCAATGTTCTCGTCTCACAATTACAAAGAGCGTGAATGAGCTGGTGAACTATGCCCTTGAGATTTGGATACTTTGTGTGCTAGAGGGAGGATCAGGGAGAACATGAGTTCCCACATTCAGTAAATTTCATAGAAATATTTGCCAGTAGTAGCTGAGACATTGCAATATTCAATGTATGTATATACAGATCTGCAAAACACTGAATTAACCCCACAGGACTAGAGATGAATGACCATACCATTACTTTTATTGTAGATATACTGGGCTACAATTATTTAAAAAAAAGGAAAACAAATCCAAACAAACATAATTAAAGGTATTTATGTTCCATAAGGTGCAGACTGCAAACCGTTGTACAGTATGAGTGAGTTTAATTTCTAATCCAATGTCTCTTAACCATTTGCTGCAGGTTGTGATGGCCCATAATTCCCCATTGTGATAACAGTTCATCGCTCCATCTGTTTAGCTCCACTCTGCTGGTGCTCTGCTGCTCGGTGACCAAAGGTCCCGAAAAAGGGGCTGGGGGAGGTTTGTCCTGTATGCCAGACCAACACACCACAGCATTAGAAAAGAATCTCTCTGGTAACGTGTCCATATCAAAGTAGTCAGAAAACAATTTACCCAAGAGTGTCACTTCACCGTTCAAGTCATGATTGGACTCATGATTCTTTTCTAAACTGTTTAAGGCAGTGTGTCAGAGAACACCACGTCCTCATATCTTTGCCCCAAATAGATTTGTTTTTCTCAACAGTGTATTTGTAGGATGATAACCAACAGGCACGTTTAGTCTCCCCTCCCAGAGCCCCATATTCTCTCTTTGAATAGCTTTGTGTAATACCAGCAATTGAAACAGCAGCAAAGCCTGAGCCACAAGTTAGTCCTCTTTAACATTACGGCATCATATATACACTTCTTTTCTTCACTCTCTTTCACACTGACATGAGGTAAAGTATGGCGCCCAAGTGCAATGCTCAATTGTGCTACATGTACAAAAACAAAAAAACAAAAACAGCCAGTATGACAAAACGTAGTCGGCGCTGACTACCTCAACTTCAGCGGCCCCCCCTCAGTTTAACAACAAAACACACAAGGCTGTTGGATACTGATGCCACTTGGACTAGATTAATTATGATCCTTATTTCCATCAGTCATAGACAAAAATAGAGTGGGTGTGGCACCGTATGAATAATTTCACATTCTGTTTTTGCATCCCCCCCCGTCCCTTGCAGAGATGTACAGATAATCAGTGTGTTGAGCCGGTGGCAAAGTCTAAATGGGTGTGTGTGTGAGTGCGTGTTACAGACTGAAGGTGTGACTTGAGGGCCAGATACACACCAAGTAAGTTTAAAGTCGGACATTATTTCTCTAATGGGGAAAACTAAACGCACATCAAAGATTTACTGTACACAGGTGGACTTGAGAAATAATGACAGATTGCACTCTTTTAACCGATTGTATAAAGAGACGTACTTAAGTTTCATGGTGCAACAGAGTTCACATATGTTTTTGACAAATCCTCACTAATATTTTAAACTGTATGAGATAAAAAAGAAACTGTACTCTTGCAATCTGGTTAATATCTAACTCAAATTTGGAAGAATGAATTGGCGCATTCGGGCCATTGTAGGTAAAAGAAATAATGGCGGGGAGGGGGGTTATATTCTGCGAAAATAAAAAATAAATACAAATCATGACTTTATCTCTGAGAATGTCCCATTTTGTTCTCGTAAATGTATGACTTTATTCCCAGAGAATATCAGATGTTTTGTAACATAAATATACCATTTATGTCTTAAGATATATATCTTGAGACAGTTCGTGACTTTAATCTCAGATTTTTTTTCTCACACATATATGCCTTAACCAATCACAGAATAGTAAAAAAAAAAAGGGTTCTCATAAATTTCAGTTTTTGTACTGTACAATTTATGACTCCTCTTTGAATTTTTAAGTATTTTCTCAAAATATCACCCCTTTCTCCCAGCTTTGTAGCTTTATTCATTTCTTTGTACCTACAATGGCCCTAGGAGAAGACAATGACTTTTGTTATTTGTCATTTATTACTATGAAGAAATGCTGACTCAGTGAAACAGAAGTCTGCTGTATACTGTGTGTTTGACGTAGACGGTTTGGTTAGCAGAGTAAACAGACTGCAGCATCTGTCACCGTCAGAGAGAGCTACTGAACTGAACTGCAGTCTTGTCTTTTGAGGTAGAAGCACCTGTTGGTGGGATTATACGACTGAATTACATTTCTGATAGCTAGATTAACACAGTTTAGAAACCACGCAGGTAAACGTCTCTTTTAGTCCTAATTTATGAAGATAGTTATAAGTCAAGTATATTCCCCTCTGCCTGTACTTGGGAGTAAAATTCAGAGAAATCCAACATTTAGAGTGCAATCCGATTATCTCAACAAGCATTTACCCATCTGATCAATCAATCCTCTGTTTTTACCCAGAATTCAGAAACAGATTCTCAACTGATTAAATTAATAGCTAGCGAATGAGAAAAAAATAATGATAATGAATTACACCCCCCCAGTGTCGACCTCAAGTATGAGAGAGGGAAGACGCGACGACGCAGCTCTCCTCTACAGCTTGATGGCTGAAGAACGGGACAACCAAATCAAACAGATCTACAAAATAAAAGGTCAAATAAAGAGGTATTATATAGTTACAGTGCAAAAAAAGATGAGAAATTCAAGCTTAATACAAAAACATAGCACCAAACAAAAAAGAGAAAAAAATATATAAAGACAAGAAAATGCATGCAATTAACTGAGGTATTCAAGTGGAAAAGGACTTATTGATAAGGGGAGAAAAAAGAAAAAAAAAAAGACATTTAGAGAGAAGCAAAATTTGTCGAAACAGAAACCACAAAAAAACGTCTGGTATCCTTATCCGTAGGAATCAACTTCAAACTCGTAGTGTCACATCGGTTATAGCTTTGGTAGATACGGGATGTGAGGAACACTAGTGGGTTGAAACGAATTGGCCTTTTTCACAGAAAGAAGACTATTTGAGAAAGATTCTGAGCCTTAACTCAAGTATCCAATGTAGAAAAGTCTGCAGCATATCGAACGCATGTACGTCTTCCTCTTCTCATATCAAAACCGGATGATTGGCTCCGTGGAAAGACATTTAGTGCGCGAGAATGACCGACTCGATTCCGTCCGTATCAAAACATGTTAAACCAAATCATCAAGATAATGCTGCTGAGTCTCACTCTCACACTCTAGATATATCCATAGATTTAGAACATTTATAGAAGCAATCCAGTTGTCATGGTTTATACATAAACTACAAGAACATGCAACCTCAAGTGCGGATAAAAACTACTTTAAATTACAGTAACTGGGAATGTTGAAATTCCTATCCCGTTTTGCAGGACAAGAGGGAGAGCCTTAGCATCAAAGGCGAAGAATATCATTAATGTATCTTTTGTTTTTTATATATATACTTTGCTACGTATATGATTTTGGTGTCAACGTGACCACACAATTCTCAAAAGTAACAGACCCTAATGGAATAAGTGCAAAAATGATTAAGAATACCATTTCAAGACAGATTTCAGACAGTGCCACCGTTTTTTTGCTCCAGTGGTATCCGTTAGCCACGTCTGCTGTTAGCGTTTTAAAAAAAAAAAAGCGCTTTCGGACTGACTGGCACTAGTGCACAGGCTGAGGAGTTTAGCGTTTTTTTTTTGTTTGTTTTTTTGTTCTTCCTACATACTTTGATTTACACCTTTTGATTGAACTATGTACAATCTAATACTACACATTAAGCATAAGCCTCATCTCATTGACAGAACGTAACCAAAAAAAATGAAAATAAAAAGGTGAGGAATAGACATCGCAACCTGACCTTTTGAACACTTTGCTGAACATTAATAAAGCACTCATGTGATTACACAAAGCGGAGAGGGAAAGCAAAGATTGTGTTTGCGCAAAAAAAAAAGAGAAAAAAAGGAGAAAAAGATCTGATGTAAAGTCTGTTGAGAGCTCAGTTCTGCTTCTTGTGTTGTGTCTCCCCGGCCGTCTCGGTTGTGCTGTCGCAGGGCTGAGGATGCAGGGCTGGCGTCGTGCTGTCGGGAAGCTGGTGTTTTTTTTTCTTCTTCCCACCGTTAGCGTCAGTAGCTTAGGTGCTAATGCTGAGCGCTCAGTTGGTTTGGACCTGAGGTTGATTGGCTTTGAGGCTGCGCAGAGCTCGTCGCGCTGCCGCCGACTTGGCGATTCGGTAGCTGCGGCCGACTCCTTTGAACTTGCCCTTACCGACGACCTCCACCGTCACCCGGACCTTCCCATCATACGTCCTCTCTGCAGGGCTGCACAGAGGAAAGGTAACAGGGTGTCACATTGTAGATACCAGAAATACTCTGAAGGTGGGAAACAGGCTGATAGGAGACGGACCTCAATCCTGATATCTCATGTTCCAATACAATGCCGACTCAACACTTCCTCCACAGTCACCTGTTAACATGACAATGATAAATGACACCAGTAGTGGTTTTATGGTTTTATGGTTTTATTCCTATAATTGACAGTATTGTTGTCCGTTTCCTTTCTTTTATCCCAAGTTGTTTGTATCATAATTACCAGACAGAAATATTTCCATTTTACAATGAAAACTTTTTACATTTTTTTAATAAATAATCAAGTCACTTTTAGAATTACTGTTCAGTTCATTTAAATTATTACATTACGGTCATTTAGCAGACGCTTTTATCCAAAGCGACTTACAATTCAGTATCTATCTACACACCATAGACGCAGCTACGGGAGCAATTTTGGGGTTAAGTGTCTTGCTCAAGGACACATTGACATGAGACTAGTAGAGCAGGAGCCGGGGATCAAACCACCGACTCTCTGATTGAAAGGCGGCCCTAATCTCCACTTAGCGGCCCTAATCTCCACTTAGCCACGGTCACCTTAAACACTGATGTTTCACATTCAAAATATTCCGGGGGTTCTAGGGCCAGATATATTCCCAATGACATGTTTGTCAAAATGAACAGTTTATGCAGTAACATCTTTTAGTTTCCACACTGATTGACTACAAGGATACTACAGACATTCACATCACACAAACCCTCCCAGCTCTGTGGATTCTGAAAGTCTAATTTGCACTTTGAAAGGGAAAATCCCTCCCTTTCCTGGGCTTTTATTGTGAAAAATCTGGAGGGAAATGTTGAGTTTCATAAACAATTATACGATAACCAATGACTGGAATAACTGGCGAGTATAAGCAACTGGACATGAATGAATGAACGTCTTCGTGTTACAGGGAAACTCAGAGCTCATGTGTATCACAGTACAGGTCCTCTCAAACACCCTCACTAGATTGTTTTTTAGCAACCGCACTTCATTTCTTTGGTAACTACTATTACCAAAGATATTACAGTATTTGATTTAGTTTAATGTGACTGGCTGATTTACGACCACTAACGGCACATTTTGTTATTTGTACTATGTTTATGAAATTCCTTTTATGGCCATGTAACAAGGCTGCTCTGCTTTTACAATATTAAATGTCTTTTTTCAATTCTGTCTAAGTGAAATATAAATGCTCTTCATACCATTTTGGTCATTTTGATTAAACATCAGACATGATTATTTATGACGTATGTATGTATATTTATATATGTGTGTGTGTGTGTGTGTGTGTGTGTGTGTGTGTGTGTATATATATATACAGATATATATACACACACACACACACACACACAAGTCACAAAAAAATCTGCTTGCTTTTTCATGGTGAACAAAGCATTGCCACAGCAACAGTTATCCAAAAACTCACAATATTCATGATGACCTATTATCAATGTCTTAAGGCTTTCTTTCTAAAATTTGAGGTTGATCTGGTGAAATGGCTAGGAGGAGTACATCAAAGTGTAAAACTTGTCATTTCCCTTTGCCAGTAGGTGGCGCTATGACTATGTGAAAATTGAGGCATGGGAATGTTTTCAGGCCTGGACTAGCATCCTGCATAGGACATTTTGGGCAGATTTGACAATGTACCTTGGAGTTACAACAACTTCAATTTTATAAAAGTCTTAAGATCGTGCTGACCAAATTTGAAGCCGATCGCATAAATACTGTAGGAGGAGTTTGTTAAAATACAAAGCCTGAAAATGGGAAAAATTGCCAAAAAGAGCGAACTACTGTAGCATCCCCTAGTGGCTGAAGGAAATGAAAATGTGAGGGTATGTTACAGGCTGCTATGGGACATTTGTCTAAAATTTTGTGATGATTAGCACAATGGTTTCAAAGTTAGGTTGATTGTTGTAGAGAGCCACGCCCCTTATAAGTTAATTGGTCCATAACTTCTTAATGCAATACGTTATCAACAAGTTTTTTGGGGGGGTTTTGATGAAATTGAATGAATAATGATCCACATCAAATTTGGTAGCAATCTGACACAGTGTATTGATTGTAGAGCAAATACAAGTGAACATGTGTGTCAAATTTCAAGTCAATCGGACAAGTGGGGTGAAGGTCGTGATCTCTTAAGCTGTAGGAGACGCTAGTGAGCAATTGTGTCATACCAGGGAAATGGGACCCATAAAATCTCAAATTTCCACGCAGCCCTGATACGCCTGCCAAATTTGGGGAGTTTTTGAGAATGATAAAGCCCTGAAAAATGCGATTTTAGAGGCGAAATAATAATTCTTCAAATAACAATAGGGCCTTCGACCCGAGTTTGTCGTGCTCAGACCCTAATTACATCTTAATCAGTCATTAACCCCTATCCTTTTATCTGTGCATAGCTACAATGAATATGTTCCATAACATATTCCATATGATAAATGTAATAGCAGAAGCCGTCATAGGTGCTGGTCTCCTACCTGAACTTGGCAGTTTCTGGTTCCATCTCAAGAAGCTCCCTCACAGGAGAGCGTGGCACATTGGCAGAGAATTTCTCTGGAAGTGGTGAGGGGATAAAAAGGCATCATCATAAACATCCTCACACTTTCCATTTCATGTCCACCCAACTGGAAAAAATCCTGAATGTTTACAAACACCCACTCATGCATGAGCTGCCCAACAATCATGACTGGGAAAATGCTGAACGCGTACATAAATCAATGTGCCTTCACTTTTCCTCACCTATAAGTGGTCTCATCATTGGATAATACACTTGCCACACCGTCTCCAGTGACATCCTGCTGTCCATGTAAATTGCTCCGGCTAGCGACTCAAAGATGTCCCCCATGGCCTTGGGGACCTCGATGTCCTCCTCCTTCTCCTCATCTTCTTCAGAGCGACGCAGCTGGTTGCCAAAACACACAAAAGGATATTTTGAATCAGCACAACAGAATGCTTTTCTGTTAAACATGATGACGTGTAAGATGGAGGCAGAATAATTCTCACAACACGTTAGTTAACACTGATTTACAAGTTTTGTTGGCTCGTTTTTGAACAATGACTGAAGACAGTAAGAGTTTCCCTGACGATGTACGGACACTCACTCTCCTAAAATCGCGAGTGTTACTTGATTAAATGCTGACTCAGAGTCCAGACATTTAGAGAGAACCCGAGCGTGCGTAGTAAAGAGAAACTAAGGAACTATCTTGCAGCAAAAGCTAAGCTAAAGCCCTGACATGCTGCATGGGAGTGAAGAAGAGTTTGGTTGTAACGTTAGCACATTCAGTATCCAGCAGTCAGTGAGCCGCGGCCTGTAAAGACCTGCTGAGGACGACATGATGGACTCCGGAAGCAGAGCCCGGGGTCTCCAGAATCTCTGCTTTCTTGTGCTTAATTGTTCTATTATCATGAAACAATAATTTGTCATTGACAAAATAAAATGTAGATACAAATTCACAGTGAAAAGAATCAGGTTGCAAGAGGAAATTAATAGCGTGAGAATTTGAAAACCTGTTTTGGGTTCTGACATCGGGATTGGTGAAATACAAGGACTCAGATAGCAAAGCTCTGTATATTAAACATTTTAGGTAAATGCTTCTCAATCCAAGCCCGGACCAAACGTCACTTTCTCTGGTTAAAATGACAACTGTCCCTTGCAGCAGACCATATCAACAGTCATTTATTAAATGAAGTACTTTGATGCAATACTAAAGTGAAATGATTCTGTTGTCAGGTTTCTGCACTCTGCCAAAAGTTTGTAGTAGACTTATAATGTGGTAGCTTCCCCTTAAACATCGTTGTCATCATCATCACAGATGAAATTCGTTGAGGGTTGAAAAATTCCAGGAACATTCAAGGTGGAAACTTTCCATGGGAAGTTCTTGGAAATTTCTGGAAGTTAACAGGAGTTAAATAAAATATAATAATTATTTACTCAGGCTGATGTCAAACCTTTCAGGTTACAATTTAATTAAATGGGCATATTTTTAACCACAACATAAGACCTAGTATGGCTCTTTTATCTATCATCCGCAAATAAGTTTACTATTGTATGGTACAATTTTTATATTGAAATTGTACCAAAACTTCCCATGGAAATTCTACAATCATTTGCAACCCTAAAGACGTCCAATGCAGACAGTGAGTGAGAGTCTGGGTTTTAATGCATTTTTGGAATATATGAAGGGGGCGTTCAGTTACTCTTTAAATCATTCACTGACAGACTACATGCTACATTTGCAGCTTCATCATGTAGTCATGAGAAGCGAGCCGAATAGTGAACAGTGAGTGGTACCATACTGTATTACTGCAGTACAGATCTTTATTCCTTTCAGCTGGATTGTCAGTATGTTTGTGTATGAGCCTGCTGTCCCTGGGGCAGAGGAGTACCTCTCCAGTAGAATGAGAGGAGATCTGGTGCCAAGATAGCCATTTCCAGGCTAATTAAATCCAACTGCTAAAATCATTGGCATATGAAACAGAGTCATATAAGCTAACTGTCTTGTTATTTAGACAGAACCTTTTTTTTTTCTTTTTTTTTTAATACTGACTATTATTTTAAGGGGGTTAAAAAAACTACTCCACAAAGATTAGGTTTCTTCCTGCAGGGCTTTGTTGTTCAGTAATGATGCTAGCTGTGGTTTTTTTTGGGTGGATACAGGACTCACCTCGGAGTCCATGCCTTGCATCTCGTTCTTCTCCAGCTGAAACTGCACGAAGTCGTCGATGACATGGAAAAGCTCCGGCGAGATGGCCTTGAAGTACTTGTGGTAGTCGTACTTGACGGCCAGAGAGGCAAAGATGGTGTTGTTGACGAGTGCTGAGCGCAGGTCGGTCAGCACGCCTGGAGAGTGCTGCCGCGGATCTTCATAAAGGTGCTTTGTTATGAGGTAGTCTAGAATTGCATCGCCAAGGAACTCCAGCCGCTGGTAACAATCTGAAGAGAAACAAAATAAACGGTCATACATGTGGGTAGGTGACATTTTAATTCAACATTCAAGCACTAACAATTGACTAACAAACAATGGATAAAATGGTAAATTGACTGTATACTTTTCTAGTCTCTCAACCACTCAAAGCGCTTTAACACTACATGTCATCATTCACCCATTCACACACTGATGGGAGGGGCTACTATGTAAGGTGCTACCTGCACATCAGGACTATCTAACATTCACACACCACAGGCACAGCTACGGGAGACAGTTGGGATTAAGCGTCTTGCTCAAGGACACAGTGACATGGACTAGTGGACATGGACTAAATTGAGGTTCTGTTGATTATGTCAAAAGGCAACGTGTTCGCCTTAACTACTTTATAAACTGATAATATAGCAGTGTTTTTATAGCTTGTTCTGCTGACCCCCAAAGTGGCAAAAAAAATGATTGCAACTTTAAATGTCGATAGGATTAAATTTAATTTCTATTCTGTGAAGACATGGGCAGAGGGTCAAGGACATGCATGTACCAGTTATGTATGTATGGATGGATGGATGGATGGATGGACATATGTGGATAGTTGGATGGATGGACGGACGGATGGATGGAGATATCTGGATGGATGGATGAATGGATGAATGTGTGGATGGATGGACGGAATGATAGATGTGTGGATATATGCATGGTTGGATGTATGAATGGATCAAGGGGTGGACAGGATGGATGGAATTTTTGGCACCGTCCATCGACAGTCATATAACATTTAATCTCTCAATGCCTCGACATCCTTTACCAGCACGTTTTCATAACCAGATGCTACATCGAATCCCCAAACACTGTACGGTAAACTGACGCTGTGAGGTGAAGTCCGACCTGTGATGGTGTTGTAATGGTAGGAAGCGTGGGTGAAGGCTTGCAGAAGGTAAGCCTTGTTCTGAAAGGTGTAGTTGATCTTTCTTTCGAAGTTCTCGAAGCCGGAGATGAGGTGGTTGAGAGTTCGCTCTGCATCTGGATGGTCCAGCAGGCAGCGGGGCGGGATCTTCAGCCAGCCGTAGCACAGGTCGATGGCGGTGATCTGACAGCTCTGCACCACTGCTCCAGTCTGGGTCCCTCTCACCAACGGTAATACCTGATGTCATCAAAAAACAACTCTTAATACCTGTGTAACAGCTGTGAAACTTCCTACACAAAGATGTTAAGTCATGTTGGAGAGTTTCCACTTTGTCAGTCATATAAAATGCATGCTCTCTCATGAACTAGCCACACTCTAGTAGCCGGTACCATTGCTGAATCATGAAGTACATGTTTACCTTGAGGCCCAGCGAGCAGAGGAACATCTGGGCTGCTCTCTCTCCACAGCTGGTCAAGTAGCAGCCCAGCAGAGCCTCCACACAGTCAGCAATGCTCTTGTCGGCGATGCACTGCTCCGTGTGCAGGTCGTAGGAGATCGACTGCTTGCCGAGCTCTGCACCGCAGTTCTCCTCAGACGGGTTCCAAAAGCCCACCACGAAGTCATCCTCCTCCCCGGCCTTACTGGGGTCTAGGTAGCACATGGCGTCCCACGAGCTGTAGTCGAATTCCTCTGCGGTGGGCGCGCTGGGCACTGGCTCCGAGGGGTAGTGGGCTGCGGTGGGGTGGTGGGGCTTCTTGGGGGGCTTCCACTCGTACGGAGACTCCGTGGCAGGGGAGGAGCTTGAGGCCGGGGCAAGAGGGGGAGGGAAGCCGCTCAGCGAAATCTTCTTACCAAACGCACCAGATCCCAAAAGCATGTTGTCGATGAACTTGATGTGCTCCTTGTAGTACTCCAGATCGTCCTCCATGTTGACTTCGTCCTTTGGCTCGTCCTTCAGCATCAGCCCACCATCCTCGTCCACCTCGTCGCCTTCCTCATCGTCCTCATCGTAGTCATTTTCAGGCTGCCCGTTGGCCAGAAGCTCCTCTTTGGCCTGGATGATGGATGCAATCATCATCGTTAAAACGTTCATCCCTACACTTCATAAGGATGCCAGTCAGTGTGCAAAATACAGTTGATTGACACTTCAGACCCCTGAAAGCCTAGACTGCAACATTTTGGGGGTGTCTATAATCATAAGACAATTATTTGTCACATGCAAATGTCACTAAAATGCTCTTTGAAAGCTTAACAATTTTCAGCAGTTTTCGTCATTCAAACAGCAAAACATTTGTTCACAAATATGAATAGTGAGTTCGAGAGACAATTGTCTACCGTAAATAACACAGGAGATATTTTAAATATATTTGAAGTTGCTGCCGCAAGGATTTGTGGGGCGGCATTATCTTCTTTTCTTTCGTAAAAGGATGGTCCAGTGTATCCTATGCTAAAGGAGATAAGAAATGAAGCACTGGAGCACCTTTCCTTAGCAGTCAGAGAATTGGATCAGCTCTTATCACAACTGCCACTTTGATACTTAGGGGTCATTTCACTCAGTTAGGAACCCTCCAGAACAAGAAGGACTTTTTGACCGTAGTCATTGACTGTGTATGCAGCGAGTTATGATAAACTGAGATGTATGTTTCTCTGAATTCTTCACTTGGAATTGTCTTTTCGTCACATTAAGCTGCCTTTTTGTACCAAGTGCTACATTGAGATATTATAATCATCATCTTTGTGTAATAGCGCTACATGTTCATTCATTATAATATATTAGAGAGTGGGGTCAGCAACCTTTACTATCCAAAGAGCCATTTTGCCCTATTTTTCACCAAATATATTTCGTCTGGAGCCACAAAAGCTATTTGATATCACAGCGTATAAAGTTTTATATATAGTTATATTATATATATACACAAAAACTATAGTTTGTTGTATTTATGAAATTATAGAACAAGAATCGAGACAATTATTGACATTTTATTGCTATTTCACCTGTTATAATAATATCAAACTCTTATAAAGAGGAGAAAAAACGTGCTCAGTTTGCTGAAGCAGTTGAGAAATTAATGTTGCACCAATACTTTATGATAATAATAAAATAATAAACACGGGGCTCCGTAATCTGCACCAAGACGGCAGCAACTTTATTCACTTCTCCCACACTTCATCAGAACCCCTTTTTCTTTTTCCGTCTCATCCTCCACAATAAAAGCACCAGCAAATTATAATTAGCTCGACAGCGACGTAATAGTATGTGACGAACATTTTAGTTGACAAACTATTAAAACATGTTTTATTTTGGCGGCGTGTCCAGGGGCATTACCAGCCCTACGGAGCGGACTTCCTGTTTACACCGGCACCCACCCGCATGCTCAGTGTACGTGAATAGTCACGTGATATTTGTTTTAGTCTGGACGGAGATCATTTTGAAAACGATGCTGAAACGCCGTGTGGACGGAGATCGTTGTGTGGATGTAGCCTCAGGGAGCCGCAACAGAGGGGCTAAAGAGCCGCATGCGGCTCCGGAGCCGCGGGTTACCGACCCCTGGTCTAGACTCAAACATGATGTGTTGCCTGATAAGCTGAAAGCCTGCCCTCTAGTGGGCTGAAAACATAACACTGACAAGATCATGACAAATGAATGCATGAATGTGCTACATTTGTGAGTCACCACAGACACACAGAAACACAGAAACACAGACACACCTCCTCCTCCTCCTCCTCCTCCTCGTCCAGTTTGTCTGTGCTGCTTTTGTCCTGGTTGACCACGTAGCCAGGAGGCAGCCAGTTCACGGGGGGGTCGAAGATGGACACCACCATCCTGCTGGGGAGCCCCTTCTTCTTCCCCAGACGATACAGGTTACAGTTGCTCACCTAAAGGAGAGGATTAGAGGATGAGTTGAGACCTGTGCACGCCATCGTCAATAACGTACTATAAAAAGTTCGCTTCAACACATCGAATGTGATTGTTTCCTGGATATTTATTGAAACTAATGAAAAGAGAGCTGACCAATCAAAAGATGCACTGAGTATTAGTCTGCTTTCACCTGTAAATGGCCTGTACTTGTGCAGTGTTTTTCTAGTCTTCCGACCACTCAAAGCACTTTAACACTACATGTCATCATTCCCCTATTAACACACTGATGGCAGGGGCTATGTAAGGTGCTAAATGCCCATCAGGACTATAACATTCACACACCACAGGCATAGCTACAGGAGACAGTTAAGTGTCTTGCACTTCGACACGGACACATCGACGCGGACAAAGGATATTTGCCACTGATAACGGAAAAATGTTCAATGGGTATTTTCAGAAATCAACTAATTCCAATAAAAGGGGGCTGCAACTGGAAGGATAATAGTCAGTGCACAGTGGGTCAGCTGTACATGCAAAACATGGCACACTTGTCCTTCAGCGTGTAGTTGTAAATTATAGGCAAGCATACACCCAAACAGGTAAGAAAGATAACGCTTCTGTAAAGACGTAAATCTGTTTTTCTAGAGATTTTAGCCAAAGAGTGAGGACTTCTAGAATGGGAGGAGTTTGCTTCATTGCCATGGTTTCAGTGTGATCATGTGAGCTAAGAATGAAATCTCCATGACAAATGAGCAAACTCCATCCGCTGATGAAGGCCTCAAAATAAAGGTGAAAGCTCCTGAAAAATAATGTAACAGTGTAAGAAATAGCAGCTTTAACTGGAATATATTTTTACATTTTTATTTATTACATTGTGTGCTATATGTGCATATTTTCCTAAACTGTTGCAATCAGCTACTGCGACACAACTTAAGCATTCACAGAAGCAATAAAATGTCTTCAAACTGTCAATTCCGACCACACTTATCATTTCACTTTTGATAATCCGTCGTCCTCATAATAAGTCACTAACTGTCTCACCTTCTTGCTGCGCATGTAGCTAAGCCGCCCCTCGTGAGCATCGGGGTAGGTGCAGAACAAGTACGTGGTGATGGCGTGCTTGAGGAAAGAGTCTCCGAGCATCTCCAGCCGCTCCAGGTTGAAGCCGTCGCTGGCGTTGGATAGGGTCAAGGCCTGCAGGATGAGGCCCGGGTTGGGCCCCAGGCTTTTGGGAGAGTCTCCGGTCTGGGTTTCGAGCTGGGGGACAGCGGCCGGATCAGGAGAAGGTGCTGTGGAGGCATCTGGACCCGTGGCTGCCCGGCTGCAAACTGAGGTAGCTTTATATGCGTGGTGTGAGGTCCTCCCCGGTGTACATTCATCACTAGGCTGCGGAGGACTGGAGCTGGGCTTCTTCAAGCCGTGACAGAGCTGCACGGGAACTGAGGTAGTGGTTTGCATTGATTCAGGACTCTGCAGCCCAGTGGAGCTGGGCTGGGAGTGTTGGCAATTGTCACGTTGGTGAAGGTGCTCGTCGTGGTGGCTGTTGTCATCACAGTAGGTGACTAGGGCAGTGCCGTTGGTTAGGTTCCTCGTGCATGTGGCTTCTTCAGGCTCAGGGGGCGCTTGGGGCCCCTGCTCGGGCTGGGAAGAGGGGTGACTACTGGGCTGAGTGAGGGGATCGGGGTCAGGGCTCTCAGTCTCTTGGTGCGTACACTGACCCTCGTCATCCTCACTGCCAGAGTCAGGACAGGAGATGAACGTTTTGCTGTCGATGGATCTCTTCCAGCCAAAGTCCAGGTTTGGGTACCTGTCACACACACACACACACACACACACACACACACACACACACACACACACACACACACACACACACACACACACACACACACACACACACACACACACACACACACACACACACACACACACACACACACACACACACACACACTTTATACATTAGGATGCTGGGAAACTGTTCAACAGGATAACAAAGAAAATGCAGAAAAAAATATTTTTTAAATGATTAACATTCAACAGCTTTTTGGCCATAATTCTTACTTTAACAGTTAAGGCAATCAAATACTGGCATATTGCCCATAAATAACAAAAATAAATAACTCAAATGTCTGTTATAAATGTAAATATTTCAGTAATGCGCCATCATAAGACTGTACAATGACTGACTAAAATTCACACGTGAAAGCATGTAGCAGGGCTTAAGCACTTTAATTATATGCTTTAAAGTTGTATCGTCTACGATTGAGTGGGCCCGCATATACGCAGCTATGATGAAAAGATTCTCTAATCGGCACATTCTGGTAATGTCGTCGAAAATTGAATATTAGAAGTGTATCCACATATATAACCGACTTCAGTTCAACTTTCGGCATACCATTTCACACAATTTGTGTGCCATTGAGCTTCCTTACCCCAGCAAACCGAGGTAAACCAACTAGAATGCTACGACTCAGCAAAAAGCTGACAGCAACTGGTGCGCTGCAAAAACACGTTCCAGAAATGTTCCGCTTGTGCGAGTAGTAGATATTAAAAGCTGGTTGGGTCTCAGGGGGACCCAAACGATGTTGCATACTGAACGGTTCAATACAAATACCAGCTGTGACATCTCTTGATTCATTTTAACAGAGTAAGCAGGTGTCTTTCCAGTTTCAAACATCAGCATACTTCACGTGTTGCATGAAGTATGCATAAATAACTTCCGTGCAATTGTACTGCAGTGTTACAGTAGAGTACTATAGTGTAAGGCCATTGTTGCATTCATTACACAAAGTCCTGATTCAGCAAATGGAATAAGTGAACATATCATTAGGAAGTCATGTGTTAATGTATGTGACGGGGACCTGAAGTCAGGGGGCAGGGTCCGGGCTCCCACTCCAGCTTCAGTGGCAGTCTGGGCTCGAAGCTCCTCGGCGGTCAGAAGGCAGTGGAGGCGATAGAGGATGCTGGGCAGACACACGGCTTTCCTCCACAGGGAGGCGGGGATGGGGTGGATGGCACACAGCTCTGGAACCAGGATCTGACAAGCACAACAGTAGTCTAGACAGGCTGACACTAATTTCTGTAGGTGGTCACACTCACACATACCCTTTTTCCACCAAAACTAGAGCATAAATGGGGTTTTTTTAATGTGGGGAAACCCCACTAAAAGTAGGTGACAGACTCCTCTTCCATTGCCAATAGACGAGTATGCCCAACTTTATTTTTTCTGGTGTGTCACTTTAAACGAAACAAACCACTGAAAAGCAGCATGGAGGCCAGTGAAAAGGTTTTTTTATCTGTTAAATACCGGTGGCTACTGCAGATTGTAACCTTTCCCACTGAAGACAAAAGCCAAGATGTTAGTGGCTGTTAGGGTTTTTGTCAAGTGGGAAAGGGGCTTCAGACACACCAAATCTAAGTTTATACAGGGACTTCAATCTGCTTCTTTTCAAGTAATGACTAAACTGGATTTGTATCTGTGCAGATTCATACATTACATGATTAAACCATATTTAATAGCTTCTAAGTAACTACTGTTACAAATGATGAAAACAGCTCAAAAACTAAATAAAAAGTAACCTTTGAAATAAACCTGAATTATCTCTAGTTTATGCCCATGTCTGTCCAAAAGGTCCTCGCGTCATCATTTTAACCTCGTTAGACATTTGTGTGAAACTGGGAATTGACCACCAAATTCCAATCAGTGGACCCTTGAGTCCAGATGGAAATAAAGAAATGATAGAATGAAAGCCAAATTTGAATGCCCTGCATATATGGAATCACACGTTACAGACAGTGAACGCTGCAGTACGGATCATATATTGGAGCTGTGGTAATGAGGTGTTCAAACAACCAGAGTTTAGGAAAGACAACTGGGTGATCACTAGTGCCTTTCCTGCGAACCTCACGATACACGTGAACAACACATGTAACCATGGTAACTGAACACATCAAAGATGACGACACCTGCCTCAAAATACTTAGGAGACACGAAAATCAAAAAAGCATAATGACAGGCAGGCTGATGAATACTAGAATGCGCCTTTGGTGTTGCTGACTAAAACTAATACACATTTTAATCCAAATATTAATACCAAATTTAAATCCCACTGATCACGGTGTGAGCGAGCGCCGAGTTAAAATATGGAGGGGTTTGTGTTGATTAAGGTGAAAATGTAGACCAGGAAGGTTAAACTAACAGATCCACAAATATGAAAGTTTTTCAGACATCAAAACGCTGCACATCGCTTTATTACACTCATCATTTTCACCCCTTCTCTACAATTACAGTGTACACGCGGTGCGTTATTGGACTCACTGAAATTAATGAGGGGGGCTGCGTTTTCCAGCACAGTGCTGCCATCCTTGTGACCAGCACAGAGGCACCATTACCTGTTTGTTCTGCAGACTCTCCCACTTGGCCTTCCTCTTCTCTGCACTGCTGAGGGGCAGGGCTTTGCCCTTCTGGTTCAGGTGCCGAGGGGTTAACAGGTTCAGTCTGAGAGCACAAAGAAAACAAGAGCCTCAGCTTTAGGCCTGTCCAAACACAACATGTACAACGTGCTGTCATTACACTGGGGCTTTATGACAAATTTGGCTTTTGCTAATCATATAAGAGAAGACTCAGGTTCAAGGACTGACTCAAAGTATTGTGAAAACCTCCTATAACAGTGTCAGACTCACACTGATCTGTTAAAAAAAACATGCAGATCCAGAGTGATCGAGTTATTTATTCCTTGCTTCACAATGCAACTGGCCTGCGGGGAGCTTGGTGGGAGATTCAGGTGTGGTTATGCTAGTAGCGGCTAATGTATCCTGGAGCCTCTACTAGCCTGTAGCAGAGATGAGCAGCAGGCTAAAGGGGTCTGGTTATATCACTTCTTTCTGACTCGAGTGACATCACTTGAGGACATTCATAAGATTTCACTCAGTTCCCTCTGGGAACACTTAAGGCTTTATACTACTTGAAAACCCTGTAAAACACAGGCTGATGTGTGCAATTGGTTGAGTTCCATTGAATAAATTGTGTAACATGGGGCTAGACATTGGAAAAAAATGAAATTGCAATGTTTTTTTCTGCAATGTATATTGTGATATGAAAGGGAAAAAAAATATTTTCACTCTACATTTTCTAGGCTATATTCTAAAGTTAAATTCATTAAATCTGGTGAACTTTGCTTGTGCTCTAGTAAACAATATAAGCATAAATGTAATGGTTATATAGATTTCAATGGAGATGACGCGGCAAAAAAAAGTCACACCCACAAGCCACACAGGGCCGATGGGAACCCACCTGTTGAAGTATAATTATATAAAAAACATCCAAATGAACAGCGGTTTACAGCTATATCTAAGTGTCAGGATCCCGGTGCTGCTGACCTGGAGGAGGTGTGGTCTACGTCCAGAAGCGGCTGGTTCAGGTTGGACAGGTCCAGGTTGTACTTGGTTTTGTAGTACTCGGCAAACGTCTCGTACTCTGGCGAAGGAAACTTACTGAGCGGTGTCAGGTCTGTGTACACATCGGCAACGTAGAAGCGGTGAGGCTGGTCAAAGTTACGATACCTAGGAGGAAGGGAGAGTGAGGCAGTCATTATGTAGCTCAAACCAGTGACATCAGGAGCATTTATACAAGTAACCATGGTACCTTGGAATGATAACAGCATCCTGGTAGTCCTCCAGCTTGAAGGTGAAGGGGTTCTGCTTGGTGTACTGAGTGGTAGGAATGCCGGTGCGGGCCTCAGACTTCTCAATGTCCTCCATGAACATAAAGTCCATATCTAGAGTGTGGGAGTCCCCAACTGAAGGAGTCAAAGAAGGGTGCAGAGAGAGAGCGAGAGAGAGAGAGAGAGAGAGAGAAGAGAGGCGAGAGAGAGCACTGATAAGCATCTCCACACACCAGGACAAAACCATCCACCGGGCTCGAGCGAGAGCGATTCTACTCACCGACATTCAGAGGTAGAACGCAGTAAGCCGAGTCGGCCAGTGTGGGCTTGAACTCCAGCGCCGGCTTCTCCAGGCGGAGGATGTGGGAGAAGATGTACTGGTGCAGGCGGGTGATGAGGTCGAGCTGCACGGTGGTGAGTGCAAAGCCAGACTTCTGCAGCTCGATGGAGATGGTCACCTCGCCCGAGCGAGTGTACACTGGAAAATGGGGGATCTGAACAGAAGGAAAGCACCACCCATAACCGATGATGAGAGGACGACCTGAAGACATTTCTTTCCTTGGATAAGTAAATAAAGAAGGTGAAAACATGTTAGTCTATTTTGAAAGGTTTTAACCGGGTGGCGTACTCGAGGTATGGGTTTGGCAGTCAGGATGCCGAAGCACCTGGTGGTGTCCTCCGGTGGGTAGAGCTTCCTCCTGCGGAAGTTGAGTTCATCAGGGAGAGGGGTGGTGAGGACCATCCCGATCACATACAGGTAGTAAGTCTGCTCTGGTACAGCGTAACTGTCCCGTAGACACTCTGGTATCTGAAGAGGACAACAACGACAAAATATTCTAGAGGAGCATTCCTAATTGCTTATTGTTCATTGACATTTACATAATTTGTTCTGCATTAGTAAAACAAGTATGCGCCCGTCATTACAGGTACACCAAAGCTGGGGACTCTAACCGGGGGATCGCTGTAACTTCTCGGTCTGTATGAAGCACAGACTTGTGTCATTAAGGAAGCACAATCACATACGTTTCTTCTAACTAAATTGTATGGAGATGAGTCCATGAGTACTCCTGGTCTGCACTCAGCGTCTCCTCGTCCTCCTATGCGAGTAGACCTTCCTCAAAGTCTCCCCCTAAACGGCAGCGTTTAAAAACTGATGTCTCTGTGTATTACGCAACTGGTCTCTGGCGTTGCTCGGCAGCAATGCACCCTGGAAGGCTTCTGCTCAGCCCTTTTTCTGCTCCGACAAGCCACGGCGACGGTTGCTATGGGATGGCTCGTCCCCATGACGTAAATCAGGAAGCACTCGGCCAGACATTTCTCCATTCTGGATGGAGGGCATTGTGCTGCATCCGTTTTTTTGGTGTAATCACAGGCAATTATTTTTAGGATAAATTGTATTATTTATATGATGTATTGTTATTGAATGAGAAGCATTGTCCAGCATAATCCCGAGGGGTTTAAATTGAAAAATGAGTATCTACCCAACGAACAAATAACCAAATAGGCAAATATTCGGGTCCAGCCCATAATACTTATTGATAACAGCTACGTGGCCAGTGTTTGAAGACAAAGTCTCCTTCAATAATTCAAGGCAACTGGTGAGTAACTGATATACTAATGTTTTGGGGGTAAAGTATTCCTTTAATATTTTTATTGTATCATCAAATTCCTTGTTAGTGAAATTTAACTGGCAATAAGCCTTATTCTGATCACTGTGATGCATTTTGATCAACTGGCAATTCAAAAAAATGCAATATGTATTTGTGAAGTTGCTTTAATAAGTATATCAGTACTAAAGGTGTGCCATCTTCACATAACAATATGCCGATCTAAAAAGGTCAGTCTGACAGTCAAAAGTGTGTTTGTCCCATTAAACAAACCATAGACATAAATTGTATGTACATTGGATTTGCTTTGCGATGCTCATTCTCAGCATCCACTGAGAGTCAGGGAACTCGAGCTGTAACGGATGAGATTTTCTTACGGCTTTAGGGTAGCACTGCCTCCTCTTGGTGGAGCCGGGCCGGCCTGGTACGCTGGTCTCCTCCTCATCGTGGAGGTCCAGCTCCTCCTCATACTTCACCGTCTCCTTACCCACCGGCATTAGGTGATCATCCAGCTCACCTGGGAGGAAAACAACAAGAAGGTCAGAGAGATGCAGGAGAAAGTTCTATGGCGGCTGACAGGGAATATTATTTACTAATCATACATCTGCAACATTTCAATTGAGATTTTACCTATTTTGTGTAGTTTCTCGCAACATAGTAGTGCAACTGCTTTCTCTGCAAGTCTGGCACAGATCATTGTTGGACCCTGTAAAGACAGTGGCACGTTAATAAGTGTCTGTATTAGACTGTATTAGTGTACTCTGACAAAATCACTCAAGTGTTGAACAGTCAGGGCTCGCCTGCTTAAGGATGTGACCATTACTGAAATTCTTAAAACGTAGATGTTCTTCCTCACCTTAACAGGGACTCGCAGAGGGGAGTTGATGGGTAGGTAGAGTGTGGACTGGAAGCGTTCGTCCTGCCTCTCAGCAGTTTTACACTTGGGTGCCAAGTGGGTGAAAGGGTCACTGGGCAGCCGGGCACAGTACCTGAGCACCAGAGCAACAAAGACATTCAGAAAGTGTGGCCGTGGAAAACTAATATACATGACTGAAGGAACACTTTTGACCTGAGGCAGCGCCATTGAGTTGAAGAAAGAAAATGTTGATATTAGTTAGAGTCTAGTAGCCCATGTGACCTTTAAGATGTCTGTACATTCTAATTACTGTAACATCTGTTCAGTATTCTGTTACTGTTCAGCACTCAACACAGTTTTAATTACTATGTTTTCTATGTACTTGCATAATCATTTGATGGTGTACTGTATTTGCTGCCTAGAATGACCATTTTATTCATATATAATATTTCTTATAATTGGATAAAAGCTTAATATATTAGTGCAATATATTATTATATTAGTGCTGGGCAAGTTAACGCGCTAATGCATTAATTAATTAACGCCGACAATTATTTTATCGCGGGTTAACGCAGTTTATTTATTTTTTTTAATTATTATTATTTTGAAAGTCTGTTGCTCACTGGCTCTGAATACGCATACAGACAGACCATGGGTCACAGGAGGGGCGGGATGTTGATCAGGATTGGCTTGGGATGGGCGTCATCACGCGTCTAAACCAATGAGAGCATTTGGGGTGGGCGCTGCGGCGCTATAGCCCATCAGCGTCGAGATGCTCCTCCTGTCATCATAGATGTCGAATCAGGAAACAACTACTGTATCCGTCTGTGTTCACCCAGAGCTCTACGATATCTCATATTAGTGGAGACCGGACCAAATTATGTGTATAAATGTTTGTGTGTAAACCATATGGTACAAACAATGAATAGACGCTGCCGTATTTACGCCTCGATGCCGTTGTGTTGAGTGTTGATGGAGCTGCTACAATGTTAGCTTAGCCTAGCACCAATCGATCCAGATTCCATTGAGAAAACAAGTATTTTAAAAGTGATTTGCTTGTCGTCTTGTGGAGAGAACGAACAAAACATGAATTCTGACTTTTTACAAATTGGCATCATTACGTTGTTATTTCAGCGTCCCTTTTTGTCCGTTTATTGCAGTTAAATCACAGCAAAATCTGTTTATTTTGTGTTCATACAGCTGTAGTAAACAGCCAACGTGTGACTTGCTAGACACAGTGAATACACCTCGATAAAATCCACGGAGCTCCTCCGGACTATGTTATGAACCCAGGCAAGACGACGTTTAGTTTCCTGATCTGGGACTTCCAAAACAAGTACTAAGCAGTCCAATCTGGGGAAGATTTTCGATTCAATTATAGTGGCTTAAATTATTCATAGAATATTATTTCAACACACATTTCTTTGTTGTGTTGATTTCATAAAATATATATAATATACAATAAATATTTTAACTGCTACTGTGTAAAGGGAATACTGCTGTTAAAAAGCACCTCATTTGTTTAAAGTGTTTCCAAACCAAATGTTATTGCACTTTTGTTCATATAGCAGTACTTTTAAAATAAAATTGCGCAATACACTACTTTTGAATTCATTATTGAATTTTGCGCATAACGAAAAATCATGCGATTAATCGCGATTAAAAATGTTAATCGTTGCCACGCATCGGTTCTTAACACAAGAACCGGTGTTTAACGGTTTAACCAGGGACCCTGTTAACTGGCGACCTTCAGCCGAATGCATCATTCTGCAACAGCTGCCATAACTGCGACAACAACAGACGCATTGGTTAATCCATAACACCAGGCAGCGAGCGGAGAACAGCTGTTTGTGTGGCGTCTCTTCCTGTTTCCTTCACATACATTCCCCTGGGTCCTAAGTCCCTCCCTGTACAGCTTCTTATCACCCTCTATGTACCAACGTATATTTATAACAAATACTATATTACACGCTAATCAGCATTGCATATGTCTGACCAAAATACCCAAAAAAGAAATGATTCATTTAAATTATTTTTAAAGTGTTTTTGTTTGGAATATGTATAATAAGCATATCATTTAGTTATCGCTACTGGGAATTTAACAAACAAAAAAAAACATGACGTAGATAGGTTTACAGTTTTCAAGATGTATATTTCAAATTGCATCTATTACACACATGAAAATAAAGTTGTGAACACCGGATCACCAGAATCATTATAATTGTATTTTAACTGCTACTGTGTAAAGGGAATACTGCTGTTAAAAAGAACCTTATTAGGGCTCGAGCCACCGACAACGTCGGGCCAGCGAAGGCCCTATTGAAATTGTATGGGGTATTATTAGGGCCCGAGCAACCGACAATGTCGGGCCAGCGAAGGCCCTATTGAGTTTCTAAGAGTTTTTATTAGGGCCCGAGCCACCGACAACGTCGGGCCAGCGAAGGCCCTATTGAAATTCTATGGGGTATTATTATTATTATTATTCTGATTTTTATTTTTGTACTTTGGGCGCATATTTGGGATACTTGCCATGCATGAAAACTCACCAAATTTTGCAGACTTGTCAGGCCTGGTGAAAATAGAGGTATGATATAGGTTTCATATATGTGTGAAAAGAAATGGCTCTCTAGCGCCCCCTCAAAGTTGGACCGGCGACGCCCCTCGGCCAGTATGTCCGATTTACTCGAAATTCGACACACATGTCCAGATCCACTAGCTCTACAAAAAAGCCTCTCAGACCCCTAATCTCCGCCAACCTAGATTTTCCGCCATCTTGAATTTTGTGAAAAACACATTTTTGAGAACTCCTCCTACACACTTGGTCCAATTGCTACCAAATTTTCTGTGGATCATTATTGGATCAAGATCACATGAAGATATCAAAAGCTTGTTGATATCTTAAAGCGTTAAGAAGATACGGACCAATGAACTTCTTGGGGCGTGGCTTGTTTTTCAATACACATAACTTCTCAACCGTGTATCCTAAAATCACCAAATTTGCAGTATTTGTGCATATTGCATGGTGGAACATACCCTACAATTTTCATTCCATTCAACCCATAGGGGGCGCTACAGTAATTCACTCGATTTCAGTTTTTTGGTGATTTTTCGCGTTTTCAGCCTTTGTATTTGAACAAACTCCTCCTAGAGAATTCATGCGATCGACTTCAAATTTGGTCGGGATGCTATTAAGACCTTTGTGATGAAAAGTTATCAAAAGCTAGAGTTTTCATCAAAGAACCTTGACGTGGCGGGGCGGCCATTTTGCCTCATTGGCCGGGAAGAAAGAAGTTGTTATAACTCCAAGTTACATTATTCAATCTGCACGAAATTTCTTATGCATGATGCTACTTCAACTCTTAGCACATTTCAATTGAAAAATGTTCAATAACTCATAGTGCCACCTACTGGCAAAAGGAAATGTCATATTTTATACTTTTATTTACTCCTCCTAGCCAGTTCACCAGATCAGTCTGAAATTTTGTAAAGATAGTCTTAACACGTTGATGATGCACCAACATGAATATTGGGAGTTTTCGTTGAACGCTGTTGCCGCGGCAACGCATCATTCGCCATGAAAAAGTAGGCTGATGGATCAGTGGCTTGCGATGCTCAAAAACTCATGGAACTTTATACATGTGTTATAGGTAATGGGAGGACATATTTTATATGGGTGTTTGGCTTGGCCGTTTTAAATTGCCTCCATAGCGCCCCCTACAATATTTCAAAAGAGCAGCCCCAGCGCTACGTTTGAGGTACCTGTATGAAACTTGGTAGGATTATGTATCTCAGAGAGACTTACAAATACGTCTATTGGGACCATGCTCTAAACCGTACCGGAAGTCGGCCATTTTGATTTTTGTGTCATTTTTCAATGGATTTAGGCTCATTTCTAGTCGCTATACTTTAACAAACTCCTCATAGGCACTTTGTCGGATCCACTTCAAATTTGGTCTGTACAGTCTCAAGACCTTTGTGATTAAAAGTTATCAAAAGCTTTACGTTTGACCAAATGGCTTAGCCGTAGCGGGCGGCTACTTTACGTGACTCCCCATGAAAAAAGCTGATGTAACTCAGCCGGACTTGTTCCAAACGCTCCTAAACTTCCCATGCTTGATAACACTCATGGCCTGAGGATGTCTACAAGCTAATTTTCACTAATACTCACAGCGCCACCTGCTGGCCAAAGTAATTCTGCGTTTTTTGACAACTGGCATCCGATTTACATGACTTTTACACAATGTTGTCTACAGTTGTTATAGAGCAACATAAAACATGTTTTTGCATGCTCTGTAGCACCACACAGCGGATACAGGATGCTGTGGACTATTTGCATAGCATCATTTCCTGCGTCACGCAGTCCAAGCAGAAAAAAATCATCGGATTGCTAAGCGCGTTGTCCGACTGTCGCAGACAATCTCGGCTGCATACGTTGGAGTCCCGCCGGCACCCCCGACGTGCGGGAGGAGGCGAGGGCCCGTTCATCGCTGCTCGCAGCTTTAATTTGTTTAAAGTGTTTTCAAACCAAATGTTGAAAAGTGCGCAATACACTACTTTTTAATTCATTATTGAAATGTGCGCATAAAAAAGGGCTGGATTAAAGAATACCTGACAACAGAAAGCTTTTGAAAAATGTGCATCTTAAAATAAAGTACTTAATTTTAGAAAAATGAATTTAACTGAAATGCCCTGCAGCTTTAAATTCAGTTCATTCAGGTGTGAAGTGATGTCAATAAAAAGCCACGATATAATATTTTTCTCATCTTCAAACAAGAGAAGTCTGTGAGCATGGACTTTATCTGTTGTTATTAAACCTCTTGTTTCAGCTCTATCCTCTCTGTTAACATCATAGTTGGTCATGAATTATTGTGTTAGGATTCTGATCATATTGGGCTCTTAGGTTGTTCATTATCTGTGTCTTCATTTCAGATGTGATTGGGTACGTTTGCTCAAAAGAGTTGTGCTTTGTCTCGTAGTAACACTTCACTCGCTTTAATAATCATCACGGTCTCTGAACATATGAGACACACTGGTTTTAAACTGTCCGTGGGAAGAATTAACCTATAAGAGTCTGTTCATTCTTGGATAAAGACTCTGGTCTCTCTGACCATTTTTTATTAGTGACCCCTGTACTAGGCATTACGGTAATTACAGACTTCAAAATAAAAGTGACCTTTTGGTGAATGTAATTTCACATTTATTCAGTCAGTCAGTCAAAAATAAATAAATACAACTAAATGAATATATATTGAAGAAATAAAATGAATTCTTGAAAATGCTACTGTCTGCAAAAAGTATTTCAGAGAAAAATTGAATTTCAATAATTTCAACTCAATAATAACATATTTCCAAAGACCAATCTGACTTAAAAATGATGGTACATCACCTTAGAGTGTTCAGATTAGTTAAACCAAACAGTAAATCTGAAAATATCTAGATATATATCTATATTGCGGCATGGCCTAAATATATTATTTACAGGCGATATCGCCCAGCCCTACTGTGAAGAAACATTCTTCTACCTGTTAATGTGTCCGATGGCTGTGTTGATGGTGACCCGCGGACCTCCATCCTCAGAGTGGAGCACGTAGGGTGGGAGGATGTTGTCGTCGTCCAGCACCTGCTCCACTTCAAACTCACTCACCTCCACCGACTTGGAGCACTTGTTCCTTAAGATCTGCTCACAAGTCAAATAAGATCATCATCACAATATTATATAGTATATCTACTAACATAACTCCTAGATCAGAAACTACCAGTTTCTAAATTTCTCCTGACATTATTGAAATAATCAACCGCTGACTGAACCAAACGAGACAAAAAGCCAACGGTCACCTTCTCTATGGCCTTGTATGTGGTGAGATCGTCTCCGAAGGTTCTGGTCCTCTCACTGTCCGCTAGCATGATGTAGTTGGAGACCGGTGCTCGGGCTCGGCCTTTAGACTGGACGTAGGACCTGTACTCTGTGGGCAGGTCGAACCGCACCACCAGGTTACACTTTGGGATATCCACGCCTTCCTCCACGATGCTGGTGGCGATCAGCAAGTTGGTTTCATGAGCCCGGAATTTGCGGAGAACCTGAGAATGAAAACGGGGGGGAGACAAAGTCTTGATACTGCTTTGATACTCAGTGAGAAATGCTTTCTGAACTATTTTATCTAACGAGATAATAAAACAACTCAACATTTTGTTTGACATTCACAAGCTTCCCACATTATTTAATTTACAAAATTCAATAGTTTGTTATTGTATCTTGTCAATACCAAAAAGTGACAGGGTCTGAATGGAACAGGTAATTCCAAAATTCTTAATTGTTCTTTATTCAACAATAAAGAACGTAATTTTAACTATAATATAGGCGGGACCAGCGGCAGAACAAAGAGCGTTCCAAACCGCTGCAGCTGCTCCCAGCGGGCGTTCAGTGGCCTCGTCTCTCAATCCTGACAATTATGCTGCTACAATGCGTAAAGTTGGCAGTTTGCAGGGTCGGGGTCGGTTGCGTTTTGTAAAGTATAATATAATTATGTTAAAAATAATTAAATATGTGTCAAAAAGCTACCAGGTAGAGTGCACCTTGCACTGTTCCCCCCCATGGATATTCCTGTGAGTGATTCCTGCCTGTTTACCTCCTCTTGTTTCCTGAACTCCACCTCCATCTGCTTGTTCCGCGGCTGGTTCTTGCCGATGCTGTGGCCGGTGATGAAGTTGCTGCTGATGTAAGCCAGCTCCGGGTCCTGCTTCCCTGCCTCTTTGATCAGACTGAGGAGGAAACGCAGACTGCGTGAGTCACTGACACTGACATTTTACTACTTCTCTCAGCTGCAGTGGCCAGGAAATAAAACAGTGTATTCAACAGGGTCACGGTTCTGGTTAAAACAAGACGTTTACGTCACATTAAAAGGTCAGCAACAGCCGCATATGAAAGTATAATATACATCACAAAGAAAAGGACGCCGCCCTACCGATTGAGGACGACAGCAGTGTAGCGCCTCTCCACAAAGATGATGCCACACAGGATGTTGGTGAACGGCGAGGGAAAGTTTGCCTCAGGCCTCTCTTTGGCCTCCACCTCCTCGTCCTCGTCCTCATCCTCGGAGTCGCTCCACGACACGTAGTTGTCCTGGTTACGGTTGTTGTACCACTCCACGCTTTCAAACTGCTGCCGCTCAAAGGGCTTGTACTCGTGCAGGATCTCGAGCAGCCGGAGGACCTTGGGGGTGACGAACTTGAGGTCCAGCGAGGCGGGCGAGAAGTGCTCCTCGCAGAGAGCGTGCACCTTGCGCAGGATGGTGTCTGTGAAGAGCAAAAATTTTCGGCTGAGCTCCTCCTGCTCGTGTTTTATGTACTTCTGTAGCTCCCGCACCATGATGCCCGCTGCCTTATCTGCACACCAGGGACCCAGAACCTGCAGCACGGCCAAGCAGTCCCCCAGGACCTGAACAGGATAGAGAGAGTGTGAACAACAGTTGAATTTGGATTTTTACTCCCACTTACGCCTTAAACTCTTTATGAACTCAAACTTTAACTGAATATTGACCGGAGGAAACTAGGTCTAAATTTAGCGCCTGGGCCAGGGATTAGAGCCCCTTTTCAACAGCAGGAACTCTCCCCCAGGGACAAGTAACATTTTGAGGAACTCATTGTATTTCGACTGCAGGGACCAGGCTCTAAATTAAGTTCCAGGGACATCTTATTCCCCAAAAAGGCCCTGGTTGAGGTACTGCTCGTGTACCACACAAAAGAAGGTATCGACCATTTTAAGGCGAGGGGAAAGCATATCTCTTTGTTTGATAACAATTAGAGTAAAGTTTCCAACTGTGACTCTGCATTTCATTCCTTACATAGTGCAACAGTAAATACTTTTAAACTGTAAATGTCCCAGTGACACAAAAAACAAGCTTAATTTTTTTCTTCCCAACAAGATGAAAGATGTGGATTTCTAACTACAAGAAATTCCTTTCACAGGGTTAAAATAACATGCACCATTTTTTTTATCAACATTTGTTTTACTGAACCATTTGGTTTAATACACCTTCTTTCTCGGCACTTCTGCCACTGCTGAAAAAACTAAATGAATCTTTGTAGCTCTGACCTGTTTGGCGATGAACGTGGAATCGCGGTCCTCTCTGGTAACACATATGTTGCAGTCACTCAGGAAGTGGAGCGCTTCATCCAGCTCTGCCTGCAGACAGGAAGAGAGGCCGCTCTTATCCACGTAGGGGCCACAGTCCAGCACCACTTCTCTGGGCTGAGAGGCGTATCTGAAATATAAAACGTACACCTTGGAGACCATGCTGGTCTTTTGCCGTCATTGATTCTCATTCCTCAGGTGATTTTACTCTCTGTTCGAACAAAGTGATCAGTGAAATCACTTGCTGCAAACTTATAGCTAACAAAACTCCTAGTTTTACCTGTCCAAGACCACAAGGTCAGTGGCAGTTTCAGCGTTGCTCTTCAGGATCCTCTCCAGATTCTGGATCTTGTGCTCCAGGTCTGACGGGTCACACCTCCCATTCAGGATGGAGGCCGTGAGACCCAGGATACGGGGACTGCACGAGCAGCCATCAAACAGCTGCACAGAGGGAGCGGAGAGCAGGTCATTCACAAATCTCTTGGCAAAGAAAAAAAGAAGAAGGTGAATTTGACTTTGCGACCACCATCTCACCTTCATTATCTCACAGTAAGGGTGGTCTGTGATGGCCAGGTGACAGTCATCAAACACCACCAGGTTGATTTTAGACAACGGTAAGATTTTATTCCTCAGAACGTGCAGGAATATGTGGCAAGTCATGACCAGCACCTGTATAGGAGAAGGTTGAGAAGAACATGTTATTGTCAGCAGTGATGACCATGATTCAGTCCAACTAGGGAATGACATTCAGCGTATGTGAGAGATAGAGCTGCTTATTTGAGTGATGGCCACTTCTGCTGTAGCGCACTGGTATTAGTGAACGACCATCTCAACACTTACTTTTTATTTTTCTATCACAGAGTAAAAGTCACACATCAAAAATGTTGATCATGTGACATTAAACGTACAGTTCTCACCAGATCATATGAGACTGGGAGATATTTTAGGAGTTTACCAGGACAGTTAGATAAAGCTCACTCTGTGGTGGCTGCTCGATCATGTTGCACTCATGGGGGGAAACGGATCACAAGACTCGTGACTCGGTTTTGAGTCACAGATCGGATCGGCAGAAAAAGAAGGGAGCAAATAATTTTTTTTAGAGATGCCCCAATCACGTTTTTATTTGCAAATTGTCAATGAGCCAGATTGGCCAGGACAGATTGTGTTTGTCGTTTTGCTCAAGCAGCTGGTATATAAAGCTTCAGACTATGTTTTTTCACCGCCATCCCAAAAAATCCTTTCACCCACTCTTAAGTCAGTGTTGAAATCGTCACAAATTCTAAATTTTAACTTATTCATTTGCTATGGGTTAGGTTTAGCCATTAGTGGTTATTTGCATACAAACACAAAATCAAACAATTAGTAAAGAAAAGATCAGTCAGTAATAGTTTTAATGATGAAATATAATGTGCTTAGAGCTAGTGTTAGGTTAAACAGCTCATAATTCATCTCTAATATCTTTCTTATATAAATATAAGAAAGTGTCTTCATTTCAGAACAAACAACTGGATTTATTCAAGTTTATCACCAAAACTACATTTTACAAGATTACCTTTGAACACATCGTGATAACATTAGGATTTATCATCAATATCATCACCCAATACTCATTTCTACCAATTAGAGCTTGAACATATCATAATGCTAATCAATGGAACCACCGTCCATTAGCTGTTAGCTACTGTGCTGCTAACGTTTCTAGCTCTGCTCCTGCCGATTTAAAGACACGAGTGTTGATTACAATGTTTCATCATCCGCGATCAGTGACCAGAATGCATCAATGCTGATCTTGTGGTCAAATAGTTTTACTGAATGTTGGCAGAAGATCGGCAGCAAAGCTTCATTTCACACTATGACGGTTAAACTGTGTAATTAATCCACAGTGCATGTGCGAGCCAAACTGTAGGCCTTAAATAATGCATTTCTGTATTTGAAAGGCAGTCAGTAAGACAGTAAGCATGTAGCTAGTGTTAACTTATTTAAAACAAACACTGTAGAAGGCAATGAGAATGATCAGCACACCTGATTCTCCATTATCTCTTGACTCCACCGTTGGTCAGTCCATGATGAGGTCTCCTCCACATCTGTATACTCTCCCACTTGGAGGTCAGAGTGAGTCCTGACTGCAGCTGCTTGCTGAACTACAGACAGAGCTGTACATTCCAGACCAGAGAAACGGTAAACTACTTGGAAAGATCCAATTAAATGTAAATGACTATGAGCATTTGAATGAAATCTGAGTATCAACAATGCTGTTTTCAAAATGTATTTCATAGTTCACAAAAGTGACATGAAAACTTTCTGTGGTACATCAAAAACAGGGGTACCTGTGTTCACCAGAAAAACAGTCCTCTTCGCATTTTCTTGGTAATGTCCCCGGATTTGGTGGGAGAGCTCCTTTGTTAGAAGTACTGCAATAAAGGTCTTCCCTGAGCCAGTATTCAAGCACACAATAGTATTATGTTCAAGAGCTGCTTCCAGAAGTTCTACCTGTGGAGGAAGGTACAGGTTCAGACAGTGAGCTGATGGAGGAAAGTGAATACATTATAAAAGAACAGCAATGAATAGTTTTTGACACACCTCAGCCTGTATGCATTTACAATTTAACACATTTATGTGAACGGCCGCCTCCTCACCTGATATTTCCTAGGTGTATAGATGTTGTCGTGGATGGCCTCCTGCTGCCATGGCAGACCAAAGAAAGGCCCCATGGGTGAAGTGGCAGGGGTGACAAGCTGCAGGCCTGCCATGCTTCAAAGAGGTGGAAGTGAGGGGGGGGGGGGGGGGGGGCTGGGCTCCTCCAGTCGTCCACTTTATCTCATTTCATCATCCTCTTCGGTTCAGAAGTTCACTGGCAGGGGAGATGAGGAGACCGTGTTAACGTACTAGAGATCAGCTAGTCTCGATCACTGGTGGGCCTCAGAGCGCCATCTAAAAGGCAGAGGGGCTGCCAAATGGTTAGGTGAAAACTACTAAGCTATTCAAGTTTGTATCCAAACGTGCTCAAGACTTCACATGATTAAAAAATGTAAAATCAAAATGCTGAATTCTAATGAGCAATTAGGTTTTATTATTATCACACCAATCACGATGCAACATCCGGTAGACAAGAGTGTTCCCTCGGATGCAGAGACACAAAATTGATCGTTTTTGGGAACAAAAAAGTGATGTAGGAGACAGCTCCAAGGCATGTGGTGAGGAAATATACTTGAATTCATTCAATTTAGATTTATAATGTCAAGCAGTAATGGGCGAGCAGCAGAGTATTACATTTAGTCATTACTGCTGACAGTGGCATAACATAATTTCAGCCCAGTTTATTTTTTCCTTTTTCTATCATGTGTTTTTTTCCCATTTATTTGGAACGGTGGTCCTCGGATGTTTTTTTTAAACAAATCAGATGTGGGCCTTTACCTGTTGAGGTAGAGAACCCCTGCAGTAAATGTCAGGTATAACAGTGGACACAATGTTGTTTGACCAGTGAAAGAGTCTGGTTGGCATAATCTGGTGAAAGAGCTAACATGTTTGACCAGACAAAGTCTTTTCACAAGCTGGTTTAGAGCTCGAGAACAGCTGTCTTAGAGCTCAATAGCTGCTTGTTTAGGGCTTTAGAAAAGGTTGTTCAGAGCCTGTTTAGAACATGATTAGAGTCTTTAGAGCCTCTTTAGAACATGCTATTAGGAGCTTACTTACAGCTTGTTCACAATGTGACAAAAGTAGTGCAGGGCAACGATTATAATTTGTAATCGCGATTAATCGCATGATTTTCTGCGATTAATCGCATTGTTATGCGCAAAATTCAATAATGAATTCCAAAGTAGTGTATTGCGCACTTTTATTTTAAAAGTACCGCTATATGAACAAAAGTGCAATAACATTTGGTTTGCAAACATTTTAAACAAATGAGGTGCTTTTCAACAGAAGTATTCCCTTTACACACTGACAGAACGCTAGAGACTGCGAGGCAGGGGACGTGTTCAAAAGGCAGATGTCTCGCAGCAGCAATCATATTTCTTGCACTATCTGTGCTCAGTGTGCTGACTTTATTTGAAACGTTCCACTGCTGTGCAACATGAATAAAATGTGCGCACGTTTCAGCAAAATGTCTGTCTTCTGTTTTCATGACAGTCAGAGCATGTGAATGCAGCTCCTACTGTTCATCAATATAATGCACTGTAACTCCGAGGTGATTATGGTTACCCAGCGATGTCCAGTAGTCTCCAGTGAGAGCAACAGTTGGTGCACGTTGTAACGCCATCGCTTTTGTAGTCCTCTCCTTTTCATACAACTCGTGTATTCTTCTTGTGATGGTGCATCTTGAGGGAGGCTCATACGTGCCGTCATTCGTTGCGATCCTAAGAACGTTCCTCAGACCGACATCTTCCACAATACTAATCGGCCTGCAGTTTGTAGATATCCACTTCGCTGTGGCATTTGTTAGCTTGTCTTTCGTTTGTTTATCTATACTTCTCCCACACGCTGCATGCAACGTAGTCTGCCGAAGCCTCCCTCCACCATTGCCGGTGAGCAACGGACTTTCAAAATAATAATAATTAAAAAAACTGCGTTAATGCGCGATAAAATAATTGTCGCCGTTAATTAATTAATGCTTTAACGCGAAAATAACGTGTTAACTTGCCCAGCCCTAGACAAAAGCTTATTTAGAGCTAGATAAATGCTTGTTTACAGTTTGAAAAAAGATTGTCCAGAGCTTGTTTAGAACATGTTTAGAAATTAGAGCCTCTTTAGAGCTTGATAACAGGCTGCTTGGAGCTTGGAGTTCCGAATGTGATAACAGGGTGTTTAGAGCTGAAGAACAGCTGATTTGAGCTTTTTCAGAATATTACAACAGAGAACAGCTTGTTTAGCATTTGATTAGAGCTTGAGAACAGATTGTTTGGAAGTAACTTAGAGCTTGTTTAGAATGTGAGGGCAGCTTGTTTGGAGCTAAAGAACAAGTGGTTTGGAGCTTCTTTGAATAATGACTATAGCTTGTGTGGAGCTTGTTTAGAAAGTGAGAACAGTTTGTTAGAGCATCTTTAGTCCTGGACAACAGCTTGTTTAGAGTTCTAGAGCATCAACCCGCACTGGACCCGTTCATATGAGTCAGCAAACACTGTGTCGAAGTGTAGTTCATACACTTACCTAATAAACCAGAGAATCTTACAGTAACACTAGGCTTTATGATCAAAGAAAGTTTTCTATCACATCTACACTTCTGTCCATACCATGAAGCCTGATCTTGAATCTGGTTCATTTAGAGCTTCAGAATAGCTTGTTTAGAGCTAAGGCCAGCTTGTCTGGCACATGACAACAACCTGTTAGAGATCTATAACAGCTGGAGATTAAAAGTGCTGAAAGATTATCTGGTAATAATGCTAGTAGAATTAATGTCTGAGGAAATATACTTACAGGTAATAACTGAGACTTTCTGGATAAGCAGACAACACTTAATCTGGGCTTCATGATATCTCTCAATCAACTCCTGATGCTCCCCCACATTTAGCTGGAAACAGACCTGAGAAACCAAAAACAGAAAACATTGACATATCAATTAATTTCAAACCAAATGCCATGAATTTGAAATGTAAAGGAAGCACTCAGGTTAGCTTGGCTTCCACAGAGACTGTATCTGTTACTCATGTGCTGATACTGTGATAGTACACTCAGAGTAACTTCTCACCTCTGCACAAATGGGAAGTGTCGGGATTGTGACTGGGTCCTCAGCTCTGCAAAGACAAAAGCAGAGAGCAAAATGAGAATGGTATGGTACTGCTGGGTGCCAGACGTTGATGAAGGTACATCGAGCAGAGAGAAGAAGGACCCATCACTAGACTGAGGCGAGCCAACCCATAATCAACTCTACTGCGAGTATTGCTAAGCCCCGCAGCCAGAACCAGCAAACACAAGTCTTTATAGTGATGGAGCAGCTCTCATTTGCTTGTGATTAAAAACAGAAGCAACCTGGCTTCGTTCTAACAGTTAATCAATTCTAACCGGATGAGTTGTTGGTCTGCGCCAAGGACGAAGTGTAACAGTGAAATGAAGTGAGTTCTCTCACAAAGAAACGTGTCGAACCAGAACAGAACCACACTACTGGTTCAAACACTGGCAAAATCTCAAATGTGCAAGTTGTCAACACGCGGGTAAGGAATTCAGAATAGGAGACTCAAGCTCAGTATGGTTTAACATAACTGTGGACCTCAATGTGGCCCGAGATGTGATGGAGTCCATCTCCAGGACCAAGGCAACTGCCTCGTTGGTGCTGCATTTTCAAAACAGTTACTTTCAACTTGTTAAACCTCTACTGCAGTGTTACAAATACAATTTGAACATTCCACTAGCACATGGTTCCGTTCGAGTGTATAACTTTGTTTGTTATTTGCTGATCGGTTAGTTTTAAATTGTTGCAAGGAATCTTATAAGAAGTACAGTTAACACATCTGAATCAGTAGGACAGAACAATGTATGCAAAAGGAGTTTATTTAAGACTTCGGACTGGATTGTGGTTGGTCATTGTACAGCACAGGAATGGAAACTTGGAAGTCAATTGTGTTTCAGTTGTTCAATTATAACTTTTTTTCTTTTTTAAATGGTGCGTTTAAAAAAAATGTTTGACACCAGAAAGATGACTGACTTAATTTAAAAAACAACTGCTGTTTATTTTGTAGGTGAAGAATTTAGCTAGATTTATATAAAAAAAAAAAAAAAAAAAAAAGAGAAAACATGAAAAGTTTCTTCTGTTGCCCTATACCTTGAAGAGAAAAAAAACATCTTCTGGTATGCCATTCTTCTGAGTGGTACTGTTATGTTGCTGCTGTTCTACTGGCAAAGAGGCACATCAAAACAGCAGTCACAAGTCTTTCGAGGGGTGTGATCCCATTTCTATTCTTGGGCTTGATTCATTACATAGGGGTGCTAATTGCAGGATCTCCTCCGGTAAAATAAATAATGGAATGAAAGCAGAGTAAATGTGTATAATCTCGTGGAGTTTTTATATTTGATAAAGTTTTATCAACTGATTGCAATAATGAAAACACACAAAAGGCAAAATGTATAATTTATTCATGTTAAACTTGCTCAAATAAATTCCATCTACTAAAACAGTTTAGGTTTAAGTATTACATTTTTTTTACATAAATAAAATTGGTAGGCTTTTATTTCTCAGCAACTTGCTAATTTCTAAATTAAATTGTACACCAAATCAGACTGGTCTCCAGTCCGAACTTGAGCGCACAGCTGATGGGTACGTGGTTTGTTTGCATGACATGACGTAACGCTTGCTGTCAGGACACGGTGACCTAGCGTTGCATTTAACTTTAAATTCATGAAAGGCCCATTGTGTGACTCCAATCATGCGGTGCATTTAGTGCCAAGAGGCAGACAGCCACGGTAGTGCTGCTTTTTTCATTCACAATTGAATATCCATTTGTATATTCAAATGCAATATCTAGTTTATGTATGTAGAAAGAAGTTTTAGAAGATAAGAATCTTGATTCTTAAAATAATCGACCCCCACCCACCTCTAATTCCTACTGACATATCCCACTGTCGATGTTTTGTGCAATATAAAAACAAGTTACTTATGCTATAATATAATACTGGAAGATTATTTATGAATGCTAGACTTTGGTGGGATCAAACCTGCTGGGGGACCAAGTGTGCGCACATCCAGACAAAAAAGTGCAAGACAATAAACGTAACAGTAAGGTATGAAGATTAAATGGTTTATTTCTCTTTTAAGTTAGGCCACCTGTAAATGATGGTGAAAAGTGGTATCCATCAGTGGCTATGGTTTACTGTTATCCCCGTGGGGAAAAAAATCAATAAAAAAAATCACTCACACACATAGTGGCATAACATAATCATCGGTGGCATATGTCAAAAAAAGTCAGTATATGCCAGTGAGAAGAGGTATATCACAATAGAACTTGAGTGACATAGCTTTTGTCCAATGTAGACAGACTAGGGAATAAAACGGGAAAAAGAGACTTTCTAAACATGACAGCGAAATATCAAATAGCAAATAGCAAGAACATTTACCAAGAAGTGTTCAAGTAACCTCGATCCTAACGTCAGTCTGAATCTTTCACACCTGTGAGCTCATATTGACGAGCCAACACATCTGCCATGGCCCAACAATTTAGCACAAGGGAGGAAAGGCAGCTATACCGAGCAACATGCATGCAGAACACAGTGTCCAGAACTCTAGCCAGAACAGTTCATGATCACTGCTTCATATCCTGTGGCTGTCATTAACTCTTGGCAGCCTCCTTTCTCCACATGTAAGCATCAACCCACATATGCCAATACACGTCTTCAGCTGGACACTTGGCCATTAAGTTAAGGTTGCAGTTACTAGCAGAGACCATGCTGAGTAACACTGGCTACGTTAGCAACTAACATTAAGCAGCTCAATTTCTGCCAAGTATTTTACGTTATTAGCATTGAGCTAACGTTACAACAAATGACCACAATGTTAAAGCAATTTAATTAAATATTAGCAGATGTCTGCTCTGATATTACCTCTACAGAGCAACAACCCCTCTCAAGAGCCATGGCCTCATTATTGGTGGTAAAGTATTAACAGGGGGACGGCTAGTTTACACTAGCAATAACTAGCGCTAACGTTAACATTACCATATGGCAAATTAGCTTATTTACGTTCCGTTATCTTAACGCTAGCTGAGGCCATCTTGTAAAGAAAGATTTAGTACAAATGGAGTAAACAAATAATGTCTCAGGCAGCCTATTAGCTTCTTACATGGCGTTAGCAACCAAATATTCGCATAACTGCAATGGAAAACCTCTTGCAGCGTCCATCAAGGTAGCTTAACCTAGCATGGCTAGCGAATGGTAAATCCGACGGATTGCGCCTGTTTGGAACCAGTTATTGACATGGCTATTCTGATGGCCGAAGGCATGGATGTCTGAGCGTGCTTACTGACTGCGTGACTTACAGAGCCAAACTTATATATGGCTTCACCCTAAATGTACAGCGTGTAATGCAATACAACGTCTGGGCAGTGACTACAGCTACCATGCACCATCACTATGTCAGCGAGCCAGTTTGCTAGCAAGCTAACAGCTAGCAGGGCCAACACATGCTAGAGAGAGTAGCGTTATTCCACATAGACGAGTCATATCATTCGGTAAACAATCTCACCTGATGTTTGTTTTTCAATTGATAGTCTTGGCTAAAAAAGATTTGAAATCGTTCGTTGGATATCCTCACTGCCGGTCACTGTTGCTGTTCCGATTTGGTGGCTACTCGTTCCACGGTGGGACCCCTTCCTTTCAGCCGGGCCTCTGCTACGCCAAAACATTAACGTAAACTCCGTCACTACCAGTGGCAATCTGCCACGCCATTCTACTAAAGCGAAGGAGAATCTCTCTCCTTCGTAATGTGCTAAACGTCTGGAGATAGCTACAGTTCCACATTTACATTTATGTTTTTACCTTAACATACTCTATCAACATAATGGAACCATAGTACCACATTAAAAAAACTTTTTTTTATTTTTTTATTATAGAAAACACAAACGATAATTTTCCAAATCAGATTTGTTATGTGTTTTGGGTTCCGTTATGTTGATAGAGTATGTTAAGGTGAAAACATAAATGTCAAGTCATATAGGTGATGTGCGGGGAAAAAAAGATGTGCATGGTAAACATTTGTTAATGTAAAGGCAAGTATTCATATCTTACAGTTCACATATCTTACATATATATTGGCAGATTAATCCATATTTTTCCCAATCCAACAGGCTCATGATGTCCAATCAAAGTGCAACAGGCGGAACACTTCACTGTCATATTTACAAACCACCTAAATGTGTTCAGCGCTGCTGAAGTTGTTCACTGTGTTACTTGATGTCCTCTAGGTGGCAGCATTACTACACATCGGCATAGCTGTTCAGGTCCTAGAACAGTACTAACACAATATAACCTGCAGCTGTGAGAGAGGTAAACTCAACAGTCTCAGAGCCATTCAACACTACCTGGGACTGGATTCAACAAAACAAAATTGGCACTTCAAATTCACTGTACTCTCCAAACGCTGAAGGACAACGATGAGTAAATTAAAAGTTTCTGGTCGATCTCTTTAAAGATGCGCTCACGTCTCCCAGCCAACGCAATAACCCCACAAATGAAAGTGATTACACAAAAATGTGCCTGTGAACTAACATTTTGTAGGATACTTTTAAAGTATGCCTATGGCTTACATTTTATTCAACACGGATGTTTATTGCATGTAATAGTATTCATAACTCCACCGTCTCTAAGGAGAGACTAAATTCTATGACAAACACAGTTCTTTAAAAGAAAGTGTCATACCTAGCAACAGGGTCATCCACACCTCCTCACTGAGTTAATGCTTTCTGTCCCTTACTTACTCAAAGTTGCTCTGAGAAGTTTCCTAAATCACTCCTAATCTAGGACTCCTAGCTAGAATTGTTGATTCTAAAATAAGAACTCTCTGAGAGTATTCTCACAATATTTAAGAATACAGCCCCAGGCTGATGAGAGCTGTGAGACTGAACCAAAGCTGTACCTTTTCTTCTGGGTAACTGAAAGAGAACAAAAAAACTCAGTGGAGCTGAGGGGAACTGCAGAGTAGAATGATAATTATCTGTGGGTTGTCCCTACAAGCCACCTATTTCCCATTACAGTCATTTGAGCGTTCCTTTGTGTAAAAACATTGATTACAAGTGCTTAATTAAATATTCAGAGCATATCTAAGGCTCTCAACATGGCGACGGCTTGCAGCTAACATTGCAAACAGCGGCAACAGTTCTGACGGTGTTAACCGGCACCGTCGGTCACAACGACATGCAGACCGGAAGCCATGACCTAATACTGACATTTTACTTTATGCATTTCCTTAATGTTAAGCCTCATATTTAAATAGCCCAACTTTAAACTATTCACAGATCTCTGTGAATCTGCAAATACCCTTAAATTTAAAACACTCACAACAAGAGACAAAGGGTTTGAAACATGTCTTTTATTGCAGTTGACTGGTGCTGTTGAAACAATTAGAATGACTGAGGATCCAATACATAAGCTAATATGCTCTTACTAGGTCAGTCCGTAACAGTGTTTTGGTGGTGTGGGTGGCCATGGTCACTGGAGACACAAACACACACACAGTCCACTGCATCCTTGTAAAGACCTTAAACTTCCTTCTCTTTTTTCTCAAGTCCTATCCCAAATTCAGAGGGAGTGCCATAGTAGTTAGTGACCTTACCCTGTAGTAGCTGTCTGAAGGGCACCAGCCACATGTGGTGGGGTATCAGCACGCAGAATCGTGATGCATTTATGGCGAAACAGGTCCAAACCCGAGGGCACTGCATGGCATTTTCTCCACTGGAAGGACACACTAGAGGGAACTTGATCACCTAAATCTGACCCTTAATCTAACCTTAATTGGTAGGTGGTTCCACTCTGAGGGTAAAGATAAAGGGGACATATTATGAAACACTTTTCCAGTGCTTGTACATTTACATGTGGGTATCTGGAGTGCCTACCAACACCTAAACTATGAAACAAGACAACCCAGTTACTTTTTTGTGGGCATCGGAATACATTCAGAAATGTCTCCCCCTCTTATGTCACATGCAGGCTCTTTTGTAAAACTGAGTCCTATTCACATTATGAATGGTAACTCCATGGTCTATTTAAATAAGTCAATATGCAGAAAAAAACATTTGATGTTTGCAAGTCTGTCTCTTAGAAAGTACGTCTATACACCAATTTAGGAAAGAAAATACATTTTGAAATGTAATGCTGTCCGAATTACCTTTTTTTTTAAATCACCATTATGAGGAATTGATTTTTATGAACACATCTGAAAAGTTGCAAAATGTTCATACTCAAAGTAATAGCAAAAGTAATGCATCATTTCATTAGCAAGTACATTTCCAAAAGCACTGTACTTGTAACATTTTGAGGTACTTTATGGGATTCCAAAGATTGATTGACATCTGTCTTTTTCTGACAGTAAATTGACTTCTTGCATAGTAACTGGTAAATTAGTATACTAGGACAATTGTGAATATAGTGCATTCTGTATGCTGTTAGTAAATGGTATGGAATTGGGACACATCTTTAGTTCTAACAAGGATAACAGTACAAAAATATCCACCACACACACTTGAGATGTGATTATGAAGCAGTGTGCTATAGTAATGACCCAGTTGGTATCGAGTTGGAATGAACACTCCTCAGTCGGTGGATGGAGGAGCTGTATCTATATCCAGAGTGAACACTTTTGCCACTGGCCAGCTGCTGTGGAAGAATGATTGGATGAAGGATTTTCACTTTGTCATAGTGCTTCATTACAGACAATTTTCAAAAATAACATATATGGAAAGATATTTCATTGTAAAGCATTCTCTTTTCATTGACAGGCTTGGACAAGCATAGCTCAATCACATAAAACATTTCTTTGTCATAAAACTTTAAAAATCCATAATGAGACACAAAATATTACAAATACATATTCTGCCTCAACTATTATACAATATAGAGCCGCTGGGGTGACGCTTTAGTACAAGAGTTACTTTCTACGTGTTAAAAACAAGATGTCCATTACTGGGTTTGTGGCGAGTTGGACTTTACTTGTTAGCACTTATACCACTATCTTTGGCAGTTTGTATTATTTTTCAAAAAAGTGCAACGGATCAAAATTCCCCTTCATTAGTTATCTTTACAACAGTACAGGTACGTAAGCTCAAAAAGCCTGGCTGTATCATATATATTCTTATTCTCTTTTCTGCTTCAGCTCTACTATCTCCAGTTTATATTCTCAGCTTAAAGTACTTTTATTTCATTGTGTTAAATGGCTATTCAGATAGGCAAACGGTGCATCCATAAATCCATAGTATATATCTCTATCTACAAATCAGAGTGTGCTATACAGTCATGTTGTCTTACAATGTCAGCTCTGTCGGCTTTGCACAGCAATAAACCACTAACTTCTATAGTGTCTTTAAAACAGAATATCGAGGCCACAGTTACGAAATTTCCACATTTAAACTGCAACATTTTGAGAAACACGACAATGTTATGAAAAAGGAGTTGTAATTTGGAGAAGAAGTTTATAATGTTACATAAAGTCATAACTTTGTGACTAAAAAGTCAATACTTGGAGAGTCTACAAGAAAAAGACATCTTGTTGGTTCTGGTTATTTATTACGGGTCTTTGGATATCTTATAACTACGTAAGTTAATAATATTTGTTTGTATTCAAATAAATACAAAATGTATTACACAAAAAGAATTGTACATTTATTTTAATAACACTTTTCGTTGTTACTTTACGTTTCTCAAAATATTTTCCTCATAAAATTACAGCCCAATGTGTAGCTTTTCTTTTAATGTGACTTTTATCTGTAAGTTTACAACTTAACTCTCAAAATATTACTTTTGTTCTCCAAATCGTACAACTTTATTCTTGATATGTTATGACTTTTTATCTTGTAAAATTATTTTATTCTAAAAATATGAGTTATTCCTCAAAATCTCTTCACATTTCCCTAGCAGTGGCCCTAATACATTGTAATACAGATTACTTCAAGCCACATCGAAAGCTAAAAAGCAAAAACCTAAAACAAAGCTCTAGTAGTTTGAAATACACATCTTTTAAATGCCTTCACTTGGTCTGGAGTATAGTGAGTATAGTGGAGAGGAAAGAGGAGTGGCAGTTGAGCTGTATGTGTGTGTTTGTTTTGGTGGTGGTGCATTACATTTTTATGTAATTGTGTGTGTATGTATTTGTGAGTGAGTGTGTGTTCAGGGATCGAGGTTCAGCAGCAGGCTGGGCAGTGTCTTCAGGTCCATCTGTGGCAGCAGCCAGAAGCAGTAGAGCAGCAGCCAGAGCAGCAGCAGCACATAGAGCTCCCAGCTCTCACTGCACCTACATACACCAATACAGGGGAGTGGGGCATAAGGTCAGCAGAGGTTTGAGTCATTATTAGTCATGGAGGACAGAAATCGATTCCAATGGTCGTTACAATAAAAGTCAAACATTTACTGTTCTGATAGAGACCATTAAAGAAACATCCTAAGTCTGAAATCCTTTCTTATCTCAGTTTAGGATGGCATTTAGAATTGTTGGTGTTACAGAAACATTTTTCCTAACTGCATTTAGAAAAAGATAAGGAAAAATAATGATAGGAATTCAGCTACTACAGAAATGTGCTAATGTAGGGATTTCCCAAGTAAGGAATCCTCAATTAGGATGGCTTACAGATCCTGTCTTAAATTAAAAATAACTGGGAAAAATGGCAGCATCACTGTTGTTAGGTATGTAAGGCAATGACACAGAAGATGGGGAACAACATACTAAAACGTAATGATCGAAGGGCTACTCGAACTGTATGATGATTTAAATGCTTTTTCATTTAGATGCTTTAAATGTCCCAGACCATGTATTCAAGGTGATACATATCGACTGCCAAGACAATTCATTTGGAGTTTGATCAAAGCAAAATTGATGACTACTAGTCCACCACTTTGGTTGCAAAACCTTACGACCAGTAAAACCATTTTGTGGTGAAAGACCGATGTAGTATAGAAAACTAGAACAGGGAGGGCAAAGTTCTTACCAAGAATCAAAGTCACCGTTGTCAGCTTTTCTGGTCGCTGCAGTCACAGCCGTCTGATTGTCCTGTGAGTCGTAAAATAAATACAAGGGAAACACTCTCAGTATTCAGTATCACAGAGAACACCAATCCAAACAGAAATGGAGTGTCAAACCAACCGTGGACTCAGTGAAGCGCACCCCCTTTCTGTGACGGAGAACTGGAGGGATCTGGCTTTCATCCTGTCTGCTGGAACTTTTACTATCACTCCTGAAAAGTCAAAATCCATTAGTTTAGGTCTCCACAAGAGAGAGAGGAAACTCAGTGGTAAAAGCTATTATGACATCTTTTGGACTTTTTTCAAATATTAAATTATGAAACCAAAACTAAAACCCTACTTAACTATTTTTTTTTGGAACCTGAAAAGAACACAATTGTCCTTAGATTACTGACTAATTGCTTTTAATGTAATTACAATAAATTGGTGGCAGAAGACAAGTCAAAGCAAAGATAAATGAAAAGAACTAGTGCAGCAAATTAAAAGCAGCAAAGCAATGTTGAGGATTTTGAAACATGATGGGCTTAAAGGCTATGCTACATCTAAATCATGTAGGTAATGGATATATATGTAGATATGCATGTTCACGGGTCAATTAAGAGACAATGGCCCCAGGGCACAGACATGCAAAAGGCCCCACCACCACTTACTCCTACATTGGAGCACCACACACAGACTTTATAGTTGTTTAGCCTCTTTTTGTTGTTGTTTTGTGTCTCTTTGTAGTTACGTATCTCTTTGTGGTTTTGAGTCCCTATGTGAGCATTTTGTGTGTCTTTGTAGTTATTTTGCGTCACTTTGTAATTGTTTTGGTCTTTATGTCGTTATTTTTTTTGTCTGTGGTTGTATTGGCCCTTTTGTATTTGTTTTGTGTCTTTTTGTAGTTGCTTAGTGTCTCTTTGTAGTCGTTCTGTGTTTGTTTGTAGTTTTTGTGTCTTTTGTAGTTGTTTTGCATCTCTTTGTATTTTCTCTGTGTCCCTTTGTGGTTGTTTCACCCCTTTTCATAGTCGTGAGTCTCTTCCTATTTGAGTGACATTTTGTTGGCGAGTGCCAGGGGGCCCCTTGACCTGCGTATGTTGATATGGGCTTCTATGCACGTATAAGAATATATTCGTAAACCTTTTCCACTTTTCATGTTTTATCTTGTTACAAATAGTTATATTTTGAGAGTTTGCATTGTTACACCCTGAGTTACACCCTGAAAGGTGAGACAAAAGATGAATATCTTTATGGACCCATCAATGACATGAGTAAACTAATGACCATAAAGTAAGATACTGAAGTTACGCTGAAATATTGTTTCCCATATTACACAAAATGCCAGCGCCCTCATGAATGCATCATTTCCTCTGAATCCCTTGTGTGTAGGTAAACAATTTGACTCCCACATGGAAAGAGACTTAACTAATATAGAGGAAATTACAGAAATGGGGTTTGATCTGAAAGTCGGAAGGATCATAATTTTAATTCCACTGCTGAACATGAACAGAATCACACTCTCTTGCATTGATTAATTAAACCACATTAATGTCTTCCCCTTGCTTCAGTCCACAGTCTCTTAACCCTCATAAGGCCTTTCTTCATTCCCATCACCAGCCCACATAGATTACTTTGTTCAGTACATTTAAGGAAATATCTGAGCAAAGTGAGAGAGACCAGGTCAGACCAGCCTCATCCATTTCCATAACACTGGTTTCCCCTAGGGTCCACTGTGTTTCTCAGTGTACCAGGGAGCTGACTAAGAATAGAAAGCCTACCTCACAGGCTCTGTGTTTTCCCTGGCAGAGCCTGAGCTCTGCTGCTCGGCCTCACTGAGATCATTGCCGTCTGCTGGAGCATCATCACCCCGGATTCCTCCTGTCTTCTCCCCGGGCAACAGACAGAGATCCTGGGATTTAGATGCTCTGTTAGTCTCCTGGTTGGTCTTCGTGATCACCTAATAGGAGCAAGACATGATGAGAGACAAAGCTTTCAGCAGATTAGTAATGCACAGGGGGGAAAGACATTTTAACAACTACTGGTCAAATTGTCAGAAGTCAACAACAATAAGTACGTATACATGCACAAAACATTCCTTATTCCAAAAAAAACCTATATTCCTACTAAGCTGTATACATGGCTGATGGAAATTAATATTCCACTAACATTCATGTTGACAAGCAGCCGTATATATTCTGATTAACATAACTGGTGGTGGTCTTGTTCGAGCGTGCAACCAAAGCCTCCCTCCTCTCTCACTCCTTCAAACACCTTTGTGAAAAGGTCGTAGGTGTTTCTCCTTCCAACCCGAAATGTGGGCTTTTCTGTTGTGCATGCATCTTTGCAAAGCGTTAGCTAGTTTGTTTGTGTACAACAAACAGAGCTGGCCATAAAAAGGCAAGAGGCTGTGTGGCCATGTGCTGCAAACTGCCGTAAAAACCCCAATTGAGACACATATTCCGAATGCGCTGTATACATGTCCAAAGAATGCTCCTAAAACCCAAATAATATCATCATAGCCAACATCCTGGTCGGGAAAAGCTCTATTCCACATAAGGCCTAATTCGAAAGATCGACATGGAAGATGTAGACGTTTACATTACCTGTATCAAATTCTGAATATTGTCATATTCAGAATAATAGTGAAATATTGGTCTGCATACAATCAATGTTGATGAAATTGAATGTGGATATCTATGTTCTCCACAGGATGAATGCTAATGTCTTCTCTGGCACCACCTTCAGGTCAAAACTTCAAAGCGTTTAAAAAGAAAACTTCTATTTAATGGGCAGATTGCCATGAAAGTTACTGAGCTCATTCACACTTAGAGGACAAACCCATTCCATGTTGGAAACTCTGTGAGCTTTTTTGTAGTACCACCCTCAGACCAAAATGTCTGCAACCTAGACATGGCCAAAAGGTGGACTGCAGTGTAATCGATTATCATAGAATTTTACTATAAGCATTCATGCTTCCCAGATGATGAACCCTTGTTCATATAATGACAGTGTCAAATTTCCTCAGGCATCATCCTTTGGAGAAACGTGACATTTGTAGTTGTCCTACGGATAATGCTCTAAGAATAGCTAAATCAGCAGTGTATTATCTTAAAGTCTAACGCTTATAAAACATGTTTTACTCTAGAGGCTGCTTGGAGGTCTTTTAAGACCTCAGTGCTTGAAACATTGTGTTTTAGGATTAAACCCTGACAATCCTATTTTGCAAATTAATTCAATTCTTAGCCTGTGAACTCTTTTGGACGGATGACACATCGCACAACAAACTTAGTTTGAAGCGTTCTGAGAACTTGTTTTAGGTTAAAACAAATTAAAAAGCAAGTCTTGTAAACTGTTGATGTATTACTGAGTAGCTCAATTTAAACTGAGGCACATGTTCAGCTATTCTTCCACTCCTTATAGACAAAACCCCATAATTAAGACTGAGTGATAATTCAATATTATTGCTCATTATCTCTGCATTTAATTGCACTGCAAACAAAATCCACATTCAGTTCAATTTTTACCACAATCTATCACAGTGTGACATCTTTAATGATTGAACCTGTATTTGTTGAAAATTAAGGGACATTAACCTCGTAAAATAGGCACACAAAAAAACGTTGGACACGAATGGCTCAAACTGGAGTTTAGATAATTTTCCCTGTTTCTGTGAATTGCAATGATATCTCACCAGTGCTCATAGCTGGTAGTTATCGTTTTCAGGCAGTATTCACTGTGGGTTTAACTCTGAATATTTAGTTTCTTTCCAATAAATAACTCAAAATAACAGTGAACATTTAACGTGAGTACATCACAATGACAAGCTTTCACAGAGCATCAGAGGAACAGACTATGACTTCACGATAAATGTCAGCAGGTCGTCTGGTCATTAGGTGAGATATTGTGGAAGTGTGACATGTCACATTGCTACATGTTCCTGTTTGGGCACTTGGACATTAGACACACACATACACAGATAAGCAGACCAACTGGAAGGCAGTGTTTTCTAAGATAACACTTCGTTTACACTGAACGAAAAAATACACAGCAAAGCTACCCAGAAGACTAAGACTTGTGTTGATCTAAATTTGGTTTGATAAAACAATTTATCAAGAAAAATCGCAAAACATTCACTCGTTCCAGGTTTTTAAATATGACAATTTGCAGGTTTTCTCTCTTTTATGTGCATGTTAATCGATCTTTTCAGGGTTTGGATTTTGGTTTGAAAATAAGCTACTTGGATATGTTAAATTTGTAATAGTCAGTCAATATTCTGATGTTTAACAGGTAAGGTTTACCATACTCACCCTCTTAGTTTAGTGTATTCTCATGCAAACATGTGCTAATTAGTAGAGATGTTCCGATACCAATATTTCCTTCCAGAAACGGATTCCAATACCTGAACTTGCGTATCGGCCGAAACCGAGTACCAATTGGATAGCACTGCGATAAAAATTTAAATCTATATGTGTTGTAATTTTTCAAGCAGCTGGATACAAATTTTCATTTATTCTCCAGTTTGACTGATTTTTCAGTGTAAAATATTGTCAAATTGCAAATAATTAGCACTAAACACAAAGTACAGCTGAGTATAGACCCCTAAAAATAAGATTTCAATAAAAGTAGGCCATAGCTGAGACTGATTGGAATGTCATTAGTTTAACAAAGTATTAGACAAATTGACATGTTGACCTGATAGTGGTGCTAGATGAAATGTCAGAGGATCAGCAAAGTTATTACAATTTAATTGGTGGGAAACATACATATCTCTACCAGATTTCATGTCAATGAATCCAAAAGTTGTTGGGAGATTCACTCAAAATCAAAAATGTCACGGAACATTTGTATTAAATTTGGCCAAAACTGCACTGCAGCTACACTGAAATACTAATAACTGTTTAAAAGCGTAAGCTCATTTAAAAACTGAAATGTCTGATTGTACAGAGGCGCTGCTGAATAAACACACATTTACCTTGTCATTCTCTTGAATCAAAACCACTCCATTCCTGAAGTCTTCACCCAGAAGGCTGAGAGGTTGGTCAGGTTGAGTCTCTGAAGCAGGAGCTGGCTGGAGAGCAGATACACTCAAAACTGAAGGCCAACTCTGCATTTCAGTATCGGGTGGCTCTACAAACACGGGCTCCTCTTTGTCAGGGTAGAACAGATCCATGGGTTCGATGGGGTTACCAACTACATCCTCTGTTGGAGGACTTTGATCAATGTCTGTATGAAACTTGTGTCCATCCTGTTGATCAGTTGAATCTATTTCCTGCTCAGTATTCACAGGTTGAGATGTAGCATCCGTAGAGGAAGTCTGAGAAGTCACATCCTTCTCAGTTTTACCTGTCTGAGAGTCGTAGTGGGGACTCTCACATTCCTGTTTGGCTTCACTTATTGCCATTTTATCTCCCGTGTCCGGCTCGCTTATGTCTGAATTCAGTGATCTGCTGGTGTCATGTTCATCCAAATGTCTGCTTTCTTTGTCCTTTATCTGTTCTGAAGCTGTTGATTTATCATTTTCTGATACCAGACAGGATGCAATCTCAACATAGTCACTGAAGTCACTGCTCAATTCATGTAGATTTTGAGGGCACTGGACATCTGTATCAGTTCCCTCTAGCTGATGTACATCATTGTGTCCAGCATGAGCTTGTCTTTCTGGGTCACATATTCCCTCTTTGTCCTGTTCTTCTAGCTCATTTATACCAGGGCTTGGGTCCAGACTTGTTCTGTCTTGGTTGGTTGGATGTGTCTCTGAGCTAAAGCTTTTTTGAGCATGCAGGTCATCTCTTAGAACTCCTTCACTTGCTTCATCTTGTGTTTCTACAACATCGTCACTTTCCATTAAAATCCCAGACTCTTCTCTTGACTCCCCTCTTGTCACCTCGGACAAAGAGTCTTTTTCCTGACATTCAGTTTCCACTTCAAACTCCTCACAGTTATCTCTCTCATTCTGACTTTCAGTTTGACCAGCAATTTGTCCTTTCAGGTCCCTTGCACCTCCAATGAAGACCACAGTTCTCTCTTCAACACTGGTTTTGTTTAGTTGCGATTGGTTAGATTGATCAGTTTCATGGAGATTTTCCCCACCTGAGTTGGTCAGTTCCTCTGCATTGCACAGTCCTAAAGAAGGTTTTTGCTCTCTGCTCTGACTTGCATCGGTCTGTTTAGACTCTACTTCTTCTGTAATCTCAGCTTTGCTATGATCAGGTACCTGTTCTAGCATTATGTCCTGGTTGTACTTCTCAAGGTTCGCCTCTTTCTTTTTCACTACTTCCGGTTGTTTATTCTCAAAATGCCCTTGACTTTTCTCCTGGGTGCTCTCCAATGAGCTCAGTGAGTAAATTCCTTCATCGATATACGACTCAGTAATGGACTGCTCATCAGGGGCTCTATCCTCCATGGATAGGACACATCCTTCATCATGAGTAGTGACCTCCACAGGGATGGCACGATACACATCCCAGGCTGTTCCACTGTCACACAAAGAACTGTCACTTCGGCTTTCACAAAACTTCTGTGGCATCACCCCAAACTCGCTCTCCACCCAGGAGTCCGGTGAGTTGATTGCCGAGTCGCCAATTACTGACTCAGTGGTTACAGACTCAGGCATTGATGAGCCTGTGGGCCAGTGAGTGTAAGACAATTGTGGGGAGTTAGAGGTTGAGTTGGTAAGGACCTCACTGGCAGATTCCTTGAGCTCTTCAACCGCACTGCTGGAGATGTCTTCCATGTGGGGGGGATCTGCTAAGATGTCTTCACTGGACCACGAGCGAGCTGCAGCCGGCCTAAAGGGAGGTGACATGGCGCTTCGATCCTCTGACACAGAGGAAATTAAGATTTTGGGTGGCGGTTGGGTACAGACCCTCTGGAACATGTAGGACCTCTCCTTCACTCTGCTTTGGTGGATGCTATTCCTGATTTGGTTGGAGTCACTGTCGTGGAAGTTCAGTCGGCCCATGGAGACACTTCGTTCAATCAGCTGGACGGGCTCCTCCGGCTGAGAGAGAAACACAGAAGTTGGCAGAAATGTCTCTGTGCTCACCATCAGAGATTACTGTTTTGTCAAAATCTGACAGACACATATCATCCATGCTCTGTAAAGGCCTTTACATACTGGGGCGTGACGATTAAACAACAAGGAAATGCGAGAAAAAAAACAACTTGCGTTCTGTGAGAAAGTATTCATGACAAAAAGACCAGTTGAGAAAATATATTGAGATTTAATCACAGGGAAAATAAAGCCCCTGGTGTGTAAAGGCCATAAGAAAAGATTCTTACTTCCTCTATGCCAGGGAAGTGCTCCAGGAACTGTGACACATACGTCATGATGGATTGCTCATCTGGTGCATTGATAGTCACATCTGAGCATGGGAAGATAAACAATTTACAATTATCACAGTGGCATTTTACATAAAGACCCCCATGATATTTAAGCTTCCTCTCAACAGTTGTGACACACACTTTATAGCATAACAGTGCTGGCAATTTTAAATGCGACAAGTCTGAAAAGGGCTGCAGGATATATTATTTCAGCATCGACATTGCGATGTGCACATGCGAACCAGTCAAATCGGAAACACATTCTAGTTTACCATGAATAAACAAGTGTTACCCATTATTTACCAACAGTCTAGGTATGCCCGGTCAGTTTCATAAAGAACCATGTATATGGCCACACTTCTCAGTGGTCAGCCCGGGGAATTCAACACTGCGGGTCAGAGGGCCACTGCACAAGCTCGGCAGTTCTATCCATAATGGCCATAATGTAATTAGATCAATGAAGCTAGCAATGTTACATAGTGTGAAAGGGGCTACATATAGTAAGTGTGGCAGTATTGCTCACACGTGGTAAGCAAATAACACTAAGACAATTTTAACGGATTTCTAAAGTTCAATTTAAAGAGAGAAAAAGTTGTAAAATAGTCATATAATAATAGTGAAAGAAAGAGTTACTGGAGGACTTTTTTGCTCAGATTGCACAAAAGTGCTATGGTGTTGGATGTTACAGGGACTGTAATGAATGCTATGGCAGATCCCATTGTTCCGATTGCATAAAAAAGTGACTTAATTGCATAAAAAGTAAAGATGTCATGCATATGGTGGTGTGTCCTGGTGCCAGTTTCCCCAAAACTTTATTTAAAAAGAAAAATCGCAAAAAAATAATGAATAAAATAAATGCAATAAATGCAAAAATCGCCTTGCTTACAGTTCCGGGATATATTGAATCGTACCCCTTGTATCGTGATACGTATTGTATTAGAAGATTCTTGCTAATACACAACACTAGTAAAATAGTTTTTTTTTTTACCCTCAGGCTCCAGTAAGCGTGGGATACCCAGGCTGTAGTGAGCTATTCTGAAGCCGTCCTCCAGATTCTCCTTGGCGGTCCTCAGCAGTGCCTTTCGCATGTCCACCAGGCTGGGGTCAATGGACTTAATGACAGCCAAGAATCCCAGACCACTTGTCCAGCTCTTCCCAAAGTCCTTCACTGCCACACTATACCTATGACGGGATATATCAAGTGATCAGGGTCAGTCCAGAAAGACCGCCAAACAAAACATTGCTTGTCCCTTCTTACTGGTATGTACTGTATATTCACCAGAAATAAAACACAACACAACACTAAGAAATTGTTAGTTTTTTTCAGACTTCTAGGACTTTATTCAACAATCTTTATTGAAAATAGCAAATTACACTCACTTGCGTGTTCGCTTCTGCACCCACTGTAGCAGTTTTTTGATGGCCTTGCTGTGTTCTCGCATGGCCGTGGACGCTGACTGCCTCTCATCTGACGGCGTGCTGCAGTAGGACGTGTCGGAGTCAGAGCTGGTTGGGATGGACGAAAGGCTGGAGGAAGAGGGGAACTGGCTCCTGATGTTCCCAGTAAGCTCCTTAATCTGGGAGGAGACAGTGAGTTGGATTTTATTCCTGTTTAGTCAACTGTTTTATTTGTCAATTCAGCTGTTGAGTATAGAATTCAGTCAAATCAATTATTTACCCAAGTGCTTTATGCTGACAAAGTGCGATACATAGTTCCCTACTGAAGTGTGGGATTGGCCCAGAAAATTCAAACAGTGTTAGAAACTGTCCCAGGTATGAAATAGAATATGTTCTGATTCAAGATTCTTGGAAAAGACAACAAACAGGTTAAATTCCCCATCAATATCAGGATTTATTACACCATGGTTACCATAGAAACAATGATACACAATGTAATCAGTTCAACAGATGACGAGAGATACATGCAAATCAAAGCTCTCAAAACACTCAGAGGATCAGTTTGGTGCTGAATCTGTTGATAGACCTTTGAGATGGAATTCAGTTTACTTGTCATGGTTAGTCTGTAAAAACAGTCACTTAATGTCTTTGAAAGGAGCTTTCTAAAGTCTGAGAAAGTAACCGTGATGATTCAATTCATAACTGAAAGCCTGCATAACAGACATGTATCGAAAACCAGTTGGCCAAAAGTATTCAGTGTCTTGAACGTGTTATCATGCAAGATATTTATATCTTTACACATCAAGTGGTTGATCCCTAACAGGTTAAAAACTGGCATGTTAAAAGATGTTAAAAGCACATTTACCAGAATTTTTTTTTAATGCAGTATCATAGCACTAAAGAACATCCCTCCACTCCCTGTGACGCTTCTCTATGACCGTCTTTGGAATTATTACTATTTTGCTCGACAGAGTTTGAATCCAGGTGGTTGCGATCTTTCCTTAAATATATTTTCGATGTATTTCTTCATACGTGGCTGTGATGTAGTGCTCACTTATAGAATCGTAATCCCCGCAATGGATATGAGATGTAGTTTATAGATATCCAACAATGTTTGTGAATGTGTGACGAATCTGGCGACAGAGGCAGAAAACAGCTGCTGCGCATGGAAGGGAAACCAGTCGGGCCAAATCCCAATGTCCCCCTTACGAACTCACGGACTTTGAGGCGCGCTCCCGTGAAATCCGTGAGGGTTTAGGGATGTCCCACTGTCAAATCCTCAAGTGTTTGAGGGCTCTCTGGCAGACATTTTAAGCCATTTATGAACCCTTTCCGTAAGTCAGCATGGTATGCTGACTTAGCCTAAGGGTTACCCACAAGTCATAGCAATGTGACGCATGGAGACGTTAAAAAAAAAGGTAAACAAAGAGGACAGCTCACGTGTGTTCAGCCTGTCTTATTATATTTACACAGAAACATTAAGGGTTAAAGATGAAAAAAAAAATAAACATGTAATCAGAGGATAATTATTTATTTATCCATCAAATATTTGATTTTGTCATCAAAGATGTTTTGACAAAAACAAGTACATAAATTATATGAATTGACCTCATCTTGTGAGGAAAGAGCCTGAAGACATTAAAATCAGGAAGTACAAAGTATAAAATAAATACACACAATTATACATCTTATTTTTTGTCGTTTTCATGGTGATATGTTGCAGCAAAGTGCTGTCCCCTTCATATTTATACCATTTCGAGCCCTTGCAGCCTCTCACACTCAATCACTTACCAGGTGACGTCAATTAAGTCCTTGAGGGTTCAGGGTTTAGGGTTTAGGGGGGACATTGGGATTTGGCCTAGGTTTAAAAACCAGTAGGAACGTAACACCGGCATGAATCGGCTTGAGGAGAAAGAGAAGTTGTCCTTCTCTTTCTGTGAAGAATCCGTTTCTTCACTTCTGCAGGAAAATTGTCCGTTTCTATGAAGGTAGATTTGTGTCTTTATTACGCAAACAAAAAAATATGTTTTGAAAGCAAATTTCTCGCACTGCAATCAAAAATCAAGTTTGTAAGTGAAAATATATAAACTGAGAATAAATTATTTGTTAGTTTTGCTTATGAAACTATAATTTTTGGTTGCAAAACAAAAACCTTTGCTTTCAAAACGAAAAGCTACGGTTTCAAAACCAAAAGCTACGGTTTCAAAACCAAAAGCTACGGTTTCAAAACCAAAACCAAAACGTAAAGCTACGAGTTGAGTTTGGAAGTAGTGGGCGGGGCATACGCTGCTGAATGAGCCAGGAGTTTCTATTGGTGGGTTCGACTTACGTTACATGCACGCAGAAAGTGAAGCTTCATGTCAACAACACCTCATGTCGTTCTTTAAAAAAAGAGACTCTACGACACTAACAACATGAAAACAAAGTGAAGTGCTACCAGAGCAATATAATGTCAACTTACCTCCATGCCGCTCATCACAGTAACCTCTACAGTGGAAGTAGATGCCGGGATCCAAGTCGAACCCACCAATAGAAACTCCTGGTTCATTCAGCAGCGTATGCCCCGCCCACTACATCCAAACTCAACTCGTAGCTTTACGTTTTGGTTTTGAAACCGTAGCTTTTCGTTTTGAAACCGTAGCTTTTCGTTTTGAAACCGTAGCTTTTCGTTTTGAAAGCAAAGGTTTTTGTTTTGCAACCAAAAATTATAGTTTCATAAGCAAAACTAACAAATAATTTATTCTCAGTTTATATAATTTCACTTACAAACTTGATTTTTGATTGCAGTGCGAGAAATTTGCTTTCAAAACATATTTTTTTGTTTGCGTAATAAAGACACAAATCTACCTTCATACGTTTCCCCTTCCAGGACATGAAACAAAAACAAAACAAACGTCCAGCGAATCTAAAACTGTTTAAACCTAGGATTTTCTTTTAAACACTGCTTCCTTGCCCAATGGAGGTTGGGGAATAAGCGATGCGTTCAAGTAGTTTTGTAAGCTAGCTGGAAGTCCCGCCTCGGCATCCCTGGGCTCGTCCAATGAGCAGCGCTCCACCAAACTACCTCAGAGTTTCGCAGTTAGGTGTGAAATTGTTTCTGGTGGGGGGTTTGGTGCATATCAAACCCAAATCAGGCTGAACCCTGTCTGCAGAATAGGCAGGCCCAGATTCCTTTGTCTCAAAGCACATGGTCAGATCCCAACAGAAGCAATAACTTGGCTTGCTAAGACAAAGATTTTACAAGATAAGTGGATAAAACACAAGAAAGCCGCAAGTAGGTGAGGGTTTAACAAAATTGAAATCTCGGACTTGAGATTTAAGACTCTGGAAAATCTTTCAGTCGCATTAACATTAATAAAAATGCCTGACGAGCTGACTCGACTTGAGACTTGACCTGGACACTAGCTCATAGACTTGAGACTTGACTTGGACACTAGCTCATAGACTTGAAACTTGACCTGGACACTAGCTCATATACTTGAGACTTGACCTGGACAATAACAAAGACTTAAGACTTCACTTTGGCACCAGCTTGTGTCTTGACTAGGACTCTCACTCAAAGACTTGAGACTTGACTTAAAGTGTAGCTCAAACACTTGAGACTTGACTTGGACTCACGCTCAAACACTTGAGACTTAGACCTGATAAAGGCAAGGCTTACAGTAGCTATTAAGTGTAGGTTAATTCTAACTGGACACCTTGGTAATGTTAAGCATCAGTTCTCCGGTCAAGCATTGAACGAACCTTTTGATCAATATTTTTATTGAACTGATTTTAATGATTTGGTATACTGAAAAGAACTGCTTTGCCCATCACTACTTCAAAGAGGATCAGGGTATCGTGTACATTATTACCGTTTCTCCCAGCTCAGACCAGGCAGTGTAGAAAGCTACATAGAGTTGAGTGCTTCCAGAATTAGAGGACAGTCTGTGTGAACTGCAGAGATAATTGTTTCCTCATAGTGTCCGTCCAAGGCATTGAACCGCAGTGTGTATTACATAAACCACCCAGTGAACTGCACTTTGATGGGCTTTTGTGAATGGAAAGTCCAAAGGCTGTAAAGTAGCCACTTCGTTCTTACTCTTGACCTCATTTTGAGTGAAAAAAAGGGAAAGGAAAGAGGGAACTCAAAGTACAGAGGGGAGCAGATGAAGAGGCATTAGATAATAGGATAGATCAAAAGAATTGGCAGGGAGAATGAGCTTACCTGGAAGAAGAGGATAATGTTCCAGATGAGTCCCAAGACAATGGAGGAGTTTCCATCAGCGACGTCGGCTGCATCGATACTGACTAGCTTCACCTGAGTACACATGTACGCATGTGTCAATCAACAAGCGGTAGGTGGACATGTCTTCACGCTACCTGTTGTGGTACTCACGTTTCTCTCCTCCAGGAAAGACAGGACCTTGGCGATGTTGTTGAGTCTGAAAATACGATGGGAGGACCTCTTGAACCCGTGAAGCTGGAGGATCATTAGGAATTAGAAAAGTATTATTGATCAATATAAAAACTGCCAAACAACACAACTCTTAATACCAGTACAGCTGCGGCACTGTACAGTTCTCACACTGACCAGCTTGCAGCCGGAGAGTTCTTCCAGCAGGGCCATGAGGATGTGCCCATCCTGTATGTCCCGGAAAAGGTCATGGACCTCAATGGGTGGGTCACACTGAAAATGGAGGGAAAGAAAAATGAAAGAGAGAGAAGAGGTGAGAATTAGGACTAAATGACTAGTTAATTTATCAAATAGTAGACTAACAAAAGAAAATATCTGCAACTCTTATGATCATTGAATAATTGTTTTTAGTAATTTTTAAAACAAAACAAATTTAATATTTGCTTTTTAAATGTGAGGATTGGATGTTTTTCTTCATCATACATGAGAGTTATATGAATATCTTTGTTTATTTTTAAAAAAAACTGTAAATGCAACCAAGAGGCATTCAAGATGGACTCAAATCTGAAGAAATTGCAAATACATCCATCTCAGAACATAAAGGGCACAGTCAGAGTTAAAATCCAACAGTGTGCCATCGGTCCTCCCAAACACACCCTGGAGCTTTAAAGGGAAAATATGTTTGTGTTCATGGTAAATGTAGTCCACTAAAGCAATAAATTCCTCAGTACCCGCTATTTTGACCCAGAAAGCGGAGTTCGCAGATGCAAAAATCTGTTGGGCTACCTGCATCCAGCTCAGTCATTTGATTTGACTGATGTAGTTGGAAGCAAGGAAGAACGACAAACTATTTCTGCTTGGATTTCTCTTGGTAACCAGGGGTTGCTCTAGAGTGTGCAGTTTGTGCACAAATAAATGCTGCAGCTCCTCAGGACCAATGAAAGTGGGGAGTATAGAGACAATGCTGGACAGAATCACTTTTCTGGGTCAATACTGCATGCACTGAGGAATGTATTGATTCAATTGACTACATTTACCATCAACACTGACTGGACAGCCACATAAAAAGGTGCCGATTACTCATTTTAATTCAACACATTGGATGGAATTGAACAGCTCTCCAAACAGCACTTATTTGTCTCAAATAAGTGCTGTGTTACTGCTGTACGGTCTGCTTTCAGTAACAATAAGGGCATGCAGAGATGTTCATTCTTAATACAGCAGCAGTAAACTGTGCAAATTTATCTTTTAATCTGTCAGTAACCCACCGTGTGCACTGCCTGAGCCAACACTCAGCCCTGTCATCACAACAAGTTATTACTAACTCAGGCATTTGTGAAATTGTCTGAACATGGTGAACGGGTGAATAGTGTGGGGGGGAGTGAAGTGACTGGAACTTTCCAAGATGACAGAAGACAAATGTATGATTGTTAATTAGTGGGTCAGAGATTTGATGCAGGGCCAAACAACGAGTAAGAGAAAAGAGGCTCATTGTGTGAGACAAAACAAAAGATTTGATCAGACGCTCTCAGCTCACCCAGACTCACCCCTGTTGGGGGGGGGGGGGGGGGGGGGGGCAGAAAGCAAACACCGGCATGTCATTGTAAACACAGTGATGTAAGGCTCTGTTGGAGGTTGCCGCGGCTACATGTACAGGTGCACAGTGACTACTTGAAACCATTACTTTCATTTCAGAGGGCAGGCATTGTGTGTTTGACATTAAGGTGGAGGTAGACTGCACATAATGGTTTTTCCCAATCTTTCCCCATTAAATTATTTTTCTTATATGAATCAAGGGTCTAAGGACAGAAAGTATTGTAATCCTGAACAGATTGTAAAGTCCCCTCATGCAATTTTGTTATTTGTGGTATTGGGCTATATACATAAAATAGTGTAAAAATTCATTTTTTATGAAGATCTTAAATAAATGTGAGAAAATACACATATATATGTATGTATGTATTATTTCATTATTTACTTATTTGACAAAATAATGTTTATATGATGGTGCAGTAATTTGTTTATTTCTAATTAATCAATCACTTTGTATTTACTTGTGTCCCCCATTTGGGCCTCTATACAACCAACCAATCTAGTTTCTAGTCCCTTTCATTGACAGGATTCTCCTTGGTTCCCTCGGAGCATTTCTTCTGTATGTGGCCCAAAGCTCCGGGCGGCAGAGGAGGGGCCCCTCCTCCACCAAACCATTTTTCCCATACAGCAGCTAGCTGGGTGGTTTGGGGAGGAGAACGCTCACCCTGGGCTAGCTAGACCTGTAACGTCTCCACCATTCTCTCAGATTAACACTTTAAAGCCTGATGAAACTTTAATTGCTGCGCACAGGCAGTTCCACACAACCACATGCATAATTCATAAGAGTGAGACGGAGAGACTGCAACTGTCATTTTATGTACAGCCGCAGTGTAAAACTCATACAGTGAGCGTGGCGATCCCAGCTTCACGATACAGTCTGCTACCCTCGCCCATAAAACACCCTGCCATGCCCCACCCAGGGGCTGCATGAAAGCTCAGTGAGCAGCTCTCTAATTACGAGTGTGGAGACCGTGATTGAGGTTGTTCCTCTTTGTGCATTTTCTGCAGCCACCATTTCACGAAGCTGTCAACAAACCTTTTCTAAATGTAGGTTCATCCATCGGGTGAAGGTCCTCTTCTGAACCAGCTCTCTTTCCACTGTAACACAGAAAGAGGAGAGAAAAAAGGATTTCAGTCACCAGGAAACTGAAGCCGAGGCCACAGCACTCATCAGAGTCTGAGGGAGCCAGAGGCACATCACCGTAAACTATTTGAACTGATAACTGATATTTTCAATAAGTTGCAGTGATCACCACACTTTAAACATAACCATTTGTGCTAAACATTTCAGAGCATGTACGCCCACACAGGTGTTTCCACTTATTCTGGCTGATTAGACCTCTACATGCAACCCTATTCATGTTAATGTGGATCATGCAGACCGCGACGGGATGGAAATGTTGCCGTATATCACTACAGACTGAACCTTAAAGCATTACATTTGAATATATTATTAAAAATATGCTTTCCATAATACAGTTACCACGAAACACAAAATGTAACAACTTAAATAAAAAACACAGGACTACTACGCGCTCAGTGGCGCTGCAGATGACCTTGTACACATCAACTTGGGAGTAGAAAGACCCAACTATGCTTATGGTCGCACAGACATAAGCTGACGTGGAACCGTGACGAGGAAATGTCTGGATCTTTTACTCCATCGGAGTTTTTCCTCGCAAAAAACCCTGATATTCTCCAAAATTGTAAGGAGTAGTGTATCACATCACATCAGCAGCATGGTTTAAGCATTGTCTCCATCCATCCACTTCCACATAGACAGAAAACACTGGATGTGACACTGGCAAAATGCGTCAATCATACTGTAAATCAAGCATAACCGAAGTCAGTACAAATGTATTGTTCGTGAGTTATTAGGATTACATGTCTTAAATATCATATTTTTCTCTGAATTGGGAGGCGGACTGCAACGCTTACTGAAGGAGCTTTAGTCCGCTCAGTCCACACTGACGCAACCAGAGAGGGCGGGGGGAACTCTGGAGAGGTTACCATGGCAGCAAAGTCAGCTGTTATTCATCTTTATGACCAGTACGGCTCACTGGAGGCACTGGGGCTAACTCTGCATTACACACACACACACCAAGGGTAAGGAGAGCTCTGGCTGCTGTGATGATATTGATTGCTTCTTTCTCCAGTGGAACCGTGACTGCTTCAATGAGGGCCGATGGGGAAAACCGCAGAAAACACAGAGACAGGGGAAGAAAATATTGCTCTCGGGGGAGGGGTCATGCCATATCGGCCTCTTAGTTGTAGAGCAGTGGCATGAGGATGGTTAATGAGCCCCATCAGTGGAGGAGCAGTCTGTCCCGTAAAGTGCTGCTTACTCACAAGGGAACGCCCCAAATGCAGAGAACCCCCCCACCCCCACCCCCAACACTGTTCTCACAATGCTGGAGTTGGGTTGGTATTCAAGAGGCATAGCTGAGGCTTTAATGCATGAATCTCTGCATGAGCGGGGGGGGGGGGGGGGATGAGGAGGATGACAAGAAGAGGAGATGACGGGGGATGGAGTGAGAGACAGAACATGAAGGCAGACAAGCAAGATAAATGAGGAGCACGCTCAAGAACATTAACGAAGCAGCCGTCACTACAAACTATAGGAAAAATTAAACCAATTGTTGGCATTACGTATCCATTGATGCAAGCTTCAATAGAGTGTGATACAGCCACATGATTAAAGGACATGGCTCTAATCATAAACACTTACTCTATAACCCGTGCCAAGCGATAAAACGTATCTGCAAATAAATCCATCTTTGACTAATAGCAACATGTTCACCACCAGCTTCCCTCTGAAAATGCATTGTGCCCTCCAGCACTGTCAAACAGAATTAATAAATCATGCAAGTTCAAATTACGATTTCTCTTTTCACCTCAGGCTGAAAAGGGGCCGTTCTCTACCTCTGTCAGGCTGACCCCTGCCAGCTACGGGTAGACAGCATGTGTCACGCCAACTGCAGCTAAAAAAGAGTAAACGAGGGCCGCTGCTTCCAGGAGTATTAGAAATTGCAATGTTACTCCACTGAGATAGATATATAAGCATATGTGGGGGGTTTTAGATGGTGGCACTAGAAGCAACATTAAGGTTTAATCCACAGGAGACCATGAATATCCACAGCACATTTCACGGGAAATACAGACAGTGACAGTGCCTTTTCATTGACCAAAGTATTGGTGAAAGAGGAATTTGATTTGATGATGGTGCACGACAAGTCATCAGAATCATTGCACCAGGATTGAGGTACCGTATGTTGATTTTGGAGCGGGGAGATGTTAGTTTTTTTAAACAAAAGAAAAAAAAAAAGAAAAGGCCAATAACGTAGTGTGGTAGAAATTGAGGTCTGATGTGCTAGAACAGCATACCTGCTATGTGACCAGAACAGTTAATCAACAGGGAGGTGACTTAGTGAAATGACTACTCTCTTGGCCACTTGCATAAAATAAACCACCAGAGCTGACAATATGGCACATTCATAAGGCTACACTGAGGTATCCGAGCAAGTCCGAACTCGGTGACCTAATCTTTCATAAAAGCGTCAAACACTTAAGATGTGGTGCACTCAGCAGTCCTTCCCTAACAGAAACCAGAGTTCCGCTTTGAATAGTATACCTGGAAAAATTACATCAGCTGATGCCATTTTCTTACTGCATTTTCTTACTGCATGGCTTTATCCTAGGCCTCTTTTTAAAGTTACAGACGGTTTTATTATACAAGTCTGACTCCATGTGTGTTTCCCCACGGTAACTGGTAACGTAATTACACACAAAATGGGCTTTGTTAATGTAATGTGGAAAAGCGCCTGTATGTACTGCAGGGGATCTGTGTTCGTTATTTCTAAAGCTAGACATACGGTATAAAAAGAAAGCCTGCGAAAGGGTTTGATTATATATTGTGAGGGGAGAGTCCTAATGACCCCTTTGTTTGCACTGCCTTGTGCCACTGGATACTAAATCTGGCGTATTATGCATGCTAAGTGAAATCCAAACATTTACCATTTTTTGTCGACTCTATAGTTTTATACACATTGAATGTCCAGCTAAGTTATAATATTATATTATATAATATATTATACATTCTAATATGAACGCAAACTGCATCAGTATACATCAGGTACATACACTGCATTTAGCTACAGGCTTGGTAAACTGTTAGCCTGGGTCTATAAAAGCTTTCACACAAGCACATTAAGAAGTGGGCTAAGACTTTAGCCCAGGGCTTGCTGGTTGGAGTTGAGTTTGCGGGGTTATCCCCTGAAAATTGAATAAACGCGAAGAGAAAAGTTGCCAAATTTGTCACATGTTCCAGCAGAAATTGAATCCAGGGCTGGTAAAAGTGCAGTGGAATTGTATCTGGGTTTAAGTTAACACTGGGTTAACAATGTTTGTGTGAAAAGGGGCCTAAGTTATCACAGGATCAATCCAGGATCAACTTTCACCCAGGAGGCCACTGTTCATGTCCTGTGTGAAACCAGTCACGTAACTTCCATATTTAAGTATGACAACTTCCGTAGTTATTTTAATCCAAATCACAATCTTTGCATTTGTTTCAAGCATTGGAAAAAAAAAAAAAAAACGGAAAGATGGTTATTTTCTGAACTGTGCAAAGTTAGGTTGCTCCAGAGTGGGTAGTACAATGAAACACTCTCACTTACTTTTACTTGGATTACGTATTCAGACAAATTGTGTTTGATGTGGAAAGCTAAGTGGCGTGTTTGAATTTATTTGTTATTTGATCATTATAATCTGTACAAGGCTGTATAAAAGAGATAGTGATAAACCTAAAAGGTGGTTTTGAACCTTTAGTATACAAAGAATGTATTTTTCCTCATGTCTGAGTTTGTCTAACACAAGCCCTCTCTGACTCGGAGTGATTTGGTTGATCGTATTTGTTTGGCATGCAAACAGCAGAGGCTCAGCTGAGTATACCAAATCCACATGGACACGTTTAGCGTGACCACTCCTTTATTACAGTTCTGGGTGGAGGAGAGGGCACAAAGGGAGAAAGCAAATACAATTAAGTGTCAATTAGCTCTGGAGGCTATAAATGAACACATCTAAAAAAAACAAACTAGATAGGCAATGAGTGAGTCCTTTGTGGTGTCTGTGTGCCTTTCCTTTGTGAATTCCAACCAAAGCACACAAGTTAATTGTCCTGTAGTCCCTTGGAGGGAGGATAAATGTATATCAGAGACACACAGTGTACTGCATTGTATTCACTGTGGCTCCTAAAGGCAATATTTGCAAAAAGTTGGATCTGGTCTATCTTAAATCGTAGACTTTATTTAATCAGGTAGGTAATCAGGTAATTTGATGACTTGTGGGGACATAAATCTGTTAACACAGTCACATTGCCAGAACTCGCCTTCCTTATGTTTGAGGTTGAGGCTGAGGCTTAGATTTAGGTTGGTTGGTATCATAAATTGGCCAGTGGTCCATTAGTATCCTCCTTGAACATTTGCAGGCTGTTTCCTGTAAGAATGTAAAATCAAAGTCACCATCAATACATAATGGACCAATAATAGATCCCTGAGGCGCCTCATTACTGATGAAAAATGGGCTTAACTTCACATCTGAGTTTTCCTTGTAAAATGGGAATAAAACCAATTGACCTAAAGACTGCAGGTCTAGACTCACCGGGCTACCTGAGCCACTTGTGAAGTCCACCTGGTGAAGAAGCAGTATCAGAACCATTCAGAGTAAAGTAAAACCAAACAAATGCAAGGCACACACAATGGCAACTATGGTAACCACTACAAACCAAATAAACAGTACACCGGCTGTCTGCAGAGTTACTGTCGATCCACCTGCTGTTCCAGACTTTAGGACAGAAGTCCCCAAACTTTGTTGGCACAGGATCCCATTTTCACCAGCCCACATATTTATGGTAACCATTCGGTTGCTACTAACACTAAACAGACAGAGAAGTTAAAGAAAACATTTCAGACAGCAGTCACCAGTACACGACTTACTCCAAAAACACAACAAGTTATCAGCAGGGATGGGCAATATAGAGAAAAATGTAATATCACCATGCTTTTGACCAAATACCTCAATATCAATATTGCAATGGTATTATACTGTTGACATCTGTTGCTTTTACAAAATATTTACACAATGATATTTTAGATAAAAAATAATCCTCACGTGGATTTAAGTGCTTTACAGTGATGCAGCCTTTAAAACCTGGAAAAGACAACACTTTTGACAAATTATGATACAATATTTAAAATTGAAGACAATCTTCTCAAAACATGATATCTATAAATATTGATATATTGCCAAGCCCTTTAGACAAATATAAGGAGTTTTGGTTGGATCAAGAATGGATTAAAACGTAGTTACCTTTGCAAGCACCTCCTTGTGTGAAGCTGTATTAAATAGGGATGGGTCCGATAGCATATTATTGAGTTATAATCCAGAGTCAGATCTACTTATCAAATAGGAAACCTTTCCAATCACTTATTGAATTTTATTAGGTTTACTTTTCAACATTTGCAAGTAACTGAAGGCTGAAATAACTTCAAATTGACAATGTCTAACCAGCCTTTGTTGGCTGAAAAGCCAGAGAGGCTTATTTTTAGTAAATGGTAAATGGACTGTACTTGTACAGCGCCGTTCTAGTCTTCAGACCACTCAAAGCGTTTAACACTACATGTCATTTACTCATTCACACCCATTCATACACTGATGACACAGCCTTCGAGAGCAATTTGGGGTTAAGGGTTTTGCCCAAGGACACATCGACATGAAATGAAATGAAAATGGAGGAGCTGGGGATCGAACTGTCAATCTTCAGATTGAGGGACGACCTGTTTCAGAGCCACAGTTGCCCCAATAGTAGCAGCTTGAATAATGTTCACTAGTTGTAGCTACGACCTGAAAATGATCTGTGCAGCAGAAGAATTGTTGATTTAATGGTAATTAAATGTATGTGATACTTTCAGCAAACAGCTGGAGCACAATGTACTCCAACTACCGAAGCTCCTGATTCACAACTGTGAAGTCGATCAGGTTCAAATGTTAACCCGAGTCTCCATCCTGTTGGTCTCTGTTGAACTACAGACACTCAGTTCACTGGCGGTCATACAGTGGTGTTACAGGGTAATGGGCCTTTTCACTCACAAACAGTCTTCTGCTGGATACAGACACCAGCTGCAGAGAGACAACAGACAAACTTTTCATTTGAGCTGTTGTTGACCACGTCCCCCACCAACCCGGTCGGCAGAATAAAATGTTGGCATTGTGCGTTTCTGAAAACCACAGATAAGTTGAAACACCACGTTTCTGAACCGTAAAGACGAACACCCATTTCCTGGGTGAAAGTCCTGTGTTTGATGCATTCATCCATCCTGACCTCCTACCTACGCAGACTTGGATTCAACGCATATGCGCACGTTATCCGGGAGAAAGTACATTCCCTAGAATTGTAATTGACAAACTACTTTTGTTGTATGAATAGGTGATTTGAGACCAGGCTGCTGCTATCTTTAGGCAGCAGTACGACATGCAAGGACAACCCCTGTAGGCATGGTGACCTCAAGGCATTGTAACCAGCATAGTGGTGAATAGCTTAGACTAAAACCTTTGCTAACTTATGATCTTACCCACAGTATAGGAAAGATCCCTCCCTTCTTTATGTATACAATGCTAGGCTCCAGGAAAACAAGCAGAGGAGCTAATTCATTACGTCGGGTTTAAATCACAAAGAATGGATTGTGGCCGCTGATAACACCATAAATTGAGGGTCACTTGCAACGTGGCAAATGTAAATGCGTTTGAGACCAATGTGTGGGTTGTGAGGCGGGATAAGTCAGCCTGGGCCATAGTGCTAGTCCCATCAAAACCTCCCGAAGCCAGTTAAGAGACAGGAAACAGGAAAATGAAAGAACAGAATTTGAGAAAGTAGGCAGAAAAAAATACATAGTTTGTTTATTAATTTATATAACCTTAGTTTTCATTATTTTTTTTTTCCTCATGTATTTTCAAAAATGAAGTGTTGGGGAGCTTTATTCATTAAATATTTATGACACAACTGTCACTGCATCCAGGACAGCCCATATGAAGACACTTCAGTTACCACCAACTCTCTGAAGACGCTAATAACTACACTTGTGGCTATTAGCGCTGATCTTTGTGAATTCAACTGTTTCTGCAATGAGGCTCATTTGAATGGAAAAGAGCCAATTTTGCTCCAAATGTCTGCCAGTCTGATGTAGGTGCAAATAGCACAGGAGCACTGAGACGCTATCTGCTTGGCAGCGCGATGCTTTTCACCCTTTGTGGGTGCTTTGAGAATTACACGCTTTCTTTTAGTGTTATTTGTGCAGGTTTAGCAGCCGGCCCTGAAAGCTTTCGCAATCCGGTCATGAAGTGTATTTATTGAGTAAGTCGACTTAAGGCTGACACAAATGATTCAGAGGTTCAACAGTGGCCATGGCAATCGACGTACAAATCAGTATTCCAATTTTTTTTTTTTTGCGCTTTCTCATCCTGTCGGGGTTCATATCGCAATAATGACCTGATCGCTGTACATTATCCCTACTTATTATGAGTTATTCTCAGACGGAGAGCGCTGGTTGTCCTATAAGTTGGCTACAGTATATTTATTTTTACATACAAATTTATTTGGTTTATTTGGTCTCTGTTATTTATTTGGTGGGATTATTGCAGATCTCCATTAAAAAAGAGAAAATCCTTGAAGTTCGGTTGTTGTTCTCATCTCTCATTAATCAATTACAGCAAAGTAACGCACAATATACGTAGATAATGACTGCTAGTTTACCTGACTGACTGGCGACTGACGAAGAGTATCTCTCATTAAAGCTGCAAGCAGCATTGATCGGGCCCTCGCAACGTCACACACGTCGAGGGTACTGGCAGGACTCTGGTTGATGCGGCAATGCATTTCTGTGACCATCATACACTGCATGCACAAGTTAGATGATATTTCCTGCATCGACCAGCAGCATAGCAAGACCATGTTGCCAGGTCTTAAGCCTCAAATGTTTTGAGTGTACCTCCAATACGATCATAAATGTAAGCCTGTTAAGATCATTAAGAAAATGAACGTGTGAATGTGCTTCAGTATTTGTAACATAACAGACTGTCAGGTTACTGGGATGGAGTTCAACTCCCTGCAGTGTCCTACTGATTGTATTTGGACTTACATGAAAGTTAACAGAACAGCAGTGTCATTTGTTTTTACTTGAACACTTTAATTTGACACTGTTTTCATTTTAAGCTCTTCTGTAACTTTAGATTGTAGTGTGAAGCATTCATTGTAACATTTAACCTGATTCTCATGTAGAAGCTCTAGACAGATCATTTATACTAATGCCCACTGACATGGTTTGAAAAACACTGTTGATTAACTTTTGTTCTCCAAGCATCTTAGTTTGCACATATTTAGATCAGAGAAGTCTTTTTCTCATGGTGTGCCCACAAACCCTGTTTGGGCCGCTGTTATTATAGAATTCTGTTTACGTCCGTGGTTGCCAGTAGGTGGCGCTATGACTATGAGTTAATATTGGCTTGCAGAAGTCCTAAAATCACGACAGCAATCAAGCATGTCAAGTTTGGGGCAGTTTTGACAAAGTAAGGTTGAGTTACAAAAGCTTGATGGATGATGGCGAATCATGTAAAATTGCCGCGACACCAAGTCCATGTTATCCGATGAAACATCAAGCTTTGAGTAACTTTTAATCGTTAAGGTCTTTAGGTTGTTCTGACCAAATTCTAAGCTGATCGGATTATTTCCCTAGGAGGAGTTCGTAGTGCAGCACCTGGAAAAGGAAATAAAACCACAAGAAATTCATACAAAATTCAAATTGGCTGACTTCCGGTTGGGTTTAGAGCATGGACCCCTAAGACTTTTTTTAAGTCTACATGTGATACACCTGCTTACTTAATTTCATACATCTAGGTGAAACGTACTGCGAGGGCTGCATCGTCGAAATATTGTAGGGGGCGCTATCGAGCCGAGTTGCCACTCTGAAGCATTAAAATCACATCAGATAACTACATTCAGGATTTTAAATGTGTGTGACAAGTTTGATTTTGTTTTGAGTATTTTTAGGCCCTCAAAAACACCTTTGTTTTTCATGGCGAGGAATGCATCGCCACGGCAACGGCATTTCACGAAACAACAAGCTTTGAGTAACTTTTAATCACAAAGGTCTTTAGATTGTTCTGACCAAATTCTAAGTTGATCTGATTAATTCCCTGGGAGGAGTTCGTTAAAGTAGAGCGCCTGGAAATTAAAAAAACGACACTAGAAATTCAGACTAAATTCAAAATGGCTGACTTCCGGTTGGGTTTAGGGCATGGCCCCAAGAGACTTTTATTTAAGTCCACATGTGATACATGTGCCTACCAAATTTTGTTAATCTATGTGAAACGTACTGCGAGGGCTGCTTCGTCGAAATTTTGTAGGGGGCGCTATTGAGCCGATTTAACACTCTGATTGAATAAAATCATATTATAGAACTACATTTTGGCCTTGTGATCTGTGTGTCAAGTTTGCTTGTGTTTCAAGCTTTTTTAACCTCTCCAAATGACCATCGTTTTTCACGGCGAAGACTGCGTTACCACGGCAACGGCGTTCAACGAAACATCAAAAGCTTAGAGAACTGGCATTATGAACTTCTTACATTTGTGTGGAACAAATTTGATGTTGATCTGATTTTCCAAGTAAGAGAAACAAGCCAAAGTATAAAGACTTTAACTTACTGTTGCCAGTAGGTGGCGCTATGACTATGATTCAAAATTGTCATATACATGTGTTCAGGGTCAGGATGTTATGACATCTGAGAAATTTGGAGCAGATTAGGAAATGTACAGCCGAGTTACAACAACTTCCTGTTTCATGGCGAATGGTGTTTTTTTGCCGCCACGCCACGGACACATAGTTCGATAACTTTTTGATCTTTGAGTATCGTTTCACTGCCAAGGTCTCAAGAGCATACTGACCAAATCTGAAGGCAATCGGGTTTAATCTCTTGGAGGAGTTCGTTAAAGTAGAGCGCCTGGAAATTGAAAAAACAACACTAGAAATTCAGACTAAATTCAAAATGGCTGACTTCCGGTTGGGTTTAGGGCATGGCCCCAAGAGACTTTTATTTAAGTCCACATGTGATACATGTGCCTACCAAATTTTGTTAATCTATGTGAAACGTACTGCGAGGGCTGCTTCGTCGAAATTTTGTAGGGGGCGCTATTGAGCCGATTTAACACTCTGATTGAATAAAATCATATTATAGAACTACATTTTGGCCTTGTGATCTGTGTGTCAAGTTTGCTTGTGTTTCGAGCTTTTTTAACCTCTCCAAATGACCATCGTTTTTCACAGCGAAGACTGCGTTACCACGGCAACGGCGTTCGACGAAACATCAAAAGCTTAGAGAACTGGCATTATGAACTTCTTACATTTGTGTGGAACAAATTTGATGTTGATCTGATTTCCCAACTTAGAGAAACAAGCCAAAGTATAAAGACTTTAACTTACTGTTGCCAGTAGGTGGCGCTATGACTATGATTCAAAATTGGCTTGCAGATGTCTTCAGGCCTGGAGTTTAATCAAACATGTGAAATCTGGTAAAGATCTGATGATGCGGAGTCGAGTTACATCAGTTTATTCGTTCATGGCGAAGGATCAAAATTCGCAGAGCCGCCACGTCGCCATGCTTCGACAACTTCCTGCAATTTTCACAATGAAGCATTATCAAGGTCTTAAGGCTTTTGTGACAAAATTTGAGAGGGATCCGATTAATCTGTGAGCAGTAGGGTGTCAAAGTACACAACCTATGACTTCCTGTTGCCACTAGGTGGCGCTATTACTATGATTCTAAATTGTCATATACATGTGTTCAGGGTCAGGGTGTTATGACATATGAGAAATTTGGAGCAGATTAGGCAATGTACAGCCGAGTTACAACAACTTCCTGTTTCATGGCGAATGGTGTTTTTTTGCCGCCACGCCACGGACACATAGTTCGATAACTTTTTGATCTTTGAGTATCATTTCACTGCCAAGGTCTCAAGAGCATACTGACCAAATCTGAAGGCGATCGGGTTTAATCTCTAGGAGGAGTTCGTTAAAGTACGGCACCTTGAAACGGTCCAAAAACGTCATAAAATTCAAAATGGCCGACTTCCTGTTTGGTTTAGGATATACCTCCTTTTGACTTTTTTGTACGTCCCATCACGTTCCACATACCTACCAAATTTCATACAGCTAGGTGAAACCCAAAGTTGGGGCTACTCTGTAGGGGGCGCTATCGAGCCAAAATGTCATGCCGCAGCTGGACACCCCAATAATACTGGAATTTTCACCACGATTGAATTTTGTGCCAAATTTCAAAAGATTTCCAGTATCCCAAGCACCTCCTTTTTGCGATGAAACTGGTACGATAATAATAATAATAATAATAATTAAAGCTGCAAGCAGCATTGATCGGGCCCTCGCAACGTCACACACGTCGAGGGTACTGGCAGGACTCTTGGTTGATGCGGCAATGCATTTCTGTGACCATCATACACTGCATGCACAAGTTAGATGATATTTCCTGCGTCGACCAGCAGCATAGCAAGACCATGTTGCCAGGCCTTAAGCCTCAAATGTTTTGAGTGTACCTCCGATACAATCATAAATGTAAGCCTGTTAAGATCATTAAGAAAATGAACGTGTGAATGTGCTTCAGTATTTGTAACATAACAGACTGTCAGGTTACTGGGATGGAGTTCAACTCCCTGCAGTGTCCTACTGATTGTATTTGGACTTACATGAAAGTTAACAGAACAGCAGTGTCATTTGTTTTTACTTGAACACTTTAATTTGACACTGTTTTCATTTTAAGCTCTTCTGTAACTTTAGATTGTAGTGTGAAGCATTCATTGTAACATTTAACCTGATTCTCATGTAGAAGCTCTAGACAGATCATTTATACTAATGCCCACTGACATGGTTTGAAAAACACTGTTGATCAACTTTTGTTCTCCAAGCATCTTAGTTTGCACATATTTAGATCAGAGAAGTCTTTTTCTCATGGTGTGCCCACAAACCCTGTTTGGGCCGCTGTTATTATAGAATTCTGTTTACGTCCGTGGTTGCCAGTAGGTGGCGCTATGACTATGAGTTAATATTGGCTTGCAGAAGTCCTAAAATCACGACAGCAATCAAGCATGTCAAGTTTGGGGCAGTTTTGACAAAGTAAGGTTGAGTTACAAAAGCTTGATGGATGATGGCGAATCATGTAAAATTGCCGCGACACCAAGTCCATGTTATCCGATGAAACATCAAGCTTTTAGTAACTTTTAATCGTTAAGGTCTTTAGGTTGTTCTGACCAAATTCTAAGCTGATCGGATTATTTCCCTAGGAGGAGTTCGTAGTGCAGCACCTGGAAAAGGAAATAAAACCACAAGAAATTCATACAAAATTCAAATTGGCTGACTTCCGGTTGGGTTTAGAGCATGGACCCCTAAGACTTTTTTTTAAGTCTACATGTGATACACCTGCTTACTTAATTTCATACATCTAGGTGAAACGTACTGTGAGGGCTGCATCGTCGAAATATTGCAGGGGGCGCTATCGAGCCAAGTTGCCACTCTGAAGCATTAAAATCACATCAGATAACTACATTCAGGATTTTAAATGTGTGTGGCAAGTTTGATTTTGTTTTGAGTATTTTTAGGCCCTCAAAAACACCTTTGTTTTTCATGGCGAGGAATGCATCGCCACGGCAACGGCATTTCACGAAACAACAAGCTTTGAGTAACTTTTAATCACAAAGGTCTTTAGATTGTTCTGACCAAATTCTAAGTTGATCTGATTAATTCCCTGGGAGGAGTTCGTTAAAGTAGAGCGCCTGGAAATTAAAAAAACGACACTAGAAATTCAGACTAAATTAAAAATGGCTGACTTCCGGTTGGGTTTAGGGCATGGCCCCAAGAGACTTTTATTTAAGTCCACATGTGATACATGTGCCTACCAAATTTTGTTAATCTATGTGAAACGTACTGCGAGGGCTGCTTCGTCGAAATTTTGTAGGGGGCGCTATTGAGCCGATTTAACACTCTGATTGAATAAAATCATATTATAGAACTACATTTTGGCCTTGTGATCTGTGTGTCAAGTTTGCTTGTGTTTCAAGCTTTTTTAACCTCTCCAAATGACCATCGTTTTTCACGGCGAAGACTGCGTTACCACGGCAACGGCGTTCAACGAAACATCAAAAGCTTAGAGAACTGGCATTATGAACTTCTTACATTTGTGTGGAACAAATTTGATGTTGATCTGATTTTCCGAGTAAGAGAAACAAGCCAAAGTATAAAGACTTTAACTTACTGTTGCCAGTAGGTGGCGCTATGACTATGATTCAAAATTGTCATATACATGTGTTCAGGGTCAAGATGTTATGACATCTGAGAAATTTGGAGCAGATTAGGCAATGTACAGCCGAGTTACAACAACTTCCTGTTTCATGGCGAATGGTGTTTTTTTGCCGCCACGCCACGGACACATAGTTCGATAACTTTTTGATCTTTGAGTATCGTTTCACTGCCAAGGTCTCAAGAGCATACTGACCAAATCTGAAGGCAATCGGGTTTAATCTCTTGGAGGAGTTCGTTAAAGTAGAGCGCCTGGAAATTGAAAAAACAACACTAGAAATTCAGACTAAATTCAAAATGGCTGACTTCCAGTTGGGTTTAGGGCATGGCCCCAAGAGACTTTTATTTAAGTCCACATGTGATACATGTGCCTACCAAATTTTGTTAATCTATGTGAAACGTACTGCGAGGGCTGCTTCGTCGAAATTTTGTAGGGGGCGCTATTGAGCCGATTTAACACTCTGATTGAATAAAATCATATTATAGAACTACATTTTGGCCTTGTGATCTGTGTGTCAAGTTTGCTTGTGTTTTGAGCTTTTTTAACCTCTCCAAATGACCATCGTTTTTCACAGCGAAGACTGCGTTACCACGGCAACGGCGTTCGATGACACATCAAAAACTTGGAGAACTGGCATTATGAACTTCTTACATTTGTGTGGAACAAATTTGATGTTGATCTGATTTTCCAACTAAGAGAAACAAGCCAAAGTATAAAGACTTTAACTTACTGTTGCCAGTAGGTGGCGCTATGACTATGATTCAAAATTGGCTTGCAGATGTCTTCAGGCCTGGAGTTTAATCAAACATGTGAAATCTGGTAAAGATCTGATGATGCGGAGTCGAGTTACATCAGTTTATTCGTTCATGGCGAAGGATCGAAATTCGTAGAGCCGCCACGTCGCCACGCTTCCGACAACTTCCTACAATTTTCACAATGAAGCATTATCAAGGTCTTTAGGCTTTTGTGACAAAATTTGAGAGGGATCCGATTAATCTGTGAGTAGTAGGGTGTCAAAGTACACAACCTATGACTTCCTGTTGCCACTAGGTGGCGCTATTAATATGATTCTAAATTGTCATATACATGTGTTCAGGGTCAGGATGTTATGACATATGAGAAATTTGGAGCAGATTAGGCAATGTACAGCCGAGTTACAACAACTTCCTGTTTCATGGCGAATGGTGTTTTTTTGCCGCCACGCCACGGACACATAGTTCAATAACTTTTTGATCTTTGAGTATCGTTTCACTGCCAAGGTCTCAAGAGCATACTGACCAAATCTGAAGGCAATCGGGTTTAATCTCTAGGAGGAGTTCGTTAAAGTATGGCGCCTTGAAACGGTCCAAAAACGTCATAAAATTCAAAATGGCCGACTTCCTGTTTGGTTTAGGATATACCTCCTTTTGACTTTTTTGTACGTCCCATCACGTTCCCCATACCTACCAAATTTCATACAGCTAGGTGAAACCCAAAGTTGGGGCTACTCTATAGGGGGCGCTATCGAGCCAAAATGTCATGCCGCAGCTGGACACCCCAATAATACTGGAATTTTCACCACGATTGAATTTTGTGCCAAATTTCAAAAGATTCCCAGTATCCCAAGCACCTCCTTTTTGCGATGAAACTGGTACGATAATAATAATGATAATATTAATAATAATAATAAGAATAAGAATAAGAATAAGAATAAGAATAATAATAATAATAATAATAATAAAAAACATTAGAATAACAATAGGTCCTCCGCTCCGACTACGTCGGTGCTCGGGCCCTAATAATAAAAAACATTAGAATAACAATAGGTCCTCCGCTCCGACTACGTCGGTGCTTGGGCCCTAATAATAATAATAAAAAACATTAGAATAACAATAGGTCCTCCGCTCCGACTACGTCGGTGCTCGGGCCCTAATAATAATAATAATAATAAAAAACATTAGAATAACAATAGGTCCTCCGCTCCGACTACGTCGGTGCTCGGGCCCTAATAATAATAATAATAATAATAATAATAATAATAATAATAATAATAATAATAAAAAACATTAGAATAACAATAGGTCCTCCGCTCCGACTACGTCGGTGCTCGGGCCCTAATTAAAGCTGCAAGCAGCATTGATCGGGCCCTCGCAACGTCACACACGTCGAGGGTACTGGCAGGACTCTGGTTGACGCGGCAATGCATTTCTGTGACCATCATACACTGCATGCACAAGTTAGATGATATTTCCTGCGTCGACCAGCAGCATAGCAAGACCATGTTGCCAGGTCTTAAGCCTCAAATGTTTTGAGTGTACCTCCGATACAATCATAAATGTAAGCCTGTTAAGATCATTAAGAAAATGAACGTGTGAATGTGCTTCAGTATTTGTAACATAACAGACTGTCAGGTTACTGGGATGGAGTTCAACTCCCTGCAGTGTCCTACTGATTGTATTTGGACTTACATGAAAGTTAACACAACAACAGTGTCATTTGTTTTTACTTGAACACTTTAAATTTGACACTGTTTTCATTTTAAGCTCTTCTGTAACTTTAGATTGTAGTGTGAAGCATTCATTGTAACATTTAACCTGATTCTCATGTAGAAGCTCTAGACAGATCATTTATACTAATGCCCACTGACATGGTTTGAAAAACACTGTTGATTAACTTTTGTTCTCCAAGCATCTTAGTTTGCACATATTTAGATCAGAGAAGTCTTTTTCTCATGGTGTGCCCACAAACCCTGTTTGGGCCGCTGTTATTATAGAATTCTGTTTACGTCCGTGGTTGCCAGTAGGTGGCGCTATGACTATGAGTTAATATTGGCATGCAGAAGTCCTAAAATCACGACAGCAATCAAGCATGTCAAGTTTGGGGCAGTTTTGACAAAGTAAGGTTGAGTTACAAAAGCTTGATGGATGATGGCGAATCATGTAAAATTGACGCTACACCAAGTCCATGTTATCCGATGAAACATCAAGCTTTTAGTAACTTTTAATCGTTAAGGTCTTTAGGTTGTTCTGACCAAATTCTAAGATGATCGGATTATTTGCCTAGGAGAAGTTCGTAGTGCAGCACCTGGAAAAGGAAATAAAACCACAAGAAATTCATACAAAATTCAAATTGGCTGACTTCCGGTTGGGTTTAGAGCATGGACCCCGAAGACTTTTTTTTAAGTCTACATGTGATACACCTGCTTACTTAATTTCATACATCTAGGTGAAACGTACTGCGAGGGCTGCATCGTCGAAATATTGTAGGGGGCGCTATCGAGCCGAGTTGCCACTCTGAAGCATTAAAATCACATCAGATAACTACATTCAGGATTTTAAATGTGTGTGACAAGTTTGATTTTGTTTTGAGTATTTTTAGCCCCTCAAAAACACCTTTGTTTTTCATGGCGAGGAATGCATCGCCACGGCAACGGCATTTCACGAAACAACAAGCTTTGAGTAACTTTTAATCACAAAGGTCTTTAGATTGTTCTGACCAAATTCTAAGTTGATCTGATTAATTCCCTGGGAGGAGTTTGTTAAAGTAGAGCGCCTGGAAATTGCAAAAACGACACTAGAAATTCAGACTAAATTCAAAATGGCTGACTTCCGGTTGGGTTTAAGGCATGGCCCCAAGAGACTTTTATTTGAGTCCACATGTGATACATGTGCCTACCAAATTTTGTTATTCTATGTGAAACGTACTGCGAGGGCTGCTTCGTCGAAATTTTGTAGGGGGCGCTATTGAGCCGATTTAACACTCTGATTGAATAAAATCATATTATATAACTACATTTTGGCCTTGTGATCTGTGTGTCAAGTTTGCTTGTGTTTCGAGCTTTTTTAACCTCTCCAAATGACCATCGTTTTTCACGGCGAAGACTGCGTTACCACGGCAACGGCGTTCGACAAAACATCAAAAGCTTAGAGAACTGGCATTATGAACTTCTTACATTTGTGTGGAACAAATTTGATGTTGATCTGATTTTCCAACTAAGAGAAACAAGCCAAAGTATAAAGACTTTAACTTACTGTTGCCAGTAGGTGGCGCTATTACTATGATTCAAAATTGTCATATACATGTGTTCAGCGTCAGGATGTTATGACATCTGAGAAATTTGGAGCAGATTAGGCAATGTACAGCCGAGTTACAACAACTTCCTGTTTCATGGCGAATGGTGTTTTTTTGCCGCCACGCCACGGACACATAGTTCGATAACTTTTTGATCTTTGAGTATCGTTTCACTGCCAAGGTCTCAAGAGCATACTGACCAAATCTGAAGGCAATCGGGTTTAATCTCTTGGAGGAGTTCGTTAAAGTAGAGCGCCTGGAAATTGAAAAAACAACACTAGAAATTCAGACTAAATTCAAAATGGCTGACTTCCGGTTGGGTTTAGGGCATGGCCCCAAGAGACTTTTATTTAAGTCCACATGTGATACATGTGCCTACCAAATTTTGTTAATCTATGTGAAACGTACTGCGAGGGCTGCTTCGTCGAAATTTTGTAGGGGGCGCTATTGAGCCGATTTAACACTCTGATTGAATAAAATCATATTATAGAACTACATTTTGGCCTTGTGATCTGTGTGTCAAGTTTGCTTGTGTTTCGAGCTTTTTTAACCTCTCCAAATGACCATCGTTTTTCACGGCGAAGACTGCGTTACCACAGCAACGGCGTTCGACGAAACATCAAAAGCTTAGAGAACTGGCATTATGAACTTCTTACATTTGTGTGGAACAAATTTGATGTTGATCTGATTTTCCAACTTAGAGAAACAAGCCAAAGTATAAAGACTTTAACTTACTGTTGCCAGTAGGTGGCGCTATGACTATGATTCAAAATTGGCTTGCAGATGTCTTCAGGCCTGGAGTTTAATCAAACATGTGAAATCTGGTAAAGATCTGATGATGCGGAGTCGAGTTACATCAGTTTATTCGTTCATGGCGAAGGATCGAAATTCACAGAGCCGCCACGTCGCCATGCTTCGACAACTTCCTACAATTTTCACAATGAAGCATTATCAAGGTCTTAAGGCTTTTGTGACAAAATTTGAGAGGGATCCGATTAATCTGTGAGCAGTAGGGTGTCAAAGTACACAACCTATGACTTCCTGTTGCCACTAGGTGGCGCTATTACTATGATTCAAAATTGTCATATACATGTGTTCAGGGTCAGGATGTTATGACCACGATTGAATTTTGTGCCAAATTTCTAAAGATTCCCAGTATCCCAAGCACCTCCTTTTTGCGATGAAACTGGTACGATAATAATAATAATAATAATAATAATAAAAAACATTAGAATAACAATAGGTCCTCCGCTCCGACTACGTCGGTGCTCGGGCCCTAATAAAAACCATTAGAATAACAATAGGTCCTCCACTCCGACTACGTCGGTGCTCGGGCCCTAATAATAATAATAATAAAAAACATTAGAATAACAATAGGTCCTCCGCTCCGACTACGTCGATGCTCGGGCCCTAATAATAATAATAATAATAATAATAATAATAAAAAACATTAGAATAACAATAGGTCCTCCGCTCCGACTACGTCGGTGCTCGGGCCCTAATAAACGCATAGCCAAAGCAATGCAACGCTATGTAACATAAAGCAACGCACTACGATGCGAAGCAACAGAAGTTAAAGCAACGCATCGTAATACAGCATGACCAACGGTACGCAACAGCATGCTGCATAGTGTAAAGCAACACAATGCCATGTAAAGCACTGCAAGGTGAAGCACCTGAAACTCAAATACATACAAGTTTCATTCCTGTTAGATCACATTGCACGGTGGACACAGTATTTCTACTGTCTACCTCACGATCGTCACAACAGACAGTCAAATGTTTGTCGCTGTGATAACTTTCAGAGTTTTAGAGTTACAAACCACTCATTTCATCGTCCACTGGTACACTACCTCAAACAACAAGCCGTCAGTATGCGTTTCTTTTAATTCAGTTGAACTGCCTGCTAAGAGCCCTGTCAGAACTATCTGGAAGGCTGACTGAGCTGGACTAGTGCCGACCAGTTCTGTCTCAGAGACACGTTGTTCTACAGCAAAGACAGGTCACCACACACAGAGTCATCATAACACTTCTCCTTTTGAATCATGTCTTTATAGGTTGCACAACAGTAACGTGGTATCTCCCTAAAAGCTAGTCCACATGTTTGTGTAACCACTGGTCAATAGCCAGAGGCAAGTGCTTGTCCTTGTGTCATTGCCCCTGGAACACACACTGTCTGAAACTGAATGTGACCGCCTAGTTTTCTGCAAATATCAAAAGCATTCAAATGTTGGAGGGTCTGTTAACGGCAGCACTATAAACCCTGCTCAAGAGAATAAATACCTCAAATTAAGATCTGCAAACTAAGCACTTCTTTGCACACAGCAGATGAGAAGAAGAGGTTGACTAAACGATGAATGCGATTTGCACAAATAAGCAAAGAGTTCAACATGAGATAAAAGCTACGGTTATTACTACGGAGTATTGTAATGCTTTATCGCATTGTATTAGTGTGGGTGTACTGAAAGATACAGTGTAATGCTTCAGAAGAGATTTAAGGACATCTCCATTGTAGCATCAAAGACATGTTAACATGTCAGGTAATGCTGCGTGAGTAAGGCCGCTTCTATTTATCACTACGACAGTTGGAGCGCAGAGCTGAAATGGTAGCACCTAAAAAATGTGGATGTCCGATTCCAAGGTGGAGTTCATGAAAAGTTAGGATGTAGTAAAAAATAAAAAGTAAATGATATGACCCCAAAAAGAGATGATTCATGATTTAATGCCAAAATTCACAGATCATGAGATTCTGCACCAAAGTAACAGCTTCTAAATCGGTTGTTACCACCAAGCTGTTCCCCTATCAATGTACCGACTTGAGGGGGTGTTCACGTTCATTTTCCCAGCCGGGAACTAATTTTTTCAGATATTTTCGACATTGCGTGAATGCAGCACAATGCCTTTGGCATTTTACATGGCATGAATTAGCCTAGCGGCTAGCAGAATTGTCCTTACTCCTAGCTTTTCTATTCTCACTTGGTTTAAAGTCACTTCACCTCCCAACGGAACACCACTGTTGAAGGTTAGCCTGCAGGCATGTTTTTTTCCCAAAATTGCAGCCATTAGTTAGTTAGTTAGTTAGTTAGCAGCTAATAATGGTAGCGAGGGTATTAAGTTAGCGAACTGATGAGGCAATGGTAGGAGGAAACACTGAACTACAAACACTTATGATTTCCAATAAGGTTAGATGACACACCATGTTAAATACTTTTAATAAAAACGTACATTTTATTATAATTGTCACATATACGCAGGTACATACATGAAATCTAACCTCTTCATTTAACCCATTATAAGCATTGGGATCAGTGTGCTGCTGTGAAGCATCCTGGGAAAAACTTGGAGTTCGGTGTCTCACTCAAAAGCACTTGGACATGTGGACAGGAGGAGCGGGAGTTTAACCACCAACCTCTGATCCACGGCCACCCCTTTTTATAGCATAATCCGAACACCAACTGTTCTATTCTCTTTTGTAAACATGGACAAATATGCACAACAGAATCCTTGCAGGGGATGAGTGTGTGTGGGGGGAGGGCAACATAACATGTAGCAGCCCACTTGTTTGGCATGAGTCCCAGTTAACTTAAGTTAAGGTCTCTCTTCAGCGCCTCCCTCCTCACCAACATATGGGTTTCCTCTACCTGGGACGATGTCATGGACTCTACATCTAAGTGTTTCTACAGCGTATGATTCAGGGCGGGGTTAAATAAACTAAGTGTGAGGGATAGTGTGTGGAGAACACAGAGATCTTCTGAGCACCTTGACTGCAGGCACAGCCCTACAACACAAAGTGATAATGGGTCTCTGATCCCTCAGATCAAATCACAGAGACAGCCTTTGAGAAAGCTCTGAATTGTTTAACTGCACTGAGAGCTCCACACAATCCGCCACGGGCTGTCATCCAGAATCAAACGTCATCCACATTCCAGCAGATTACACCAACCATGGCTACCATTTACCTGATAAGCTCACACACCACCTGAGGATAAGGAACCAGGACAAATAAATAAAGCTTGAAGGTAAACAGAGCACTTTTACTGCAGCTCTTCCTTTGAAAGAGAGCAAAACATGATGGCAGAAAAGCTATTCTGACTGCACGTGGGATAAACATCAGGACAGAGAGTATATCTGCAGCTCAGGTTGAACCAGTGGAAAAATTAAAAGCAATCCCTAGTGGGTGGCTGTTTTTCTGTAGAGTGAAGGCCCCCGGAGGCCACAGATCAACCTGAGAACAGCGTCACTTAGAAACACTGCCTGGTGAGGCACATGGCTCTCTGTCAACACGGCTGTTAACTCTCTGCCTCTGTTATAAACGTTAAATATGACATTGATAAATAATCAAAACTATGCATTTGGAAACAAATCTAAAAATACATTCAATAAAATCATGGCCTGGCTGTTTTCAGGTAGGCTCCTAGAAAGCACGTCATCATCATGGAGGGATTTTCAGATGAAGCAGAAACAGCACAGTGTGCTTATGAGGAGAGAGCTCCAGTGTTTTCTCTTTGTTTCAGTTGTCCTCCTCTGATGAAGAGCAGTCACTTCTCTACACTCTCATTCAGATGGATTCCCACACAGGCTTCTGTGTCTGCCAAAGCAGCTGAGTGAGGGTGACTGTGGCTAAGTGGAGAGCAGGGCCGTCCTTCAATCAGAGGAATCGGTGGTTCGATTCCCGGCACCACTAGTCACATGTCGATGTGTCCTTGAGCAAGACACTTAACCCCAAAATATAGCTGTGTAAATGACTGTAATGTAACATAAAGCACAGAAGACTATGGGACAGCTAGATTTTGTCTTAAAATATTAGGACTTTATTCTATTTTAACTAAATGGACTGTACTTATTTTCTAGTCTTCCGCCCACTCAAAGCTCTTTAACACTACATGTCATCATTCACTCATTCATACACTGATGACAGAGGCTAGCATCTAAGGTGCCACCTGCCCATCAGGACCAACTAACATTCACACCCATTCATTCACTGATGGCACACTGATCGAACCGCCGATCTTCTGTTGAAATGAAAGCTACGCCCACCGCGCCCCTCTGGTCTAAGCCTCCAGCCCTTCTTGGATATTTGTTCTTGCGCCAGCAGTGGAACCACCTGCATCTCATAAAAAGCAGCCTTCTTGCCAAATCACAGACTGGAAACAAAGGGTGAGCTAACCCCGGCTTACATCACCAACAGTTATCTCACAACATAGCCACTGACCTTTTAAAAAGAGACGAGGTATTTTTAGAGGGGGGAATGCACGGCTTCATGAAAGAAGCACTTTTCAGGCTCCTTTCTGAGCACATCCAAAAGTAAAGACAGTTGGAGTGAGTTACAGCTGCTCTCTGCAAGAGGAATTCATGTCAGAATTCACTTAAACCGTTGTTTATTTTAAACAACGGTTTAAGTGAATTCTGTTAAACATTCATACTGTTTGCCAATGAATTAACAAAATAGTAGCAGATCAATTGAAAACTTCAAATAGATTTTTTTGAAATTTTCATTGATTGAAAAATCAATGTATTGGGGCTGACAATATAGTGAAAAAATATTGTCCTATGGCAAACATTTTTTTACAGTATAGTTAAATTAAAGATTAAAGATGACCCGAGATGTCCTAGGGGTCGGTAACAGGGCCCACCTGAGGTTATTCTAATGAATCAGAACCAGATAAAATAAAGCTGATCAAATGCCCAGCCCTTTCTTTACCATCCTACAAGCCCAGACTGACCATCAGGAGGACCAGCCAGCTGATTGGCCCGAAGTGTCAGGCCAGTGTTAAAAATGAAATAGAACCACTACAAGTTATGTTACAAGACAGGACAGGCCACGACTAGCTGGTTAGCATGCTAATATCAGTAGATATCTATGCAACACATAGACGTCTTTGACCTAACGTAAACCATAGACTGTATATATAAGAAGCGGATGTAGTCGCCGTGATGTCACCCATCGGTTTGTGAACTGCGGTTTTGGCATTTTGGTCGTCGCCACTATGTTTTTTTGCAACCAGTTAACAGAAGTGACCGTATTTAGAGGAGGAATGACGTAGAGACGCCGTCTTTGGTTCTGTCAATCACTGTGTAGCCCCGCCCTAAAGCATACCCGTCTTTATGGTCTATTTGACTCTAAATGGACCATAATTTACTAAATAAACATCATGCTGTATTGAAGAAGACTTGAAACGAGAGATTGAGACCATAAACTCATGTTTACAATGTTTACTGAGGTAATAAATCAAAAGAGAAGTAGAGTCATTTTCTCAGAGACTTCTATACAATCAGAGGAGTCGCCCCCTGATGGACATGCAGGTTTAAGACACTTCCTCATTGGCTTCACTATTCAGAACCGGGGGTTGCCGCCTAGCTTTAATACTGTAACCTCTTCACATTCTGTTCATAACATTAATTATTTTTTTTTATATTTGAAAAAAAATTCTGACCACATCTTACACGCTGCACCTTTAAATCAAAGTATGGCATCTTCCCTGGTATTGGTATATGTACTTACAGCCTTTAACCCCATCCAGTGTTCCCCATTAATAATTGAGGTTGACTGTATGGTTGCTATCTGGCACTTAGTCACCTTTTGTGTGTTGGCTAACGACTTACATTAGCTAACAGCAGGATTAACGTCATGAATGTTCCTGTCAGTCCAGCTGTTGTAGTCAGCTCTGTTCAGCTCAAAGTGATGTTGAAAGATCATGAGGAGTCTGAATTCAATAACTCACTATGAGATAAATTAAAGACAGACACTGTGTAAGATTAAAGCAGGTAAGAGCTCGCATTTTTTTGTCAGAGTTATGTGAGATGTGCTCCCAGATTCCCATTATTTTAGAGGTAGAAGACGGAAATGTCCTCTGTCTCCATTTTCCTCTCAACTATCTCATGAAAGATTCTACACAGGGATGTGTCAATGAGCACAATAAAATCACTCATGCAACTGTCCAATCGTTGCAGGAATGAGGCAAACCATGAAGGGACGGCCTGTTGTGAGACGTAAAGAGGAGACTTTGTGATAAGGATACTTTCAACATATCTCTGTGGCATTATCCCCTCCACTGATCTTTCATCACCTCCTCCACAGAAACCAGGTGCTTACTCATCGTCTGTGTGTTCATCATGTGGCCTGTCAGCCCACACTTCCACACACCTACACTGAGACACACTGTATACTTTGCTCTTCAGTTTCAGCTCAGAGGAGGGATGTTATACAATTTGAATACTGTACTCCAAAACACACGATAGAGCTACTAATGCAGCCACTGGTTTCCATTCATTATACCCTGTGTTTCAAAATCCAACTTCCGGTTGGGTTTAGGGCATGGCCCCAAGATACTTTTATTTAAGTCCACATGTGATACATATTCCTACCAAATTTCATACATCTAGGTCTAACGTACTGCGAGGGCTGCTTTGTCAAAATATTGTAGGGGGCGCTATTGAGCCGACTCTCCACTCTAGAGCAATAGAACCATAACATGTAACTAAACTTTTGGCTTTAAATCTGTGTGCCAAGTTTGCTTATGTTTCAAGCATTTTTAGCCCCTCAAAAGCATCTTCGTTTTTCACGGCGAAGACTGCGTCGCCACGGCAACGGCGTTTGACGAAACACGAAAAGCTTCATGAACTGGCATTATGAACTTCTTATATTTGTGTGGAACTAATTTGATGTTCATCAGATTTATCTACTAAGAGAAACATGCCAAAGTATAGAGACTTTTACTTCCTGTTACCAGTAGGTGGCGCTATGACTATTATACAAAATTGTTCTGTAGATGTCTTCAGGACCACAGACTCATCAAACATGGGAAATCTGGTAAAGGTCTGATGATGCGGAGTCGAGTTACATAAGTTTATTTGTTCACGGCAAAGGATCGAAATTCGGAGAGCCGCCACGTCGCCACGCTTCGACAACTTCCTACAATTTTCACAATGAAGCATTATCAAGGTCTTAAGGCTTTTGTGACAAAATTTGAGAGGGATCCGATTAATCTGTGAGCAGTAGGGTGTCAAAGTACACAACCTATGACTTCCTGTTGCCACTAGGTGGCGCTATTACTATGATTCTAAATTGTCATATACATGTGTTCAGGGTCAGGATGTTATGACATATGAGAAATTTGGAGCAGATTAGGCAATGTACAGCCGAGTTACAACAACTTCCTGTTTCATGGCGAATGGTGTTTTTTTGCCGCCACGCCACGGACACATAGTTTGATAACTTTTTGATCTTTGAGTATCGTTTCACTGCCAAGGTCTCAAGAGCATACTGACCAAATCTGAAGGCAATCGGGTTTAATCTCTAGGAGGAGTTCGTTAAAGTATGGCGCCTTGAAACGGTCCAAAAACGTCATAAAATTCAAAATGGCCGACTTCCTGTTTGGTTTAGGATATACCTCCTTTTGACTTTTTTGTACGTCCCATCACGTTCCACATACCTACCAAATTTCATACAGCTAGGTAAAACCCAAAGTTGGGGCTACTCTGTAGGGGGCGCTATCGAGCCAAAATGTCATGCCGCAGCTGGACACCCCAATAATACTGGAATTTTGACCACGATTGAATTTTGTGCCAAATTTCAAAAGATTCCCAGTATCCCAAGCACCTCCTTTTTGCAATGAAACTGGTACGATAATAATAATAATTAAAGCTGCAAGCAGCATTGATCGGGCCCTCGCAACGTCACACACGTCGAGGGTACTGGCAGGACTCTGGTTGATGCGGCAATGCATTTCTGTGACCATCATACACTGCATGCACTAGTTAGATGATATTTCCTGCGTCGACCAGCAGCATAGCAAGACCATGTTGCCAGGTCTTAAGCCTCAAATGTTTTGAGTGTACTTCCGATACAATCATAAATGTAAGCCTGTTAAGATCATTAAGAAAATGAACGTGTGAATGTGCTTCAGTATTTGTAACATAACAGACTGTCAGGTTACTGGGATGGAGTTCAACTCCCTGCAGTGTCCTACTGATTGTATTTGGACTTACATGAAAGTTAACACAACAGCAGTGTCATTTGTTTTTACTTGAACACTTTAATTTGACACTGTTTTCATTTTAAGCTCTTCTGTAACTTTAGATTGTAGTGTGAAGCATTCATTGTAACATTTAACCTGATTCTCATGTAGAAGCTCTAGACAGATCATTTATACTAATGCCCACTGACATGGTTTGAAAAACACTGTTGATTAACTTTTGTTCTCCAAGCATCTTAGTTTGCACATATTTAGATCAGAGAAGTCTTTTTCTCCTGGTGTGCCCACAAACCCTGTTTGGGCCGCTGTTATTATAGAATTCTGTTTACGTCCGTGGTTGCCAGTAGGTGGCGCTATGACTATGAGTTAATATTGGCATGCAGAAGTCCTAAAATCACGACAGCAATCAAGCATGTCAAGTTTGGGGCAGTTTTGACAAAGTAAGGTTGAGTTACAAAAGCTTGATGGATGATGGCGAATCATGTAAAATTGCCGCGACACCAAGTCCATGTTATCCGATGAAACATCAAGCTTTTAGTAACTTTTAATCGTTAAGGTCTTTAGGTTGTTCTGACCAAATTCTAAGCTGATCGGATTATTTCCCTAGGAGGAGTTTGTAGTGCAGCACCTGTAAAAGGAAATAAAACCACAAGAAATTCATACAAAATTCAAATTGTCTGACTTCTGGTTGGGTTTAGAGCATGGACCCCGAAGACTTTTTTTTTAAGTCTACATGTGATACACCTGCTTACTTAATTTCATACATCTAGGTGAAACGTACTGCGAGGGCTGCATCGTCGAAATATTGTAGGGGGCGCTATCGAGCCGAGTTGCCACTCTGAAGCATTAAAATCACATCAGATAACTACATTCAGGATTTTAAATGTGTGTGACAAGTTTGATTTTGTTTTGAGTATTTTTAGCCCCTCAAAAACACCTTTGTTTTTCATGGCGAGGAATGCATCGCCACGGCAACGGCATTTCACGAAACAACAAGCTTTGAGTATCTTTTAATCACAAAGGTCTTTAGATTGTTCTGACCAAATTCTAAGTTGATCTGATTAGTTCCCTGGGAGGAGTTCGTTAAAGTAGAACGCCTGGGAATTGCAAAAACGACACTAGAAATTCAGACTAAATTAAAAATGGCTGACTTCCAGTTGGGTTTAGGGCATGGCCCCAAGAGACTTTTATTTAAGTCCACATGTGATACATGTGCCTACCAAATTTTGTTAATCTATGTGAAACGTACTGCGAGGGCTGCTTCGTCGAAATTTTGTAGGGGGCGCTATTGAGCCGATTTAACACTGATTGAATAAAATCATATTATAGAACTACATTTTGGCCTTGTGATCTGTGTGTCAAGTTTGCTTGTGTTTCGAGCTTTTTTAACCTCTCCAAATGACCATCGTTTTTCACGGCGAAGACTGCGTTACCACGGCAACGGCATTTGACGAAACATCAAAAGCTTAGAGAACTGGCATTATGAACTTCTTACATTTGTGTGGAACAAATTTGATGTTGATCTGATTTTCCAAGTAAGAGAAACAAGCCAAAGTATAAAGACTTTAACTTACTGTTGCCAGTAGGTGGCGCTATAACTATGATTCAAAATTGACCTGCAGATGCCTTCAGGCCTGGAGACTAATCAAACATGTGAAATCTGGTAAAGATCTGATGATGTGGAGTTGAGTTACATCAGTTTATTCGTTCATGGCGAAGGATCGAAATTCGCCGAGCCACCGCGTCGCCGCCCTTCAACAACTTCTTAAAGTCTTCACAATGAAGCATTATCAACGTTTAAAGGCTTTTTTGACAAAACTATAGAGGGATCGGAATAATCTGTGAGGAGCAGGATGTCAAAGTACAAAACTTACAATTTCCAGTTGCCACTAGGTGGCGCTATTACTATAATTCTAAATTGTCATATAGATGTGTTCAGGGTCAGGATGTTATGACATAGACAATGTATGGCTGAGTTACAACAACTTCCTTTTTCATGGCGAATGGTGTTTTTTTGCTGTCACGCCACGGATACATAGTTCGATAACTTTTTGATCTTTGAGTAACTTTTCACTGCCAAGGTCTCAAGAGCATACTGACCGAATCTGAAGTCAATCGGGTCAAATCTCTGGGAGGAGTTCGTTAAAGTACGGCGCCTTGAAACGGTCCAAAAACGTCATAAAATTTGGTTTGGTTTAGTGAAAAATTCCAAGAGGATTTTTTGTATGTCCCATCACGTTCCACATACCTACCAAATTTCATACAGCTAGGTAAAACCAAATGTTGGGGCTACTCAATAGGGGGGCGCTATCGAGCCAATATTTCATACCGCAGCTGGACACCCCAATCAGACTGCAATTTTCGCAAATTCTGGCTTGCGTGCCAAATTTCCAAAAATTCCCAGTATCCCAAGCACCTCCTTTTTGCGAGGAAACACGCGCAATAATAATAATAATAATAATAATAAACATTAGACGAACAATAGGTCCTCCGCTCCGACTACGTCGGTGCTCAGGTCCTAATAAGACTATAAAACTATACTGAAATTGGTGAAATGTGTCATCGTAAAAGCACAATGAATCAAAAGGTCTATTTGACCTAATACTAAGAGTTTTCCCAACTCCAGCCTGTCATTAAATTAGTTCATGAAGCGCTTCTGTTGGTTACACCTCAACCTCCTACCTATCGTAGGAACCAAGTTCCCGAGTCTGGACACGGTATATGCTAACCATCTACACAAGAAGGCTAGCAACATCAGCAAGGACCCAACCCACCCAGGTCACAGTCTGTTTGTCCCCCTGCCATCGGGGAGAAGGTACAGAACAACAAAAACATGTACAAACAGACTGAGGAACAGCTTCTTCCCCAGAGCTGTAGCCTACGTCACCTAGTGAGTCTAAAAGGGAGCAGGATCAGAGGCTGAAAGAGCTTCTGACAGACTTTTTTTTCTCTGCACTAAAACATCAGCAGAGAGGAACCACAGCTACTTTGTCTATGCAAATAAAGGCTTCATGTAAAGTCTGGAACAAAAACAAAAAAAGTCTGCTGCAGTGCTTTGCATAGAATCCTTTGAATTGTTCTGTGTACAGAATGTACTGTATGTTTGTACACCTTTGTAGAAACTAATCCTTTAATAACACCTGAACACATTCTTTCTTTAACTGGTGGTTAGTGCTACGGTCTCTTATCGCCATGACATCTTCATCTAGCACTACTGGTTGGGTTTAAGACAGAGCTGGGCAAATTTTAGCAATTTATTCAAATTCATGCTTTACAATGTTTAAAAAGGAAAACTAATATTCACTTTAACTTGAGGTAAATATCATAGACTGTATAAAAGAAGTGGACGCAGCCATCGTGACGTCACCCAATGGTTTCTGGACTGATGTTTTGAAGCCTTGACTTCGGCAATTTGGTCGTCGCCATCTTGGCTTTTTGCAACCAGTGAACGGGAGTGACCATATTTGGACTGGGGAAGAGTGACACTCTGGTAGCTATCTGTCATTCACAATGTAGCCCGCCCTAAAGCATACCCTTCTTTATGGTCTATTTAACTCTAAATGGACCATAATTTACTAAATGAACATCATGCTGTATTGAAGAAGACTTGAAACTAGAGATTGAGAACATAAACCTTTTTTTCAATAGAGAGAATGCAGGTTTAAGACAGTTCTCCATTGACTTCACTTGTCATAAGGTTGCTGCCTGGTAAATATCGAATGGAACTAGCCATCACATTCCTGTAGTGTACAGTAAGAGTTTTCTTCAACAAACCACTGTCCGCTGGAAAGTTTGTCTAAAGTCCGTGGCAACTATAACCAGCAGCATGACTAATTCCAGCATCTCAAACAGAGGCATGCAAGACAATGGCAGCCCTGAAACTCCTCTTAAAACACAGTTAACCTCAGCGGAACCTGTTTTCATTGTATCCCATATGAGTAGGAGGTGAGCTGGTTCCCTGTCAGCTACAACACCAATGCAGAGAGAGAGTTGTGTTTGAGACGAGGACAGTGTGTCAGACTTGCTCCAACGCTGAGTGGGACGTGGATTGAAAAACATCCAACATGCTAACGCGCTGTAACCTGGCGTTTATTTCTCCATCACAAGTGGAGTTTAGTATGTTTGTGAGGCATCTTTTATTTTGAAAAGACAAGATTGGTGGAAGTTAAGTTTGCACTTTATTAATCATTTTTTGTTTGATTTTGTTAATTATATTTATTTTTAAAATAAAATAAAAATGTATTTGAATAAAATGTATTTTGTAGGCCTAGTTTGTTTTTAAGGAAAACAATGTGAATAAAGTCATAAATGGGGTATGCTGTGGGAAAAATACCAGCATCTTCTCACAGCCAGCGCTGTATTTGAAAGCATCCTGGGAGCATGCAAAATGGTATTTCATTTGTAGCACACTGCAGTATTCTGCCACGGTGTGTGTGTGTGTGTGTGTGTGTGTGTGTGTGTGTGTGTGTGTGTGTGTGTGTGTGTAACATGTGCTGCCTCATCACAAATCCTGCCTTTGTCAGTAAATATTGGCCCTGAGGGTTTGTGCAGAGAAAAGCTCATTTGCCGTAAATCGAATAGTCACCTGAAACCGTTTATGAAAACGCCTGGAGGAGGACATCGGGACACAGCGGCGGTCTGGTGCTCAGCACGGCGGTTTATGAGGAACCCTTCACATATGTTTCCACCTCCAAGAACAGATGCAGATATGACTCTCTACTGTGCAGGACTGGACATGTACACACTGACAGATGGTGGCTGTACACACCTTCACACAGTCTCCAAGACACCAACACAGCAACACACGGTGTCAATTTTGAAAGTTTGTTTTGGCCAGAGAGGCGTCTCAAGGACTCATGTGACGAACAGCAAAATCATTCTTGTGGTTAGGATAGATTTGTTTACACAAATACAATAAGTAAATATAATAAATCTCTCATCGCTCAGAATTGAGACACAAATGTATTGCCATAGCGTCTTCCTAGAGTCATAGCTCAGTTGGATGTAAACACACAACCCATATTTTTCGATTCAGAACCTCCGACGCCCATCGCAAAAAGGTCCATCCATAAATCTGTTTAGAAATCATTAAGAAAAAATGACATGACATTTGTAAGTTTTCTTGAGTATCAGTGTAATCCGCTGGTCAAGTTTATCACAGCAAGTCTCCATATTTATCCTATAACATTCAACCAATGAATCCAGCTAATGAATGTCCCCGCTAATATGTCTGGTACTGCCTCGAATGTCTGAGGCTTCATTATATAATATATTTCTAACTTGCACCATTCCCTCAGAGAATACTGGAGCCTAATACCTGTATTAAATCGATCGGCAATAGCTGAATGCAGCACAGTGGCCCAGGGAGCACAATGCATTTAAAGGATTTTTTCCCCAACACCTTGGTAAATACGCTTGTTCTTTTCAAACCTCTCCAGGAACCGCACCGACCCCGTGGCATCGCAGGGGAAGGAGCCGGAGCTGGTGCAGGAGGTGGACTGGTAACAACCGTTTGTAAATCAAATCTGACGCTCTACACTGAATAACGCTGGGATAACCGGTGCGTTACAAAGCCAAGGGGTCTGACCAAGCGTCACTATGTGATGAGCTGGGATGGGAATGGGTTGGTTCTGCTGGAGGACTTTAAGGCTCACATGGTGAATAGAGGGAGTGGCCTACCTGATCTGAACGTGAGAGGTTCTTAATTAATTTCCCTGATGTTTAAACAGAAGTCTAAAAGTAGGGAAACGGTCAGAAAACAGTCCAAATTGAGCAGTTTAATCGACAGCAGAGAGCCAGATGGTGAGATGGAGAGCCAGGCTCAGATGGTGACCAGAAGGGCCTGATATGCACTTTAGATTGAACACTATGTTCACTAGAGGCATTAGAAGCAAAGGGTCACGCACAGGACAGAACACCCTGAGTCTGTTATCAAAAACAAACAACTGTCGCTGCTTTCCAAAGTGTCTTTCTCACCCTTTCCTTTTCCAACAGAGTCGCTCCGCTGCTTTCTCTCCTCACAGGTTCCCATGGATCATGGTTATACCTGGACCATGGTCTTGCCTCCTGCCGTGGTTCTGTCATATGCATTGAATGTGTGGGGAGTTTTTCCTGTTCCGATGTGAGGGTTCCGGGACAAGAGGATGTCGTATGTGTACAGATTGTAAAGCCCTCTGAGGCAAATTTGTGATTTTGGGCAATACATTACATTACATTACAGTCATTTAGCAGACGCTTTTATCCAAAGCAACTTACAATAAGTGCATTCAACATAGGTATTCAAGAGAACTACTAGTCACCAGAAGTACATCTCCTTTTCCAAACAAGCATCTAAGAGCATGAAGCAGAGCATAACTCCAAAGTACAGTGCAGAAACAACCAAAAACAGTAAGTGCAAAAAAAAAAAAAAAGTAATACGAATACAATAAGTGCAACAAGCTAGTATGAATACAATAAGTGCTAGGTGGAAGGCTCAGGGTAGCACTAGCAATACAAAAGTAAATTGAATTGAATTCCTGTACGCGTTCATGACTGTCCTGTTCTACTTTAGTCAGTTCCTCCTAATGTTCTTTGATGATACTTTTTAGATTTCAAATAAAGGTTGAATACAAAGTGGCACACGAATTGTTGGACATTGTTCAAACTCCACAACCACCATTTGAAATGCAGGCTTTCTGTTAAAATTGTCTCCAAGCCCAAGCCAAGACAATCTTGATGACATCATTAGAGTCATACAGTCATCTGCAAATAATGCACATTCTCCGTCCAATCAGAATCCAGTTTTGAGACTACGATATCAATGCTATATAATTTTTGCAGAACACGGTACCACAACAGTAATGTTGAAGTCCCAGTGAAACAGAAGTTAGAGCGGCATACAGTAACCAGAGGGATTTGACCTCAGCCACATTGTTTTGGAGACGAAAACACAGTTAACCACTGATATCCAAAAACATATCTTTTCAGGTCTCCCTCCATATTGCTTTGTTAGCTACTACTAGCTAGAGGCCCTCTCATTTGATTGGATGATTTTTTGTAAAAGCAGGATGACTTATCTAAAATTTGAAAAGTCAGGGATTTGACGTATAAATACTCTGATACAGATGTTTTGACGTATATTTGACATATAACAAGACATAAATTAAAGCTGCGAGCAGCGATGAACGGGCCCTCGCATCCTCCCGCACGTCGGGGGTGCTGGCGGTACTCCAATTTACAGGGCTGAGAACGTCTGCGACAGTCAGACAACGCGTCTGAGTTCTATGTTTTTTTTTCTGCTTGGACCATGTGATGCAGGGAATGATGCTATGCAAATAGTCCACCGCTTCGTGTATCCGCTGTGTGGCGCTAGAGAACATGCGCAAACATGCATTATGTTGCTCTATATGAACTGTAAACCACATTGTGTAAAAGTCATGTAAATCGGATGCTGTTTGTCAGAGAACGCAGATTTCCTTTGGCCAGCAGGTGGCACTGTGAGTGTTAGTGAAAATTAACTTGTGGACATCTTCAGGCCATCAGTGTTACCAAGCATGGGAGGTTTGGGAGCGTTTGGAACAAGTCCGGCTGAGTTATATCAGCTTTTTTCATGGGGAATCACGTAAAGTAGCCGCCCACTACGGCTAAGCCATTCCGTCAAATGTAAAGCTTTTGATAACTTTTAATCACAATGGTCTTAAGACTGTACTGACCAAATTTGAAGTGGATCCGACAAAGTCCCTAGGAGGAGTTCGTTAAACTATAGAGACTAGAAATAGGCCAAAATCTATTGAAAAATGACACAAAAATTGAAATGGCTGACCTCCGGTATGGTTTAGAGCATGGTCCCAAGAGACTTTTTTTTTAAGTCTCTCTGAGATACATGTTCCTAACAAGTTTGTTACATGTACCTCAAACGTACCACTGGGGCTTCTCTTTTGAAATATTGTAGGGGGCGCTATGGAGACAATTTAAAACAGCCAAGCCAAAAACCCATATAAAATATGTCCTCCCATTACCTATGACACATGTATAAAGTTCCATGAGTTTTTGAGCATCCCAAGCCAGTGAACCATCAGCTTCCTTTTTCATTGCGAATGATGGGTTGCCACGGCAACATCGTTCAACAAAAACTCACAATATTCATGATGATGCATCATCAATGTCTTAAGGCTATCATTACCAAAAATGGCCGCCCCCGTCACGTCAAGGTTCTTCGATGAAAACTCTAGCTTTTCATCACAAAGGTCTTAAGAGCATCCTGACCAAATTTGAAGTTGATCGCTTAAATTCTGTAGGAGGAGTTTGTTCAAATACAAAAGGCTGAAAATGCGAAAAATCACAAAAAAACTGAAATTGAGTGAATTACTGTAGCGTCCCCAAGTAGTTGAATGAAATGAAAATTGCAGGGTATGTTCCACCACGCAATTTGGTGATTTTAGGACTAACGGTTGAGAAGTTATGTGTATTGAATTACAAGCCACGCTCCAAGAAGTTCATTGGTCCGTATCTTCTAAACGCTATAAGATATCAACAAGCTTTTGATAACTTTTTGTGATTTTCAATAATGAACCACAGCAAATTTGGTAGCAATCGGACCAAGCGTGTAGGAGGAGTTCTAAAAAATTTGTTTTTCACAAAATTCAAGATGGCGGAAATTGTTTCTAGGCGGAGCTTAGGGGTCTGAGAGGCTTTTTTTTTCGATCTAGCGGATGTGCACATGTGTTTCGAATTTCAAGTAAATTGGGCATACTGGCCGAGGGGCGTCGCCGATCCGACTTGTAGGGGGCACTAGAGAGCCATTTTTTTAAACCGAAATTTGCAACATATGTCAGATGGCTATTTTCACCAGACCTACCAAGTCTGCAAAATTTGGTGAGTTTTCGAGTATGGCAAATACTCCAAAAATGCGCCCATTTACCAAAAGTAAGAATCAGAAAAAAAACAAATAATAATACCCCATACAATTTCAATAGGGCCTTTGCTGGCCCGACATTGTCGGTGGCTCGGGCCCTAATGAACAATAAACACAGAGAGACACTGGATTATTACTGGGGAAGTGTATTTCTCATTTTACTGGGGCTTTAGCTGTTCTCAGAGAGCGAAACCTGGATCCCACTGAGGTGGGAGGCAGTGTGTGGTTGTGTGTGTATGAGTGGGCATTTGTGTGTATGAGTGGGCATTTGTGTGTGTGTGTGTGTGTGTGTGTGTGTGTGAGTGAGTGAGTGAGTGAGTGAGTGAGTGAGTGAGTGAGTGAGTGAGTGAGTGAGTGAGTGAGAGAGAGAGAGAGAGCACTGTGTGGGAAGTATGATGATGTTCAGCTCAGGGACTCCAGCGCTGTAATGCAGAGGGACCAGCTCTCCCTCTCTCATCATGTCTTATGCAACAGCCTCTGGGCCATTGTTTTAAAGCACTAGCTGCTCCTCCAGCTTTCGTGCAGAGGATCACAGCCACTCATCAGACAGCTCGTCCGTGAGTGTTGTACACAATGCAGACAACAAGCGGTGAACTTTAGCATTTTCAAGAGGAAGGGGAGAGAGTTCACAGGAAGAGCAGTTTAACTCATACTGCCTCTGTCCAACCCAATGTATCCTGGGTAAAACGTGATGTCTGCTGGCTATAAAGTGACACCCATATGTGTCATATGACCATGTTAAGAGAGGCTGCTGTCTTAAACTGGACAAATGGCTGAGGTTACATGGAAGAACCAATAGAAAGCTGAATGCAGAGCTACACTGAGATCATTTTGGTTTATTGTGAGTTATAAGTTGTTTTTTGTTTCTATTGCTTAATATATCTATTACTATCATAGTTCAACTGGGCACAAAACAGAAGTAGTCAGGTCAGTGTCATGTTATTACTAACACTAGGAATAATGGAAACACATGACCCATGTTGTGATAAACCAGAATTATTCATTTGGACGGATTCTGACTTTAAAATCTAGGGCATGTTCTCAATCCCAACTCCTCAAATACAGCCGCTTGGTCAGTGGCCCTAAGCTTCAAACTATGATGCTGCAGGTTCCCCTCTAAAGTCAGAGACACATGTCAGTTTCTGCTCATTACATGCATAGTGTCTTTTCAAAATAAACTTCCAACGTAGGTTTACTTAGTTTTAATTGGTAATTGGTTAGGTTTAGGAAAAGATCGTGGTTTAGGTTAAAATAACATAACTGGCGTCTGTTAACTACATGAGTTACGTTACGAAACTAGAAAAGTCAAATTAGAAGAGGTAAAAAGTAAAACAAGTCAACTTTGGCTTGGTTTCACACGGGACAACAACAGAAGCTCCTGGTAAAAGTCTGTATTTGTTTCACCTGTAATTCCAATTCAAACTAAAACACATACTTTCAAGGATCAGTTACGTTTGATTATCACCACACCAACCACAACACATCTTTTTTTGTCTTGTTGTGTTGTGTTCTCATTTATTTGGGAAGGTAGTTGTCAGAATGTTTTTAACAATTAAAAGAGGTCTATAAGTTACAGAAGGTTAAGAACCCCTGGCTTAGGAATCCCTCTAAATTCCAAATAATCAAATACTGGACCTGAACAGACAAAACAGCAAACTAACCTCTGACATTTATATGACAAGAAATATAACAAACATAATTTATTATTATTATTTTTAGCTTTTTTGTGTTGTCTCTGACTTCCAAGCCCAGGCAACAGGGCAACAGCTGCTCACCAGGTGTAATAAGACACACAGTTCACTGTAATCCACTTCTGAGCGTTGTTTTGGCCCACTTCATCAATCTTTTTTCATGTTTTAAACCTATTAGGATGAAGAAAACCTTTATCAACTACATCTTCCTGAGAAGCAGTGTTGAAGAAGACCACCAAAACCAAGTTATGACCAAGACAAGAGTTTATCGAGACCAAGACTTTGAGACCAAGTCATGACCAAGACCAGAGTGTATCAAGACCAAGAATTTGAGCCAGGACAAGATCCATTAAAGACCAGGCAAGTGCGAGTCCCACACTGCATGACACACTTACAGTATAGAACACACAAACCATAAGCCCTCCTCAAATTGATGTAGAAGATCCACAGAAAACAAACAAAGATTCTTCTTCATTCACCTCTTTTATTGCCACATGTTCTGTACATGTGTATCAAAATGCATTGCAGAAGAGAATTTTACAAGTGGGAATTTTCCTTTTTTTCTATGTAATGATCTGAGCAGTGACCACATACATTTGACAATGACCAGGCAGTTTGGTGATACCCCCACAGTTGTGATCTTGAAATAAAATCCAGAGTTGTCTTTGCCTGAGACCGAAACAACACCGAGCAAAAATGCAGACGTGTCTCAAGACCAACACCGTTCTCAACTACAATACAATAAGCATCACACTGATCTTCCTTCAGAAGTTTGGATATTTGAAGAGAACCTAAAGCCGTGTTTCCATAAATAAATTGTAACGCTTGCTTAAGGTGGACCTTGCTTTTGCTGAAAAACAATTGATACACTAAAAGGAATATGGCCAAAGATGATGCTGCTCTGTCTGTTGGATGTTGAAATAAGCAACTGTTTGCTAATGCGTTAGCCATATTAACTTTGCAACGTTGATTCATAAGTCGTATCGATGCTAATCTTATCCAGATCAGTGACTATCAGGCCTTGTATTTACTACTTCATCTCTGCATGCTGTTACATTATTCTTGTATTCTGTGCCAACATATACTATGATGTGATGGTCTGAATGTATCGGGAGATTTATAGTTCTTGCCTCTTACAGGCTTTGGGATGAACTGGGTTAGAGCTTTACAAAGCTTTCATTCACCACACTCATTAAATCAATTACTTCCACTTTAAAGAGCAATTATTGTTAGTCTGCCCCTCTAATCTCTGTAAAGCCGCTGTTTGGCAAACGTGAAGCACTCACAGTGTACTCCAGTTAAACAGTAGAGCAAGTCATGTATCTCAAAATTTGTTTTAATATATTTACTATTTAAAATGTTGGCCTGTATGTTTGTGTTCCAATGTTGCCTGCAATGTGTACAACAACCCTTTTGTACCAAAAGGTTTTAAATGATACTTCTGTCCTGGGGACTTTATGGTGCATTAAAAGTATTGTATTACTAAATAAACCAAAAAATGATTAAACTTTCGACTTACAACATATCCATTCCATATATTTGAAATTGGGGAAAAGCTCTGCATAAAAAACAAAAACTTCACTTAATGAAAACAAGAAAAAAAAGTATAGATAACTGCTTGGCAAGTTCTTTTTCTCTGAAAAAGGCTGTGAGATGTGGTTCAAGGCTTGCAGTTTAGAATATTTTAATCACTGTTGTGTGCTTTTACATTAAAAAAAGAAAGACCTCCCTGCTCAGCTGCAGTGATGTAACTTGCTTTTCTGGGTTCATTTGACTGTTTTTGGCTCTGATGTGTGTGGATAACATCATACCATCCAGCGGCTGCATACGGTGGAACACAATTTGATGCGTGAAAGCGTTTCACTGATCCTATCAACAACATCAGCAGTGAACATCAGGTTCTGGGTTTAGTCCATCAACTTGGGCTTCTTTCAACTGCAGTCATACAGGAATAACTCCAGTGGAGAGGCAGAGAGAACATAGACCAGAGTATGAAGGAGCCCATCACTGACCATCACCAACAACCTCATATGGGACCCCCCCCCCCCCCTCTCTGGGGATTGTCTAGTATTACTACTACTACTATTTAAAGCAGAACACACCACAAGAAAAAATGGACATCGAAAATAGACAAAACAGTTGTACAGAGGGTTGTACAGAAGGCATTTTTGAAAGCATGGGATTTTGGATAGAGGACAATTAAACAGGGACTGCAGTATAATTAGAGATTATTGAAGGGAGGGTCTAACTAAATATTATATTGTTGCATTGTGACAAATATAGGATCCAGTGTTTTGTGAGTATAGTATTTAGATTTAGATTATCCTTTGTTTTTCTCTCATGCCTCCACAGCCAACAAAGAATCAACAATCTGAGAAAGTCTTGAAGAAATGAAATAAATGGAGGCTATCAAAACATTTGTTTAAAAACTCTCACACAACTCGTTCAGTATATTCCAAGTCTCTTTTATCCGGGCATAGGCTCACTACTTCCAAAACACATGCATCTTCACCAAAAACTCACTACTCAAAGTTTACAAACACATGTTTGTATGTAATTTTGCTGTTGGTAAATGCTGCCCCTGTTAACGTCAATTCATTAAGACTTTTCTAATTTTTTGATTCTCCGTTCACCGTGGAGGGATCAGAAAACAACTAAGTTTTCTTCAAGAATTCAAGGTAACCCATGGTGAGTAACTGATATACAAATGGTCATTTTGGGGGTCAAGTATTCCTTTAAGTTGCTGATAGAGTATGCTACCTTAAGTTTGCCAAATTAATGTAATGTAATAACCATGATACTAAACCCATACACAAAGCCAAGTCCATAATTTGTCAAATACAAAGAAAGACTAAAAACAAAATGTGAGTCATGCCTCTAAAAGCTTATGCAGTCAAACATTGATATGCGATGCATGTAATGAGAGTTTCTCTGAATTCCTGGATGGCTGCAGAGGAGCTGTATGATGGACAGCAGTTAATCAGCTGTGTGATGGACTGCTGTCCAGGCTGCTCCTCCTCTCCCAGACCCAAAGACATTAACTTAAATGATCCATTATAATGGTTGACCATCGGGCTATTTTTCATTCATTTCAGCTCTAAAAAGAATGTTTTCTGTTCATACTAGAGAAACCAGAAGTTCCTTTTTTTCTTCGGCTACATGTCAAGTCTTTATGTGAGAAAGGCTCACAGAAGTCACACATATATTCTGACATTTGCACTGATATCAATTCAGGTGTCCTTGCTTTGTTGTGGTAAATTATTTTTCTTAAATCTTGGTGACGTGTTTTTGGATTTCAGGATGATTTCTGATTGATTTCTATGTCGAATCTCTTTTGCTTCGTTGTGTTTTATTTTCCCCCTTACATTTTGGGACCATGATGAAAATAAAGTGTTTTCACTTTAACAGGTTATGATTTTTTTTTCCTTTGTCTGATTATCCACAAATAAAATCAATCAATCATACTCAAAGTGTGTAAGCTTGTAGTGGTGCTGCCAAGTGAACTGTAGGCTACTATTGTTGTTAACCAGCACTGGGACAGAGAGCCCTTCAGGGACCAGGAACACCGTCGAGGCTCCGTGCTGTGCTCTTTAACACAACGTACTCTTCATGAATGAAATACCTCCTCACAACACTGCAGGCGGTTACGTTGTGTGTAAAGCCATATGGAACCACAACATAAAGTTTGGGCTGCTCCGCAGAGTGAAAAAGCACCCAAACACCGTCCCAAGTAAGTTCCCCAAAACCCGAGAGCTGGCAGCGTGTAGCTCCGCGCAGTTTGCCCCAAGGACTGTGAGTGTGTGGCCGGGGCGACCCGCCGCGCTCCAGCAGCTCACCGTGTTATTAAAGCGGCTGTAACATATCACCGGAGCCGGTCGGGACGCTTCCTACCTTGCAGATTCTGCACTCGGATGTCGCTGATCTGCCCGATGAATTCCTCACGCTCGAACCAGTCCTCCCACTCGTGTCCAGCCATCTGGAGCCGCGGAGAGTTGCTGCGGGGACCCTGGGCAGGAGCACTAAAGAGAGGAGGAGGAGAAGGTGCTGCTGCTGCAGCGGGCTGTCTATTGTCCGGCCGTCTGACCGAGAGCCATGCGAGCCCGGGGAGCTGACAGAGGCTTAGGGTCTCACTGTGTCACTCACTGGCTGGACATCGCTGGTGTTCACTGCGGGTTTTCTCTCCGTCACATCGCAAGGGTGGCGGCGCGATGGAGCTCCGTGAAAAGCCCGAGGGGAGGAGCGAAGAACATGGCAGGAAGGAGCCGCAGCACCTGGTTGGTATTTCCGAGGTGGGATGGCGCTGATCCAGTGCCCGCCCCCACCTCTCTCTCTCTCTCTCTCTCTCTCTCTCTCTCTCTCTCTCTCTCTCTCTCTCTCTCTCTCTCTCTCTCTCTCTCTCGCTCTCTCTCTCAGTCTTTCTCCCTCTCCACAATTGAATTCAAAGGGGCGTTCATGGAAACATCCATTTTCAAAGCCAAAGCAAGTGTCGAAAGCAAAAAGCGTGTACAATAAGTAAAGATCTAGTGTGTGAACAGAGATGAGTAGCACTACAACATTGTAACAAGATATATCAATACAATAAGTAAAGTTTAAGTAAAAAATGAAAAACATTTTTTTGATTAGGCTCTTAAAGGGCCGGTGTGTAGCAAAAAATGGGGATCTATTAGCAGAAATGGAATATAATATTCATAACTATGTTTTCGTTAGTGTACAATCACCTGAAAACTAAGAGTCATTGGGTTTTCATTAGCTACGAATTAGCCCCTCATATCTGCATAGGGATCAGGTCTTCTTCACGACAGTCTCTGAACGTCTATTGGTCTGACTATAGATGAGCCTCTGGGAGCAAGGTGCCATATTTCTGGGGTTCCAGTGTAGCCAGTGGATATCCGGCCCGAAACTTCCTTTTCCGCACACTGCTTGTTGTTTACAGTCTAATTAAGAACTTGAGATGCTAGACAGGAGTTAAGAGAGACGTGTACGATGAGATTGTTTCATGAGTAGCCAGTTTACAAGCTAATTTTAGACCAATAAAAAGCTAAACCATCGTGCATTTCAATCAATGCATTTCGCCTCTTTTGCCCACCACACAGATTTGTTACCTGCATCTATTCAAAGCCTGCACATGATTGGTCAATACTCAGACTGCAAACTGAAACCATAATGCTTCTGATGCTACAAACTTGTCCCATTGCCTACAGGTTCTAAATTCCTATGCAGATATCTGTTTATAGAGATTATCTTCACAGAGTCCACTGTGTTTCTACGGTAGCCCAGAACGGCCAAACTAGACACTAGCTCCAGAGAGAGAGACTTTCATGTTTTTACGTTACCTAAAGGCCACTGTAGTTCTTATTCATTTTGACCGCTGAAAATAGTCCCCAACAAATTAACTATATTCTCCTGTTTGAGTAACTTTTGATAAAAACTACAGTGACCAGCTGCTTTAGGAATTTGCCTTTTTACATTTTTAATGAAACTATATATCTACATCTCCAGTAGGAACCAAAGGGCTTGAGAGTGCCACAGACAGGATGGGAAGTCAGACAGTATTTAGATGGACTAATGCAACAAATTGTTGATAAGAAAAATATAGAATAATGCACTTTTTTTGTTGAATATGTTGCTTAACACTGATATGTCACTGTCACATCCTGTGACTTTGTGTTGTTAGAGGTCATTCCTGATTACAGTAATAACCAAGTTGAACCAAGTCAGTTTAAAGTCCAAACAGAACATGATTGAAGCCTTTCTGGATCATAAATGTCTTCAGTTTCACAACTATAGTCCAGTGAAAACCTGATTCTTTGATTACTACACATGAACTATCATAATGTACACTTATACAGATACTACATCTATAACAAGCCCCTTTAATAAGCCTTTAACTGCCACCAATAACACAGTGTTATTCTATAAAACCTGCATGAAATCTGCCTCAGAGCTAAATGTAAACTCAGTTAATGTCATATCTCTCTGCACACTTGTAATTTTCCATGGCATAAAAATGTAAAACCACCAGCACAAAATGTAAGCTGTCAGTCTTTCCATGTCAAAACAAAATTGAAGGTTAGGAGGAAGTCCTAATACTTGTGTTACAAGACAAAACATATTTCTGTTCTGTGCTTTACTAGTATAACAAGAACGCTGAAGCACGTGCAAGCTGGATTACATGAAAACAAGTCATTATCTTCTGCGGAGCTCTGGCTCAGTATTTATTCTGATTTCATTTGTGCATAAAACAGCAGCAGAACGAGGCTTCAAAGTGAACAAATAATGTTTCCCTTTCCTGTGCTGCAGTCATTAAGTCCAGGACAAAGCTGCATCTGGTCTCTGTCACCCCACGGGAAATGAGGCTCATAATAGTGAAGCATGTTTATGCACTTCAGACGGACATGTTCGAGTTAACAGTGGAGCAACAAGGACTGACAGGTGTGGGAGACAGACACTGAAGTGAAAAAGTCCTCATTGGCATATTTTTTGGTGATATGAAACCAGGTTAGGTTTCCCCCATATTAACAGCGTAGGTCACGGCTGAACAGTTATTCATTATATTAATATGTGTGAGCTATACAGTATCCCTTCATCAAGATTACATTGTTCAGATTTTAGGCAGCAAAGCTTAAAGGTCGACTCCGTCTGCATTCTTTCCCGGGTTTTTCAAATGTAAACCGTTCGCAAAGAACAGTGACGTAGGTTACCAAAGTGAGCTAATCTATAAGGTGATAAATAACGCTCGCACTAGCTGAGTCAACATTTAACTGGGCTAAGTTTGGAAATTTTGGAAATCTTTTTGAAGTGGGGTTGTATGTATACTCCTGTGTTCTGTGAGTTGAAATGATTGTTTTTGTCAATGGATCCTTCGTACACAACCCTCAGCAAATTATTTTTTACAAACACCGAATGAGACTTCAGTAACGCCACTTCCGTATTACTGAATTATATTAACCCAAACAACATTCTTTTCCTAATTATAACTAAGTAGTTTTGTTGACTAAACCTAACTAAGTTGTTTTCTGTGAAGACAGAAGTTTATTTTGAAAATACATGTAAACGAGAGGAAATTCACACGTGTTGCTGGCTTTTGTAGGAAAATGTGCGAGAAATAAGGAGCAAGCTTTTCATAAGATATCGTACGAACCGTTGTATGAGGATAGGTTGATACCAAACTAAGCTAAGCTAACTACGTCCTGACTCCAGCTCTGTATTCAACACAGATGAGACCAATATCCACCTTCTGATCGCACTCTCAGAGAGGAAGCAGATAAGCATATTTTACAAAATATAAATTACTAAAACTATTTCTGGGAAGGTTCACAAAAAAGGCTATTGAAAGTAAAGTAGAGTTCAGCTACATTTAAAACAGATAATGTGTATTGTTCACCACGAACATAAGATAATAAAAGGAGACCGCGAAGAACTCTTTACCCGACCAGCCTCAACTCTCACCCACATGGAGAAACCCACACAAGCTAATACACAAACGGGGATTCCTATAAATAAATACAGATGAGAGAGAGGCAGATTTTATGAGCAGGGCTCATTTGCATGCTGACCCACATTAACTGCAGTGTGACAGATAGGAGGTTATTTCTCCCTCTCGGATGCGGAGTCAGTGCACCCCTGCCCACACACAACACAGCAGAGGCAGATGTTACATAACTATTTCAGAGAGCAAAGTGATCATCTTCCCACTGACAAAAAAACCAAAGCCACTGCAGTGAATCAACCTTACAGTGGATCCTAATCTTTGGTGAGCTGAATTCAGAGGCCCGCCAGCAGGTATCATCTGGAGTAATCGGTTTAAAGGCCATCTGGCACATTTCACTGCACCCGGCTGTTCAACAAATAATCAAATCACACGGCGGTACTTCCACCGGAACAATGCATTTCTTACGATTTAATGTTTTACAACAAGCAACATAACTCATCAGGTCACAGTGTAAAATGGCTCTGCATGCTGCTTCACTGCTGCCGCCTCTCTGATGTGGCTCAATCTGTATATCTGTATACATATTATATATGTACAGTACTTGTGGTGGGTTCATTGACCATGTTGTTGTGTGTGGCTTTTCTGTAAGTGCATTGGCCTTGTAATTGCTGGTGGGGAAAGCAGATAATGCCACAGATGAGAGGAGGCCGTTTGGTCTTGTTATACGGGTCACAAGACTAAGGAAGCTGCAATGTACAATAATAAGAGTGGTAGCTTTAGGAAGTTCTCAGCTAGGAGGTTTTAATGCGGATTCTCACAACGAAAACAATTGGGACACATTTAGTAAGTGTGTTCTCATTGTTTTAATTGGCAAAAAGCTGTTCTTTCACAACAAGAATATAAAACTTAACTAAAAACTCTGGGATGTTTGTAAATATCCCCACTGTGGGACTAATAAAGGATAATCTTATTCAGCTTGAAGAGAAGCGATAGCTGCTTTTAAGTTCAAGTCTTTCCATCACAAATACAGAAATGTCATTTCCAAAGGTATGTATCTCAAATACAGAAATGACGGGAGCGATATCCATGAGAGCATTCCCATTTTGTTAGTATCTTTATATTGCTTGTTCATATTACACTTCTTTTATTTATTTATTTATTTATTTATTTTTAAGTTGCTGTTTCACTCAACAAAAACTCACAACAAAATGATGACAAAAATAAAAATAGACATGAAAGTAAAATGGGGGTCACCATACACTCTTTTCAACCTTTGATCCGTACTTTTCGGACCAGCTGAGAACACTACCCATCTTTTCTCTTATATATTGTCCATTTTCCACAGCGTTGATCAAGGATCCCTGCTTTAATCCTTAGGTAAAGAGTACATTTTTCCATTTCCTCTACTATGTCCAGCCACTGTCCAGGACTTGGAGGTTCACTTTTCAACCAGCTCCTTGTGATGGCCTTTTTACTTGCGAGTATCAGGATTTCAAAGAGGTAGATGTCCTTTTTTTGGATTATGTCGCAATCCGGGGGTCCCTGGGAATCTTGTAGCATAAAATCTCCTCCAGAATCTGAATAACCCTGTCCCAGAATGTTTGTATTTTTATACATGACCAGAAAATGTGTGAGTGATAGGCATTCATCTGCCCACACTGTCTCCAGCATGGCTGCTCTTTACACAATTGTTTATGTTTCATATGTGGTGTAATAAAAAAGTGTTCTTCCAACCGAATTCCCTCCATCTTTTAGAGCTAGTAGAAGTTTGTTGCGTTCTACACATGGAATGCCAATCACTCTTCGACAGTTTAATGTTCATATCTACTTCCCATTTCAGTTTTACATATAGTGTGTTTCTTCCGTTTCGTTTTTGTAAACTCCTGTATAGTTTGGAATCCAACTTTGAGGAGGTTTGTTTGCACTTGTCAACACTTCAATCACTTCATTACCTTCTGCTGGAATTCCTTTTTTAATTTCTGTATCATAGAAATGTCTTAGCTGTAAATATCTGAACAGGTGCCCATTTTCTAAATTAAATTGTCCTAACTTAAATAACTTAAAAAGTTATTTATTTTTTTATGTTTTTCCCTCTATGAGTGTACATACCGCTGTTATTCCTTTTTCTCTCCACCGTACAAATGTATTATCTATCTCTCCCGGTCTAAACCTGGGAGTCTGAGAAGGCCAAATCAGAAGTTTGCTGTCTCCTTCCAATTTGTATTTTTTCTCATTCCAAATTTTCAGTGATTCTTCTAATATGGAATTTTCTCCCTTTTGGTCTGTATATTCTTTTCCACCTAGCCTGGACTGAGGTTGAGATTGACCCAGATTTAGCTCAATGTGTTTCCATCCAGCTTGATACTCCGGGGAGCACCAATAAACAATGTATCTCAATTGAGTCGTGTAATAGTATTCTCTGAGATTTGGAAGTGCTAGGCCTCCGTTTTCTTGTCAATTTGGAGTGTCTTAAATTTGACCCTTGGCCTTGCCCCTGCCAGGGATTAACCAGGATATCTGTTTGTCCCATGCTGTAAACTGAGATTCTGGGATTCTGACTGGTAGTGATCAGAAGAGGTACAGCAACCTTGGCAACATATTCATTTTCACCACCTCAATTCTTGAACTAAAATCCAATACTAGTGTAAATAACCCCATGGAAGGTTTATTGTTTTGGGTTGATTGTTTTGTATTTGTCTTATTGCCTAGATGATACTGTATTGTTAGAATAATGTATAGACGTTTTATGCTACTTTATCTGTAATAGATAAATAATACTTTTATTTTGAAAAGGTTAAAAGGAAGCGCATACTTGTTTTATGCTTGAATGTGAGCTTGACGGTACGGCTACAGATCCTGTTACGCGGATGCGCGTTTTATACAGCTAAAAGTGTTATAGTTTAATGGACTCGTATGAGGCTAAAGCTCTTACGGTGGTGACTGTTTAAGGAATATATTTTGACCCAACGGAAAACAATAAAGGAGTAATTTCACCAGCAGTAAGTTTCACGCCACTTCATATACGGGGATCCGTTACAGTAAGAGCTTTTACGGAAGAAATGGATAAGGGCGGAGGTGAATTAAAGACGCGGGAAAAGTAGCAAAAGACGGGAGGAAGTCTAACGAAAATGGAGGGAAACGGCGCTGCTCTGCGCAGCAAGGATAAAGAGCAACAGATCGAAATCCTTCGAAAGGTAATTCATGAATACAAGGAAATGCTAGAAAAGGAAACAGAACAAGGTGCTGTTAGACAAGAACTAAAGGAGTCTTTGCAAAACAATCAGAAGATTCTTGCTGGACTTTTAAGTGATGAAGATGATGATACAGATTTAGCGTTTAGACGTCCTGGCCGGGCGCGAGTTCCCACTGAAAAGATGCTAGCATATCGTAAAGAACAGCAGAGCAAACGGGCAAGGATACTTGTTTTTATGAACAGTGGAAAGCCCAAGCTCGTCAGACACGACAAGAGATAAAATCTGAGCTAACGGAAAGTCACTTGGCATCCCTCGCATACAATTTGGAAATAAGGAAAATGGATATCATGAAAGTGTATGATGAACTGAGAGGGTACGGCCCGCCCGATACTGAGCTAAGGCGTAAAGTTGATGCTTGTGCAGCAGTAACGAGTGACATTATCAAAATCTTGAACGAGAGACTGACTGGTGTAAATGGAGATTATGATGCAGAACATGAAGGACGGCGCTTGCGTGAGCTACTTGAGCCCGACTATGCCCGGTCCATTTATGGCTCCTCTGCTTCAGCACTGACTGGCAGTCATCGCTCCATGCACTCAGGTGTTGCAGCCAAGCGAGCAGAAGCAACGGCGGAGTTAGCTGCAAAGGAGGCTGAATATAAGATGCTAACGGAGGAAAAGAGACAAAAGGAAAAAATCCGAGCTTTAGAGGAAGAACACAGGAGGGAATTAGAAAAACACAAGGCTGAATTAGAACGATTACAAGCTGAAAAAGACTTGAAAGCTGCCCAAGCCAGACTTGAAGCATATGACAGAGAAGTGAGAGAGGAGTCTGATGCCCAGTCCTTTAACTCATTTCAGGAGCCTGTACGCTCTTTTCCCCCTGCAACACCGCACCCTCACACAGTTGTTACTCCATCTCCTCCTATTGATGTATCCTGCCTAGCACAACTGCCAGAGTGGCTAGCCTCACGATGGAACCGGCAAGTGACACTGCGTCTCACGGAGGGAAAGGATTTCCCTAGCTTCAAGGACTTTGCCAAGTTCATGTCCGTGGAGGCCGAAACCGCCTGCAATCCAGTCACCTCTTTCCTCGCTCTCCATTCAGCTGAATCCAGTCAAGACAAGTGGAGCACAAGGGAAAGCAAAAGAAACAAAGCCAGCGCTTTCAACACACAAACAGTGGTGGAAAATAATAAGCAAACATCAACAAAGGAAAAGGTCAAGGCCCCTTGCATGCTATGCCAGGATATCGGTCATCAGCTTTGCAAATGTCCAGACTTCATGAAAAGAAAACTGGAATACAGGAGGACGTACGTCAAAGATAACAGACTGTGCTACGGATGTCTAAAACCCGGTCACAACGCAAAGGAGTGTCGGCATCGCCACACGTGTGACTCATGCAAAAGACGACATCCCACATGTCTTCATGACGATGGCTACGGAAAAGGTGAAAACAAAGAATGGGCAAAAAGGGAAAATTCCGCGCAACGCAGTGAAACAGAATTAACATCTGCTCTATCCCTCAATGTCACCAGTCAAGGTCAGTCAGAAAACACCTCCATGATCGTGCCAGTGTGGGTGTCGAGCAACAATAATCCTTTCAGACAAAAACTTGTGTATGCCCTGCTGGATACACAAAGTGACACGACATTCATTGAACAAGATGCAAGTAACGAACTGCAGCTGACTACTTGCCCAGTTAAACTGAAGCTCACTACGATGATGGGCGAAAATATGGTCTTTAAAAGTGAACGGGCATCTGGTCTGCGTGTGAGAGGGTTCAATTCCACTGTTCACATCAAACTGCCTCCTACATACACGAAAGACTGCATACCTGCGAACAGACAACATATACCAACGCACAAAACGGCCAAAGGATGGTGCCATCTCACAGAAATTGCAGACCAAATACCGCCTCTTCTTAACTGCGATGTGGGGTTACTGATAGGCTACAATTGTCCAGGAGCTCTCGTACCCAGACGTGTCATAACAGGAAAGGATGATGAACCATTTGCCATTCTTACAGACTTAGGGTGGAGTATTGTCGGCTGTTCAGCACCTCACTCTGATGCGCAATTGTCAAACAGTCACTGTCACAGAGTAACTGTGAAGGAGCTGCCCGCAGTAACTCCAATGGATGCAATAAGAATTCTCGAGACTGATTTCAGAGACACTCAAGGAGATGACAAAACAGTCTCTCAAGAAGATTTGATTTTTCTTGACAAATTAAAGGAAAGCATAAAGACAAATGGACATGGACATTATGAGATGCCCCTCCCCTTCAGAGAGAGGCCATGTTTACCTGATAACAAGCAGCTTGCTGCTGTGAGGCTCAGTCACCTGAAAAGGAAGTTCATTGCAAATGAAAGTTACAAGAACGACTACACTAACTACATGAAGGACATCATTGAAAGAGGTGACGCCGAGGAGGTATGTGTTGGAGGCACTTTTGGAGAAAAATGGTACATACCTCACCATGGTGTTTATCACCCCAAAAAGCCTGGAAAGCTGAGAGTAGTTTACGACTGCTCGGCAAAGTACAAGGGAAGTAGCCTCAATGAACACCTTCTCCCAGGCCCAGACATGATAAACAGCCTGACTGGTGTTCTCATTCGTTTCCGACAGCATCACATTGCTCTGATGTGTGACATAGAAAAAATGTTCCATCAGTTCCATGTCTCAGAAAATGACCGTGACTACCTGCGCTTCTTATGGTGGAAGAACGGCGACCTAAGCACACCTCCCCATGAATACAGGATGAAGGTCCATCTCTTCGGAGCCGTATCTTCACCAGGGTGTGCAAATTATGGATTAAAGCAGCTCGCCAAAGAACACAGTCACTCACACCCTTTAGGGTCACAGTTCATAGCCAGAGACTTTTATGTAGATGATGGCATCATTAGTGTCGAGTCTGCTGAAAAGGCCATTCAAATAGCAAAGGAGGCACGTGACCTGTGTGCAAACAGAGGTTTACGGCTTCACAAATTTGTGTCCAACAACTGTGCTGTTCTCCAGAGCATCCCCTCAACAGAACACGCCACAGACATCAAAGCAAAGGATCTCAGATTCAATGACCCAGCCTTAGAGAGAGCATTGGGAATATACTGGAACATCGAGAGGGACTGTTTCACATTCAAGGTCTCACCAAAGAACCAGCCCGCAACACGGCGCGGCATCCTGTCATCTGTCGCCTCCATATATGACCCACTGGGCTTCATAGCTCCTTACCTCCTCAACGGAAAGAATATTCTCCAGGACATGTGCCATCAAGGAACGGGATGGGATGACCCAATTCCAGAGCGATTGAAGCCATGTTGGGAGAAATGGCAAGATGACTTTGTTAAGCTGGAAAGGATACAGGTAGCTCGCTGCTACCAGCCAGCTGGCTTTGGAAAGGTGATAAAAACAGAATTGCATCACTTCTCAGATGCCAGCACCACGGGCTACGGCCAATGCACATACCTGAGACTGAAGAATGAAAGAGGAGACATTCACTGTGTTCTTCTCATGGGAAAAGCGCGCGTCTCGCCGCTGAAGGTCACAACTATACCAAGGTTAGAACTTGCCGCAGCAGTTGTCTCAGTCACAGTGAGCAACATGCTCAAAGAAGAATTAGGCTACTGTAATGTCGAAGAATTCTTTTTGACAGATTCAAAGGTTGTCTTAGGCTACATTAATAATGATGCTCGCCGCTTTCACACCTTTGTAGCAAATAGAGTGCAGAAAATCCATCATGCCTCAGACCCCAAGCAATGGTTCTATGTACCAACTGATAAAAACCCAGCAGACTACGCATCAAGGGGGAAAACAGTAGACAAGTTGCTTTCTTCTGATTGGTTCACTGGCCCCAGCTTTCTGTGGCAAAAGGAGATAGAAATGCCAACGGAGGTGCCTTCAGAGCTACCTGTCGGTGACCCAGAAGTTAGAAAGGCTCAGACATTCCAGACAAAGACCTCAGAACAAGTTGACCTTGTAGGCAGACTGAAAAGATTTTCATGCTGGTTTCGGGCCATCAAGGCAGTGGCTCGTCTCTTACGGCGTGCTAGAAAGGTCAAGTCATGTGACCTCTCAACAGTTAGTGAAAGACAAAGTGCAGAGCGACTCATCATCAAGAACATACAAAGCCAAACATACGGAAAAGAGATAAAGCTCCTAAGTAAAGGACATCAGCTTCCAAGAAACAACAAGCTGTATCACCTTGATGCTTTCCTGGATGCAGAGGGTGTGCTCAAGGTGGGAGGTAGGCTCAGCCGCTCATCTTACCCTGACGCATTCAAACACCCAACAGTCATTCCTCAGGGACATCACGTAACAAATCTGATCATCGCCCACCATCATGAAACGGTGAAACATCAGGGCAAAGGCTTCACCATCAATGAAATTAGGCCCAACGGCTATTGGATCTGTGGACTGAGCAGAGCAGTCGCAACCTACGTCCGTCACTGTGTGACGTGTCGAAGGCTGAGAAGGCCAGTTGAAAGCCAAAGGATGAGTGACTTGCCTGTTGAACGAACAGAACCCACCCCACCGTTCACTTACTGTGGGATGGACTGTTTTGGTCCTTTTTGGACAAAACAAGGGAGAAAACAAGAAAAACGGTATGGGTTGCTCTTTACCTGCTTCTGCTCTAGAGCCATTCATATTGAAATGTTAGAGGACTTGTCCACAGACACATTCATTAATGGACTGAGATGCTTTATTGCTTTAAGAGGTGCTGTGCGACAAATTAAATGTGACCAAGGCACTAACTTCATGGGTGCAAAAAATTAACTGAATGCCGCACTGCAAGAATTGGACATGAATAGACTGAATATATTTCTCACAGAAAAGCAGTGTGACTTTGTAATGAATGCACCTCATGCCAGCCATTCAGGGGGGGTCTGGGAACGACAAATAAGAACTGTCAGAAGTGTTCTCAACGCCACTCTGCTACTCTCCCCTGGTGGGCTTAATGATATGTCATTGCGCACCTTCTTTTATGAAACCATGGCTATTGTGAACAACCGTCCACTCACAGTTGATGTTTTGAACAGCCCCAATGGTTTGGAGCCACTTACTCCTAACCACCTGATCACAATGAAATCCACCACAGCCTTGCCACCACCTGGTAAATTTGAAAGAGAGGATCTTTATGGTCGAAAGAGGTGGCGTCAGGTGCAGTACTTGACAGAACAGTTTTGGAGTAGATGGAAAAAAAGAGTACCTCCATAACATCACAACAAGACGGTGCTGGCATAGCACTAAAAGGAACCTGCAGGTCGGTGATATAGTACTGGACACTGACTACACTTTACCACGAAGCAAATGGAGACTTGGGACAGTCTCAGAAGTCATTCAAGGCAAAGATGGACTTGTGAGACGGGCCAAAATCTTGTTTGGAGAAAAGGAACTGAACCACAAAGGACAGCACACCAGCAGGCCTGCTTTGGAGCGCCCTGTCCAGAAATTAGTTTTATTGCTAGAAGCTGTTTAAGCACTATGCAGTTAAGAAATGTGATATTGTTTCCTGTGTAGTATAGCCTATACATTTGAAGGGTTATTCTGTAAGTGGAAATTGTGTGTTTTAAGGTTTCCATTTTGTAAAACACTATAATTTGATGGGAGTGTAAATAACCCCATGGAAGGTTTATTGTTTTAGGTTGATTGTTTTGTATTTGTCTTATTGCCTAGATGATACTGTATTGTTAGAAGAATGTATAGACATTTTATGCTACTTTATCTGTAATAGATAAATAATACTTTTATTTTGAAAAGGTTAAAAGGAAGCGCATACTTGTTTTATGCTTGAATGTGAGCTTGACGGTACGGCTACAGATCCTGTTACGCGGATGCGCATTTTATACAGCTAAAAGTGTTATAGTTTAATGGACCCGTATGAGGCTAAAGCTCTTACGGTGGTGACTGTTTACAAGTTTAAGGAATATATTTTGACCCAACGGAAAACAATAAAGGAGTAATTTCACCAGCAGTAAGTTTCACGCCACTTCATATACGGGGATCCGTTACAACTAGTGTTGACCATTTTGTTATATCTTTCTGTATCCTATCATTTATTCTATTGTAGTTTGTTTCATATATTTTGTTCATTTCCTGAGTGATTAGCACTCCCAGGTATTTTATTGATTTTGCTTCCCACTTCAGTTGATATTTCTGCCTAATTGCTTTACTTGGTATGTAGTTAAGAGAGAGTACCTGTGTTTTTGTGATGTTCAATTTATAGCCCGACATCCGACCGTATTCAGCCAAAATTGTCATAAGTTTGGGAATTGTTGAGTTGGGATTTTGGAGATAGGTAATAATGTCATCTGCAAAAAGTCCTATTATATGTTCCTCCTTTGTTATATTGATCCCTTTCAGCTCTTTGTTTTGTCTGATAGCTTGAGCCAAAGGCTCTATGAATATTGCAAAAAGGGAGGGGCTAAGGCTTTGTATAATTAGTGTGGTAGTCCAGTGAGTCTGGGAAGTGAAAGTCTAGTAGAAGTTATCTCTTATGTGTCTAAAATTTGTGACGGTATTTAGTTGACATTGTTCCAAAAATGTACTTCTGTGAATTTATGACTAAGATATGTGTAACCTAGTGGGAAAAATTATGTTGCCACTAAAGCTACTAGAGGGCACTGTACTCCAGAGAAAGCTAGTGGGACATGAAGAGCGAAGCAGGAAGTGAAATCCTTCTTTTCGATTGGCTAACCTGTGGGGCGTTAGTTGTTTTCCGTATGTTATCAACACATGCTGAGCATTCAGGAGAGAACTGCAAGGCTAATAATGTTTAGCATTTTAAGACCATCCTACAGTGCTGTATGGGATTGGTGTCCGTGGCCGCCATATGTGCAATTGAGCTAGGACAAAGATAAGATGTGAGTATATTGAGATATACTGCATCATTTCTCTTTATTAATTAGATAATTTCAGAGTTAACTGTGTGGTATTGTTTGTTTTATTTTTGTATTAACAGAAGTTACTTCCATTACAGTTGTAGTTTGTAATGCATTGACAGCATGCATTAGATTGATGCACTGATTGTTTGTACTAAGCTACAGTTTCAAGGCACCTTAAGTCATTAAATCAGATTGGTTGATACACATTATAGGTTAGTGACATGGATTTATAAGACGTTTGAAGTGAGATTTTGTGTTTACAGTGTAACTTTAAATGCACAGGAAAATCTTTGTTAAATCTAACACAAGTTTAACATTCCAAATTGATTTAATACTCTTTTCCCCTTATCCAGGGGAGAAATAAAGATCCCTAAATATAGTTTTGTCTGGTGTTGTATCAAATTTCACCTGCCTACATATGAAAACAATTGAAAAATAGTAAGCTTATTGCTCAGAAACATATTTACTGAGTAGAATTTGTCATGCTGAGACAGAAAACACCAGAACCTCTTGTCTCCTTCTCAGGATGTTCCTAGAGACAGCGTAGCCAAACTCTGATGGAGAGTGTTAGCATTTTCAGCGAGAATGGGCAGGGGTGCGAGGGCTGCAGACAGGTGCGGTTTGGCCAGCGCTGGCAGGTCACCTGAAATCTGGACGCTGAAGAAGAGAGCTGTGGGGAAGACAGAAGACCACCAACCTCATCTCACCACATGAAAGGCCTCAGAAACGCAGTGTATATTCAGTCAACATGGTGAACTATTTTTCTCGTAGAGTTGAGCTAACAACCTCCAATGCTATTGCTTTCTGAAGAGAATGCACACAGGGTGGTTCTTACGTCCAGAGAAGACGTAGTGCTTGTATGGGTCTCTCCTCTTGTTGATGTTCTTGGTTTTTAGAATAATCTATGTCCCTATGCAGCAACCTCTGGTGGGATTTCATTTGAATCTATTTCCCTGGTTTTCTTTGAAGGGACAGTCCAACATTTTGGGGAAATTGCCTTGTTAGGCTACTGACCAGCCTGGCGAGCGACCAGTCTCTTCGAGGACCCCCTTGGTGTCTTGCTACAGGAGGTAGTGCTGCCTGATGGGAAGGTGAACCTCTGCATAATGTCTCATGGAGGACAAATATAGGTAGAGATTTTCATAGATTGACACTGTATATCAGTCTATCTGCAGCTGTGTTTTGTTACCTTGCAGAAGAATACGTGTTCAGTCGGCTGCGTGCATGCTCATCCGTGTGTCCGTCTGTCTGTCCAAAGCTAATTTCGCAAACTACTGGACCTATCGGGCTTATCTTTTTGTGCTCGTTTATGAATGCATGGACCTCGGGTGGTTGCAGTGATTCACACTTTTTGAAAACATTTTATTGACAGTTTTATACATTGACTGCAGAGCTAACGGCTAACAGAGCAAACGGAACTAATTGTGGTTTGTATTACAGCTGTGGTCTTTTCAGACGCACCTGGCTGAGATCTGCACTCGTTAATTTACATATCTAGACAGATATTAGAGCTCCCTGCTTTATAGCCACACAGTTTCACACATACTGGAACAATAGAACAAAACAGCCACACTGTTTTGAGCAAGGAATATGAAGGCAAACCACTGTCAAAATCAGAGAGCGCAAATGAGATCAATGCCCGCGTATGTAGAGGTCCAGCGCGTGCAAATCAAACAGCCGCGCACGTATATTACTTCTGCAAGCTCTTCACTTCACTCCAAGCAGAATATCTCTTCTCGCGTGAGCAAAATTGCAGCCTGCGAGGAGAAAACCATGCTTTGAGGACGAGGGGCGTCTCCTAGTGCGCGACTACTATCACTGCTCTTCTGCTCGCAAAAGCTTTTACCTGCTCACTCACAAATAGTTTTGCTTTTTGAAAGTGAGTGGGCGGACCCAGTCACCATTGTATCTCAAGATCTAATTGGTTACAATCCTCGTTTTTGGATTGGCCGGATATTACTCTGACACAGATGCTAAGTGGCGATATAGAGGTGGTTTTCAGATGGCACTACATCTCAGAGGTATACGTTGTACTTTTTACTCCACTACATCTCAGAGGTACACGCTGTACTTTTTACTCCACTACATCTCAGAGGTAAATAATGTACTTTTTTTTACCTCTGAGATGTAGTGAAGTAGTGTTTAGTGGCGGATTGAAAACCACCTCTACAGCGCCACCTAGCGCATGTGTCAGAGTGATTGGAACCAATTAAATCTAGAGATACAATGGTGAGTGGGTCATCCCACTTACTGTCAAAAAGAAAAACTAGTGTAGAATAACAGGTGATAGTAGTCGCACTAGTGATTTGCCTTCATAAAAGGACGTTTTTTTTGGACCCTGGGAACAGTACATGTCACTAAGTAAGTAATCTCAATTCAATGGTCCGCTTACTATTTTTTTTCAGATCTCACAGCTGCATCTCGTGGTCTTTCATCGTCAGAGAATGTAACTGGTTCAGGTGTCGAGAACAGTCGACCAACTGTGACCTGAACATAAGTCACCTGTTGACACCGGTTTCATTTACTGATGGAGACCGTGAGCTCTGGTTGGAAGCCCCAAAAGACAGGTGCGTGGACCTTGAGTTGAGATTATTTTTCTCACACAGCCACACTGTTCTTTTGGCCAGTTGGCAATTGTGAATTTGAGTGCCTTGCTCAAAGACACTTGAATGGTGGCTGTTAATGCATGGCACTGATGATTAATGTATCCCTCTCTTGCCGCCCAGACTGGTATTCAGCAACTTGTACTTAAACCTGGTGATGGTTGCTTAGACAAGTAAATTCCTCCCCAGGTCCAGATCAGGCCTTTGTCCCTCGGTTTATCAGTTTTAGTTGAGTCTGTATTCCTCACCGCTCTTGAAGAAGTACACAGTCTCTGCTCTGCTGCCTGCTGATTCCCATGACTGCACCCCCATCCACTCTAACACTATAGTGAAGTTCACTGATGACACCACTATAGTAGGACTGATATCAAACAACAAGGAGACGCATTACAGAGAGGAGGTACAACATCTGGTTGAGTGGTGTACTGACAATAACCTGGTCCATAACACTATAAAAACCAAAGAGATCATCGTGGATTTGAGGAGAACCAAGACGACCCCACCTCCCCCTCTCCACATAAACGGTGAGGAGGTGGAGAGTGTAAGTGACATCAAATTCCTGGGAATCCACACCACAAAGAATCTGACATGGGCCCTTAACACCTCCCACCTGGTGAAGCAAGCCCAACAGAGGCTGTTGTTCTTGAGGAAACTCAAAAAAAAAAAAAAAACTCCCCTCTCAGCTTCTAGTCAACTTCTACAGGAGTACCATAATACAATTCTCTGCCATTGCGCCACCGTGTGGTACACCAGCTGCACAGCAGAGAACCGGAGAGACCTGGCCAAAAGTCAAAACAGCACAGAGGTTTGTAGGAACCAAGCTCCCGACCCTGGACATGGTATATGCTAGCCATCTACACAAGAAGGCTAGCAACATCAGCAAGGACCCAACCCACCCAGGTCACAGTCATTTTGTCACTGACATTGAGGAGAAGGTACAGAACAATACAAACAGACTGAGGAACAGCTTCTTCCCCAGAGCGTTTTTATTCTTGTATAGTTTGTTATCGTTGTTCGCTGCTGCTGGCTGGCTGAGGGCTACCAAACAGAATTTCGTTGTATCACTACAATAAAAACCTCTTTATCTTATCTTTATCTGATGCAGAAGAAAGCCGAGATTGAGTGCCTGACAAGCGTGTTGGCACAGCGACCGGATGACGCTATCCTGAAGTTCGAGCAGTGTCAGTGGGACAAGAGAGACCTGAGCAAACAGTTGATGGCAGTAAAGGGAAACTCCATGATATACGAGTCAAAGTACAAGAGTGTGGAAAAGGAGAACAAGGAGCTGACAGATGACCTAAGGAAGTTGTCTGTCTCAACTATGAAGCAATAGCTGCTCTCAAGTTCAAGACTGTCCATCACAAATACAAGAATCAATCCAAGAATATGAATCTAAAATGCAGAAATGAGAGAAGCGATATCTCAAATGAACCTCAATGTGTTATGTGGTGTAGTAGGTGGACCCAAACGCACGCTCGCACAGCAGGTTTAATCCAGCCAAGGACTTTATTTCAAAAGCAAGTTCAAAACAGAAAAACACAAACAAAAAACTATAGCACCGTGTCCAGCGAACCGAAGTCGGGAGGGAAACTCCACCAAACTCACATCTGGAATCGGTCCGGACAGGGGAACAACAGGACCTCGATCGGTGCGCTCAGTGCCTCTTCGCACTGGTGAATTCCCGGGGATTGACTCAGCGCGACAGGAGAGCAGAAGAACAGTCAAAAAAGGTTAGAAACGAACGAATCCTTTTCCTTAAATAGACAATCTGGACTCACGTGGCAACAAAATCCAGACAGGTAACCGGACGGACTGACGGTGTGTCGGTGGAAAGCTGAGGTATTTAAGTCAGCTGGAGCTGATCATCCGAATTACCCACAGCTGAGCCCAAGGAGAGGGGCGTGGTCGAGGGCGGAAAACTGTAGGCTGACACAAAAACAAAACATAAGCACATGGCCCACAAAAACAAACCAGACAAGGGAAGAACAGAGGAGAACACACTAGGAGCATACAGGAAAACCTAACACAATGATACATCTTACTAGTGGTAATTATATATAGCATTCATTTCAAGTGAAGTATAAGATAAAACTAGAAAACTTTGCAAGAAATTTTGACGATAGATAGATAGATAGATCGATCTTCGGGCAGTCACAATTTCTTGCAAAGTTTTCTAGTTTTATCTTATGCTTCACTTGAAATGAATGCTAACATCAGCCTGCTAACATGCTCACGATGATGATATTAACATGCCGATGATTAGCAGGTATTCTTAATGTACCATGTTCACCATCTAGTGCAAGGGTATTCAATTACAGTTCAGCAAGGGCCAGTTAGAGAGAAGTTCCTCACGCAAAGGTCCGTAACATCACAATGTCTAACTTGCGCTATAATTTAGTCCCATATGTATTGAATTAGCCAACAGTTGTATTAATGTCTGTATTTAGTCAACAACTGACTTTGTTGTTGTGATAGTAGTAGTAATAATATTATTAGAAGTATTAGTAGCATCAGAAGAAGTAGTAGTACTACATTACAGTTATTTAGCAGACACTTTTATCCAAAACGACTTACAATAAGTGTATTCAACATAGGTATTCAAGATAACTACTAGTCACCAGAAGTCATAAATGCATCTCCTTTTTTTAAACAAGCATCTAAGAGCATAGAGCAAAAGTATAGTGCAGAAACAAACTAATACAATAAACTAATATGAATACCATAAGTGCTAAGTGGAAGGCTCAGGGTAGTACTTTTTAAAGAGGTGAGTTTTCAGCCTGCGCCGAAAGATGGTCAGCGACTCTGCTGTCCTGACGTCAGTGGGGAGTTCATTCCATCGTTGTGGGGCCAGGACAGAAAAAAGCTGTGACCGGGTTGATCGGCCATATGGACCTCTGAGCGACGGGGCAACCAATCAGCATGAGGCAGCAGAGCGAAGTGGTCTGTCGGTGGTGTAGGGATTGACGGCCGTTTCCTGGGAGGAACAGTAGCTCGGACAGTAGCTCGGTTTTGTCCAGGTTGAACTTCAGGTGGTGTGCAGCAATGCGTGCCTCAAAATGACAAGACCAGCTGGGTGTCATCGGCATAACAATGGTAAGAGAAGTCATGCAAGCGAATAACAGAACCCAGAGATGTTGTGTATAGCGAGAAGAGAAGGGGGCCCAGAACTGAACCTTATGGAACCCCCGTAGTCAGCATTGGAGGAGTGAAGAGAAAGTTTCGAAGAGTTTTTTAGGATTGGAAGCAGTGGTTAGGATTTTCCTCTTTTAGGCTCCGTCTATCAGTACGCACTGAGTCTGACAGCCATGGGTCAGGTGGAGTAGGCTGTACAGGCCTGGAGGTGAAGGGACAGAGGTTTTCCAAAGAAGAGGAAAGGGTGGAGAGGAGAAGATCAGTAGCAGTATCAGGGGATTGGAGAGAGAAGGATTCAGGGTCAGGGAGGGCAGAGGTAACGGAAGAGGAAAGATCAGTGGGGGAGAGGGAGCGGAGATGATTACGGGGAGAAACCATTTGGGTAGGTGGAGGAAGTAAGGGGGGAGAGGAGAGGGAGTAGGACATGAAATAGTGGTCAGAGAGCTGGAGGGGAGTGACAGAGGTGTTAGCAGTAGCTCTACTGCTACAACTATTAGTACTAGTAGAGGTAGTTATAGGAGTAGTAGTAGCAACAGCAGATGTTGTAGTAGGAGTAGCAGTAGTGATAATGTAAATATTAGCACCAATAGTGGTAGTATTAGTAAAAGCATCAAGTTGTCACAGGGTGTGGTGGACGGCTCAAAAGCAGAAATATGGAGATGCAGTGAGAAAACGGGTTTTAATGATAAGAGAACAAAATAGGAATTGTTACCGGAATACAACAGGAAATCCACGACAAGACAAGAGACAAGGGGGAGAAATCTAGCAGGGCAGGCAGACGGGAAAACCGGGAACAAGACGAGCGGGTAGATACGACAATGACCTGGCAAAGAGTGACTGAGAGGCAGGGGTTTATATAGTAAGTGCAGCAGAGTGAGCAGGTGAGAGTGATATAGCTGATGAGGTGGGTGACTAACAGGTGCACTTAATGAGCTGATTAGGAGGCAGGTGAGGGGAGTTGTGCTGATGACTAGAGTGAGGAGAGTATGGAGGGATGGGAGAGAATGGGCTCTCTCTGCTGCACCTACTATTTAGACCCCAGTCTTACACTCACTCACTGCCAGATCGTTCTCCACTTCCATGCAAGACCTTCCAGCGTTTCCCTTTGGACTGATTCCCCGTTACCGACCCTGCCTGTCTTGGACTACCCCGCCTTGCCTCTGCCCCGGTAATTCTCTCAGCCTTCTGTCCCTGACCTCGAGATAATATCGAAGAGGCGATGCAGCGAACCGAGACCATGATGGTCACCAACACCGCCAAGGTTAGCCACAACCTGGTGAATCAGAACCAGATTCTCACCACTTTGATTGACCAGGTATGGCAACTCATGGCAGCCATAGCTCAGACCAATGCAGCGGCATCTCCGTCACCTGCTCCAGTCCTCTTGGGAATGTTTCCAGCTGGTTCTACGGTGGTCTTGGACCCCCGGGTGGGGGAGCCCGAACGTTACACTAGGGATTCTGAGGGTTGCAACGCATTCCTGACAAACTGTTCCATCCTGTTTGCGTTCTACATCCTGGTACGTTCCCACCTTAGGGGTGCCTTTATTCCCTGACGGCTCCTGAAAGAGAAGTGATGGACAATTATATTAATGATTCCCTGGCTTCCGGTCTCGTACGCCCCTCGTTCTCCCCGGAGGGGCTGGATTCTTCTTTGTAGAGAAGAAAGACAAGACTCTCAGACCCTGCATCGACTACTAAATTAAATCACAATTAAGAACCGTTACCCCTTGCCACTCATCGCGACGACCTTCGAGCTACTTCAAGGAGCCACCATCTTCTCCAAGCTCGACCTCCGCAACGCTTATCACCTGGTCCGTATCAGAGAAGGGGATGAGTGGAAGACGGCATTCAATACACCTAAAGGACATTATGAATACCTTGTGATGCCCTTCGGCTTAACCAATGCCCCCGCCATCTTCCGGGCCATGGTTAATGACATGCTCCGAGACATGGACCGGCATGTATTCGTCTACCTTGACAACATCTTGATTGAACCAAGAGGAACATGTGCACCACGTCCAGTCCGTGCTTCAACGCCTACTGGAGAACTCCCTGTTTGTGAAGGCGGAGAAGTGCGAGTTTCATGTTCCCACAGTTTCATTCCTGGGATACATCGTTTCCCAGGGCAGCATCTAGATGGACCCAGCTAAATTTGCTAAATTTCCTGTGGTTCACCAATTTCTATCGGAGGTTCATCAGGAATTACAGCGCGGTCGCTTCCCCATTCACTGCCCTCACCTCCTCCAAGATCCCTTTCCTGTTGTTCTCTGCTCCCGAAGAGGCCTTCCAGAACCTGAAGTCTAGGTTCACCTCAGCACCCATCCTCCAAGTCCCGGATCCGGACAATTTGTGGTGGAGGTGGATGCCTCCGACATAGGGGTTGGGGGTGTTCTGTCCCAGCGCTCGGCCACTGACCAAAAGCTCCATCCCTGCGCCTTTTTCTCGCGCCAGCTTTCCCCTGCCGAGAGAAACTATGATATTGGTAACTGAGAACTACTAGCAGATAAGCTGGACCTTGAGGAGTGGCGGCATCGGTTGGAGGGGACCAAGCTCCCATTTCTGGTTTGAACCTACCATAAGAACCTGGCCTACATCCGCACAGCCCAGAGACTCAATTTCCGACAGGTCCGGTGGTCGTTATTCTTCACATGGTTCCACTTCACGCTCTCCTATCGCCCTGGGTCCCGCAATGTCAAGCCTGATGCCCTTTCCCGTCAGTTCCAAGGGGAGGAGGAACCTACCTCTAGCTCCTCGTCCATCCTTCCTGTCTCCTGCCAAGTAGCTGTCCTCACCTGGGACATTAAGGAGTCAGTGAGGGCCGCGACTAGGGGTCAAGCCGGTCCCAGCGTATGCCCTCCTAACCATCTGTTCGTCCCTCAGGGCCTTCGGTCCGACATCCTCCAGTGGGCCCACTCCTCAAAACTTAAATACCACCCGGGTATCCAAAGGACCCAGGATGCTCTTCGGCAGCGCTTCTGGTGGGTCTCGCTCAACGAGGACACCAAGGAATTCATCAACGCCTGCCCAGTCTGCAATCAACACAAGCCTTCTCACCGGGCTCCAGCCGGCCTCCTGCAGCCTCTCCCAGTGCCTCATCGTCCGTGGTCCCACATCTCCCTGGACTTTGTCACTGGGCTACCACCATCTGAGGGCCACACCGCCATCCTGACTGTGGTCGACAGATTTAGCAAGATGGCCCATTTTATTCCTCTGCCCAAACTCCCGTCTGCTAAGGAGACTGCAGAACTCATATCCCTGCACATCTTCCGCCTGCATGGGATTCCAGTCAACGTAGTCTCTGACCGAGGTCCTCAGTTCACCTCCATCTTCTGAAGGGAATTCTGCGCTCTGCTGGGGGCCACCGTCAGTCTGTCCTCTGGGTTTCACCCCCAATCCAATGGCCAGATGGAGAGAAAGAACCAGGAGATGGAAACAGCCCTCCGCTGCTTGGTCTCCCGGAATCCTGCCTCCTGGTCCCGCCAGCTGATGTGGGTAGAATACACGCACAACTCCCTGACCAGCTCCGCCACAGGCTTGTCACCCTTCCAGTGCTCATATGGGTTCCAGCCGCCTCTGTTCCCAGCATTGGAGAAGGAGGTTTCCTGCCTTTCAGTCCAGACCTTCATCCGCCGCTGCCACCAGACCTGGACGAAGGCCCGAGCAACCCTGCTCCCATTTACCGACCGCTACGCCACCTCGAGATTGAGAGGATCATCAACCCGGCGGCAGTGAGGCTCAAGCTCCCCAGAGCCATGCACATCCACCCCACATTCCATGTATCCAAGGTCAAACCTGTCCAGGAGAGTCCATTGGTGCCAGCTGCTCCTCCTCCTCTGCGCCCTTGCCTCGTCGAAGGAAGCCCTGTCTACACGGTTCATCGCCTGCTCGCTCCCGCCGCTGGGGGCAAGGTCTTCAGTACCTGGTCAACTGGGAAGGATACAGTCCGGAAGAGAGGTAATGGGTGCCGGCTCGTAACATCTCCGAGCCCTGAACCATAGCCAGGTTTCATCGGCAGCACCCAGAACAACCATCCAGGACCAAGACGCCTGCCAGAAAGACCCAGCAGGTTCCCGGTGCGGACTATGAGGACCCTTACTCCGGGGCAAAGGAACCCTACCGCCAGACCGCTCCACCCACCCGGCTGAGGGCTGTGACTCGGAGGCCTCGGTCGCAGCCATTTTTTCACATTCCGCTACGACACAACCTTGCAGTTTTACTTACAAAACAAAGCTATCATCATAATCCACATAATTGATCACATCATAAACCAGCTCCTTACTTTGAGATGTTCTGCAGCAAAAAAAAAAATCAATCCGTTCATGTTTACTATCGATCTGCGCAGCTCATCCGTCTCTGTGTGAATTCAAAGCTGGCGCTGCTGTCATGTGCCTTGTGTGCCTGCTAGCGGAAGGGGCAGGGTTATACGTCTCAGCAAATCGGATTTGAGAAATTTGACACTCGGGTAGTTTTTATTTTATGATTAGCTAACGGATTCTGTCATTCAAAGTCACATTAGGTTGTTTCAACAGAGCAGGCTGTGACGCGTCTATGGAATGTCCATTGGGTCAAATCGGCCCTTCACACAGGCTGTAAGGCACTGGAAGAAAAAAAACTGGAATTCAGACGATAAAATCCCATGGATGACAAACATTAACAGTCTCAGAGAGGATCCAGGCTCTCAAAATGATGCCAAACTGCTGCATATGGATAGATTGAACACTATTAGTGATAAAAGAAGTGAAATATATAATTATATAGTATATAAAATTACAATGAAACAGCTGGAACAAAATTACATTTTGGTTGACCTCGTTTGACCTCTCCGTACTAGATCAAGATGTACTAGATAAAGCTTCACTTTATCAAAGTAAAAATTTGTTTAGAGACCCTCAACATATAGTTCTATGATTTGGGAGAGCTGGAAAGCTTGGACCTACATGATTTCTAATAAAGAAATATCCTGAAATTGCTTTTTTTTCCATTCAAAAATTAGAATTTTCAATTTGTGCTGTGTGCCATCTTAATCTACTCTTAACCAGTAACATACATACTGATATTTACACATATCAACACATCTCACAAGTGTTAGGGTTATTTTAATACCAAAAGTATTAAAATAGCCCTTACAGTTGCAACGCTACACTCATTATCGTATGGGTATGCTATTTTCGAGCTGAGGGCCTAAAAATCGGTCTACGGTCCAAAAGGTTTAATTAATTAAGAACAAAATAAAGCTTTGATTCAAATCATCCCTGGTGTTTGTCGTACTGCTCCTGGGTCCTTACTACACCCGTTACATGAAGAGTGAAAATTGTGGAAATGGCAAAATAGAAATATTTTTTTACAAGATTCTGATGCTCCTCTTCACTCTGGCAATGACATCACGCTCTCTGAGCTGCGCAATACACACCCATTATAAAGTCAGAAAAGGAAAGAAAAAATCATAAATGTGACAGTTCAAAAAGTGTAAAAGAATCACCAGAAGAATGAATCATACAGTAATAGTTTAGGGTTTTGTCAATATTTTAAAGTTGAAATGGTGGCTATAGCTAAAAGTATGAAGAAGAAGACTTTCACAGTTGAAGAAGTTTAAGAGGATTTGAGAATTTTGAAACGTAATAGCAGGAATGTCCTTAAAGAGCTGAACATTTTGATAGTTGAACGGTTTCTGTAGCTTAAAAAATGCAGAAGAAGAGTGCCAAAAAATGTACAGAAGAAATATAATAAAAAGAAAATGGAAGAATAAAGATTTGAAGAACAATCAACAATAAAGATTCAGATAACAATATTTGGAATAATGCTGAATCAGCATTCCAACAATTAGCATTAAACGCTAAGTATAGCTGAAGCTGATGGTCAAAAACCATTGAATTAAGTGAAATTGTGACTTGATGATCCGATGATCTGTACTAGTCCATCTAGTAAATGTCAAGATATGAATGAATCCTCTGGGGACTTTGAATATTTGTAACATTTTAATGGCAATAGTGGAATAAAGAAATTTCACTTGTAATCACTGTTTTGATGGTTTGCCCCTCCAAGTAGCTCCTATGAACTTAACTCCATTTTAGTTTTAATTTGTTGTCTTTTTCTCTTTGTTGCTGGAGCATGTATCACAGAGCCACACCTGAAAAGGAAGCATAGTCATTGGATTAAGTGCAGTTACCTTGAGACAATCATCGCCCACGACATCTTGATGAACAATGTTTCCCTGATGGCCATATTATCTGCCAGAGAATTCTCCAGTGTTTTCTCTGCTGCCTGTTACATTCCTCCGGATGCAAACTCAAAACAAACTGTAGGGTGAGGTGGGGTCAAATGAGAGAAAGGGAGGCTGCCAAGTTCTTGGTGGACCTTTCCTTTAGTGAGCACATGTATCATTTAGAGAAACTGACTTGCTCATGAGTCACGATTCTGAATAAACGTATCAACTTATCACATTCTTCAAGTGCGAGTGGATGTTTTAACACTATTTCAACTTTGTCAGGAACACCATGTCATTTATTGCAGAACGTTTGGCTGTGACCGAGAGTTTGCAGTGATTACATAAACAGGAAGTGAGCTATAACCCCAGAAATATCCTTCCATCCATCCATCTTTTTATCTATGCAGCTAGTGACCAGGTTAGTCCTTCTTACACTAATAGTGAAACAGGCTAAGTGAGTCACTGCCTGGAGGACCCTCAGTCAATCGGGAGCAAGATGACACATGGCAGGGTAGGCTATATTTAACTGTATCTAGGTCCAGGCATACTGTAGGTACATGTGGAGGAAATGATATGTGTGGTGTAAAACAGGTGGTTCATAGTTATGAAAGCACAGAGTATTATCATCAGTTATATGGAGCTTTTTTAGCTTAATTAAGCTCATTGTTTTGCAACTTGTTTTTAGCCAGAACGTTGTCACGCAGCCGTTATCCACCACCTGGCCTGCATCAGCACACATAAGCCTTAGGAAGAAAATCAATAGAACGGTAAGTAAGTAAAAAATAACATTTCCCCACTGAAAGAAAGAAATCATGTTTCCATCCAAATTTGAACTGAATTTCAAGAATACCTGCAAATGAAAATGAGAATGAATGTATTTCCATCTACTACTGCTAGGTGAATGTTAGGAGCTGGTTCATGGAGATTCTTAATACCTGGTGGCCATAATTTTTCAGTCGGTGCCATTAAACCATTACAGAGGAAGAGGAGGTTATTAATATAGAGCCACTTTGAGCTACAATTACAGAATAATAATGTGGAAAATAGGGCGATTGTGGCTAAGTGGAGAGCAGGGCCATCCTTCAATTAGAGGATCCCCGGCTCCGGCTCCGCTAGTTGCATGATGGTGTGTCCTTGAGCAAGACACTTAACCCCCCCAAAAAATGTCTCCTGTAGCTGTGCCTACGGTATGAATGTGATGGAATCTTAATTGTAAGTCGCTTTGGATTAAATCGTCTGCTAAATGGCTGTGATGGAAATATGACATTTATGTTTCTTTTATGTAAAGGTGCAATGTTAAACAACTGGCCACCAGCTCCTAACAAATAGGATCATCATTCCACCTCTAGGTCCATACAATGTACATTTACAGTCATCAGTAATAAAGAACTAACAGCAGTCATCGGTCATAATCTTCTGGGATGTTTACTGTGACACTAATCGGAGGCTGTACATGGTCATCATGGTACATTTGATACACAGTAAAATCAACAGTGTCAATGTCACACTTAAAGAGTTAATTTTAACACTAAGTCAGTGAACATATGGTCCTTTTCTACAGAGTGTTAAAGTTACACTGGACATAGTGTTACATTTTTAGCGTCAATTTAACTCTGGTTAGAGTTAATATTTTACACTAAGAAGTGTTACTCAAATTTTACACCATGATGTAAATAACTTGTAGTGTTATTTAAATTTGACACCAGGTCTTTTTGAGTGTTAATCAAAATTAATTAAATTAATTAAGTTACTCTTCATGAGTGTTAGACCTACTTGACACTAAGTGTTGATTAAGAAATTACTCCAAATACAGTGTTGATTTTTAACTGACTCCTGCCAGTGTTAAAAAAGATTTACTCCCTTAGTGTAATTCTTACCCAACACCTTATTTTCAATTTACTTATTTTTAACTCTTCAACAGAACACTTTTAAGAGTTTTGCATTATCTACTTTACCATGTCCAGCTAACACTTATACACAAAAAAACAAAAAATGTTTGCAGGGGAATAAACAACAAACAACATTATATCCATATCTTAATAACAATTTATTAAAAATAAAAACATTAATCCTCTGGTTAAGTTTAGTGTGCATAGAATTTTTCATTATCAGTTTAGAGATGCAAGTGTAACTCCCATTTGTGCTACAATTAAACCTCACTTTTAGTTTCAAAGATGGAAAAAAAACATTGTTCTTAAAAGACATGATATATTTAGAATAGTACAATCTTAACAATGTCTGTAAACACTGAAACAAAATCTGATTATCTGCTGCCTCCAGACATTGTACTGTTGCTGGGAAAACTGGGAAAAACTAAATTCATAGGGTTGTCATTTTTTATTTGAAATACTAATTCTGTAACTATATGTTATATAAAATTTTACTGCAGTTAGATTTAATAATGGATTTTTGATTTGCCACAGATAAGTTGGTCTTCTACACCAGCAGGTATTCAGATTACATTTTTAAAGTAGAGATTCACAGATTTCTACCTTTATTTCAATTTCTCTGCTCACGATGTGTAAATCTAACTGCACTCAAATTTGGTATCAAAACATAGTTACAGATACAATATTTTAAAGTGACAGCCCTAATGGCTCTATTGTAAAGGTCTTAGTTGGAATCTATTAGTATCTTGGCAGATGATAGAAAGTTGTCTATAAGTTGAATAACAATAACTCTATTTTAACCACAGTAAATGCAGAAAAATCATCCTTCGGAAAATACAAATGACTCTTTCAATTCCTTGACAAAATGGTCTCCACCAGGTTTCTTGGCCAACGCAGATTTTTCCAACTGTGAAATGACGATTTTTGTTTAAACATGATGGTATCTGTAAAAACAACAAAAGTGAAATCACATTATGACCTTTTACATTATAACACAATTCATTCTGAGACAACACTGAAGTTAAATTGAACACTAACTAGCTTTTGTCAAACACCATAAAAATGACTGAATGTAATTAGACGCTCACGTTACTTTGAAAAGTGCTTATTCACTTTAACAGACAAAAACGAAACTATTAAATTAAACTAATTGGCTTTAAAGTGAATCCTTGTACGAGTGGCCATGCACTCAAAGGGAAAGTGTTAGAGAAATTTACTCAAAGCCGATGTAAAAGTCACTATCACAGGACATTTATTCTTGCAAGAAGGAGACAGAGTTGAAACACATACAAGTCATGCATCAAGGCTGTTCAGAGGTCTGTCTCTGAGTCTCTGATATTTATACTTCGGATAACACATAAGTGCACTGACACAGAATCATTTGCATAAAGCTACATAGCATGTCTTGAACTCGTTCTTCTCCCCTTCCGCACAAGCAAACATCATCTTGACGTTTAGTAAGATATACAATTGCTACTTACAGAAGGTCACAGTGAGTGCTAAACGAGGAACATCTGAGATAACAAGTGTGAAGAGATTTCACACAGTAGTCACAGACTTCACGGAGCCTTGTATGTTAAACAATAAGAACTGATCATTCTAAAAGTTATTTTTCTCCAACAGAAAGTTTGTCCCGGATAATATCACTCCCCACACATGCAGTATTTGCTATTTTAATTAATCTATGGACATTTAAAACAATACAACACTGTCAATCCTCCACATTGACCTCTCTTGCCCACATTGTCGAGTTTGATGTTAGCTAGTTAGCCTAGCTAACTTAATGTGGGAGCACATTTGAGCTAGCTTCCAACTCAGTCAAGTTAGCCCTCTGCTATTCGGTATTTCAAGACACAAAAACAACTGGAGTGTATGTTGAACAACAATATAAAGTTATTCTAATTATTATTTTCTGCTGAAATGCCAAAATTTGGTTTCATAAGTGATTTAGAGAAACTTACCACAGTCTTTCGAGAAGTGCAAAATGGCGGGGCGATGAAACTTATGATCTGTTTGAAAGGAGAAGGAGGTGGGGCGGAGCTTTCCAGAGTGCAGAGTTCTTTCCAGAGTACAGAGTACTTTCCAGAGTACACTAGATATTGTAGCAGTGAACAATTACATCAACACTGGGGGTGTTTTACTCTTGCTGTTGTTGTAATAACTCTGAAATAGTCAATGTACTTTGACACTGTATATTTTACACTGAAAAGTTTAACTCTGATTATTTTCACCAACACTGGCCGATCAATTGGTAGTAATTACTTTTGCTGTTGTTGTAATAACTCTGAAAGAGTCCATATACTTTGACACTGCATATTTGACACTGGGGAATTTAGTTTGTTTATTGGCTTGGGTCCGAGGTGGCAGAGACGAGGGTCTCACAGCTAATGTGGTGCATTGTTAAAAATCTCGACATCCCCTTCATTCAGAAACATTTGGTCAATCCCATGTAGACACCTCCAAGTGTGAGTTGTTTATGAACTGCATATTGTGTGGGTTGATGTCTCGTAGACAACAGAATTAATGATTCACAGCACACGTTCAAATCATAACAAACCAACATCCACAGCACAGGAAAAGTTCATCCACTTCCCGACCCACTTCTCCTTAACACACACACACACACACACAGTCACAAACACAAATTCCTTTCCTTCCTTTCATGACCATGGTGTCCATCTCCCTGTCCATCTGTTGTGTCACTGCCTGAACGCACACACACACACACACACACACACACACACACACACACACACACACACACACACACATCATCAGTTGCAGCCGTTCCCATGCACTCTCACCACATGCAGCTAGGAAGGAACACTTGACTGCACAAACACAGAGCTGATTCAGTGTGTCTCCTCAAGCAGCTGACCACAGTGAGGTGATACTGTGTGTCTCAGTCTGAAGCTGGACCGCGATGAAGCTGTGTGGAGTGTGAAGACGGCAGCGTGGGTAGGACTGATGAAGGTCACATACAGATGACATTGTGAGTTTTTACATATTTACAACTAGCAGGACTCATCATCATAAGGTGATATGATAATCATTGTTGTCCTCTTCTCATATAGCCTCTGTTCAATTTTGCATAGTGCAATAGTAGAATACAGGCTCAGGCCATTCATTTCACTTTCAAATCATCATCAGCTCAGCTGGTGTCCTTAGAGCCTTACATCTACACAAAGTCTGAAATCTTCTCTGTTATCTCCACCATAGTCCTTTTACCTCCAATAATGCTCAGACTGAAGGCATTTACACTCCAAGTTTGTATCTTTCCTATACCTTTTCTCATTCCAATAAAAACTGTTGCAGACTGAGTACGATGCGTTTTATTTTTCTACTTGTTGCAAAAAGTCGCAATACATGACAAAACTGAATTCATTACGTGGGTCCCAATGAACCAATGACATTAGCAAGGCGCGATAGTTTAGCTCCCTAGAGGACAATCTCACCTCTCTGATCTTTCCTAAGTCCTTTGTTTAGGTAACACCAAGCTGTTCTGTGATCACCTGACACAATCGGTCTTTAAAGGGACAGTGTTTACATTTTAGTAGCATCTAGTGGTTTGTGGCAGATTGCAACCAACTAAACAGCCCTCAGCCCAGCCCTTCCCTTTCCAAGTGTGTCGGAGAACGACGGTGGCCTTCAGGTAGAGAGTTATCTTTAGGATTTTAGTACAACAAGGAGCTACTCTTATCAAGATACTGTTCTTATTCATGACTAAATAATTGCTTTTTAAACAAATATAGAATTTTTAAAACAAATACATTCAGAACAGAATTAATAGTTATTTATAATTTAGATATAACTAGATGTTGTTTCTAGAGCAGCAACAGTTATGTTTACAACAGCAAAGTCACTAATATCTCACTAGAAACAAATCTAAAATGTTAATGCATAATGGGGCCGTTTAATATTGGGTTTCGGAACGCATCCCTACCTTCAGATAACATAAAACATGTATGGCTCTCACTAGGACCAGTGTTTGTTAGTTTTTGTCCATTCTGGGCTGCTGTAGAAACATGGCGGACTCTGTGGAAGACGATCCGCTCCCTAGGTAGATATAAATGGCTTTTTCTCAGCTAATGAAAACATAACAATTCTTAGTTTCAGGTCTTTATACACAGATTACAACATAGTTATAAATATTATGTTCAAAATCAATTAATCCTTCTAAATGTTACACACTGTTGAAAAAGTGTTGAAGTTGGTGCGTAGAAGTGATTGACACAGGAGGTCATATTTATTTTTAAACATGGGAATTTTTTTTTACATAATTACAGACGTGGTGCGAAAAAAGTCCTTTAAACACTTAAGATGCTACAAATCTCCTCTGCCAACCGGGAAACAACCAATCACACTGGTGGAGTCCTTCATTAAACAAGAGGCACACCAGGAAAGTGAGTTGTTGCCATGACTACCCAATTCTCTACAGCATGACTTTAGCCAGTAGTGGGCCGTCAGGGGCCTTCAAGGCCTTCTCTGCTGGCCTAAACAGAATCACAAAGTTATAGCTAGTTTATAATTTAATATTTTTTCTTAAATACACTACATGTATTATAATTTATAAAAATATTTTTCCCATTATCTTATTTTCTCATTGCACAGCTACTGTCTTCCTCTGTTGCTCTGCTTCCAGCGCAGCTTGTTTTAAGTAGAGCTTTTATCCGATCAGATTTCACCTCTATGTCTCTAGGTAAGGAGAGAGGCCCAGGGCCTTCAGAATCACAAGTGAATCCCTTTGCAGTTCAAGTGAATGGGGACAAAAATTGTTGATTGTCATAGTCTTCAACCAATCAGATCTTTAGTTTGACATGGTGGGCGTATTCTTTGACGTGCCAGAGCCTGCTAGCTGGCCCACAACTACGTCAGCATTAACGGGCAGACTTAGCAGCAATGCAGTGAGGTGCAGTGTGTGCTGTGATTGGTCAGTGGGCCAGCACGTGACTATTGTGAAATGAAACTCAAGGAGCTTATTTGGAGGAGTAAGAGTTCACATTGAAAGATATAGAAGAAATTATGAAATGTTTAGGGTTTTGCTTGGTGTAGTTTTTTTTTTTTTTTTTACCAAGATTTGTTTTTTTTAACACTCAATGGCTGAATAAGGAAGAGAAACGGATTTAGTGGTGGAGTTACTGACAACGCCTCTCTCAAGAAGGACATTTCAGGAAAAGCTGGACATCATAAGAAATTGCCAGTCAACCCCAGAGCTAGCAGCCCTGAGTCAGCCAGGAAAAGGATTTGTATGAACGGTATTTCTTACTGACAGCATCGGAGAAGCGTTGCACATGTTATGGCAGGGAATGTGTTTCATTTTAACTGAGCGTTGGTGTTTGGAGCTACACTAGCTAACCTAAGGACACCATAGCACGGCAGTAAACAAGCTATGGTGCTTTTGAAAACTTTTGGATCCACTCAAGTGGATCTACAACTCAACGACCACGTTCGCAGGGAAACAGCTCCACAACGTGGGGCGGCCGAAGACGGACGGCCGAAGACGGACGACTGGCCGGCGGCCAAAGACGGACGACCGACCAACGGCCGAAGATGGACGACCGACCGGCGAAATACAACTGGGGAGGCTCGACTATCATCACTGGCGTCCATGAATCGAGAAGGACTTCTTGCTGGAACTGAAACGATGTACTGGGATTAAACTCTTTATCAACAAAGAAAGGAGGATGAACAGTATCTGGTAAGTGAAGTGCGTTTGTTTGTTTACATCTATTGTTCCTACTGTTCATTAGTCTATCATGGCGTTATTATGAATAATATTTGAATGGCTTGTGCTCTTGTGTGGTGGAATGCGTGGATCCGCTGCAGGTTTGCTGGACTGATTTGTCATGCTTTGTTGTCATATTGATTTGGACTATATTGTCCGCTAATGACGCAGTGTCCCATCATGCTCATATTCATGTATCTGCACTCTGCAGTTCGTGTTTTGTAAGTGTTGAGCTTCATGTAACATTTTCTTTCACTTGTCAAATGTTGCAGTGTTATGTGAATATGCGGCTTTTACACAAAACAAATAATAACCCGTAGCTGTGGCGTCATAATGAGGTTATTAGAAGTGTAGTAGAACAGCACTGAAGGCCCAGATATAAAATCCACTGCCCGCCACTGACTTTAGCAATATACATACAGTAAATCCTATTCAATATTTTCATGGCACATGATATGGGGCACGTGTTATGTTATTCTAATGTTAGCATGACTAGATAGGGCAAATTAGAAGCAGTACCTACACAAAGCTAACGTAACTCGTGAATGTGCACTCACCAGCTCACCCAAGCCATGTGTAAAATACCACGTTATTAGGGAGTCCCGCAGCAGCAAGGACACAATCCCTCACTGGCTTCCCTTCAATAAGGACAGTGGTGCCAACATGGGAATTTAACTACAGACCTCTGTGGTGATGGACAATAATTTAGTATTCGGAAAAGTAAGGGTTAGGGAGTTAGTGATCTCCATATTATGCTGGTAGAGCATACTGGGATGTGTGACGTTGTGATTGAAGGGGACTGTCTAATGGGCCTATGTGAATATTAACAGAGGATGCATCATAAACTAGAAAATTTCGCAAGAAATTTTGACAGTGTGGCTTCTACTGCCCGAAGACATCGCAATATATACATAAACGCTGATGTTACCGGCAGTATCGTTGAGGTTCGATTGAGATAATGCTTCTCTCTTTTCTGCATTTTAGATTCATACTCTTGAAAAAGTTAAACCAAGTTAAAGCTGATGCTTTTATTTTGAAAACTTACCGGATGCTTTATCCCTTATCGGTGTCTGACTTCCTGCCTGGGTCGATCTGCTCTGTGTTAATTGACGCAATAAACCCGAGCCTTGGGCTCTCGCGCACCCTTCATTGAGGCAGAGTAGTGTTTGCCTCCCCTTAATGTCAGATCAGCAACACTAAATATGTTCTACACAGACGTGAAATACAGTACCTATTATATGGAAAGAAAGGACATATAATAAAAGTGTCTACAAATATTACAGTGTGTGCAGGAATGAGACAGCAAAAGGCACGCGCTCAACCCAGTTAGTGAGGGATTCACAGTCTGAGGTGAGGAACAGCTGGTCACTGCCTCATCTCACTGTCTCCTCTCTGTTTGAATAGGACATACGCTAATTCAGAGATTTTGATTATAAAAATGTTTGGAATAATACAGAAATTACATTTATAGCGCAGATCAGTAGAGAAATATTAATATTTATTTTATTTTAGCATTATTTGTTTTTTACATTTCATCATCACACCCTGACCGCACGTCCCTGCGTAGAGCACTGGGTGAACACAGATGGCTACAGTTTGTACTTCCTGATTCTACAACAACAGGACGTCAGTGATGACAGGAGAAACATCGCGGCAACCGCGTCGCTTCAAACGCATCGCCCCAAACGCGTCGCCCCAAACGCCTCAAACGCGACGCCCCAAACGCGTCGCTCCAAACGCCTCAAATGCGTCGCTTCAAACGCGTCGCCCCAAACGCGCCGCGCAAAATTCGCGTCACTGCAGTCTCATCGCGTCTGTGCAAAGACTTTGTATGTAATCTCATCACGCGAATAATTCGCCCTGCGTTCGGTGTGAACACAGCTGGCAGCCTCGTGGGGAGGGGAGGGGGGAGCTGCGCTCATGTGATTGCTTGAAAATGAGGCTGACATCTGATTGGCTACAGATAGGTCCATGTTAAAAAAAACGTATTTGTGAATCCGGCCAGGCAGGGGAGTCTCAAATAACCCACCACCAAATGTGAAGAGATCCACAAACAAATACACACAAATCCACAAACAAATAGAAAACATCCACACACAAATACATACAAATGCAGAAATATATTTGTTCTGCGTGCATTTGTGAGTCACATTTATTTGTAAATCCTTCTGTGTAGAGACAGACAGACAGACAGAGAGAGAGAGAGAGAGAGAGAGCATGCGTGCGTGTCACTGGTTGCCATGGTGACGACGCAGGGCCTGGAGAGTCTGTGAGTCTTTGTTTATAAACATCAGTAATTAGCTGAATTAAGAACACCTGTGAGCTTGGCAGACTTTTCATGAGAAAACACTGGAAAACACCTGTCAAACAAATGCACTTTATACCAAAACCATGAGTCCAATCAATAAAATAAGTGCACCGTGAGAGAGATAAGACTCTGCCGAACGCCCTGGTATGTTTTTTATGTTCATAGTGTTATAAATGTGAGCGCCAGCGCAAGTTACAAAACTGGTACCGTCTGCTTTCTTTGACAAATTTCTTTTCTGATTTAACATGGGGTTTAATGGAGCAGTCGGTTGGAATTCATGTCGCTCCACGGCTGTTTGAGCCAAATGTGTAAGTCCGTTGGATTCCATAGACACTTTGTTGCGAACAGCACAAGATTTCCAAGCTTTTTGGCCAAAAATGGTGTATAAAGAGTAAAAATTGTGGGAATGGGAGCAATTTGTTTGGAAAAATCACAGAACATTTTCCTGTTCTGCTTCACTCTGACCGTGATGTCATCACTCTAGCACTTAACGAGCTGCGCAATACACACCCATTATAAAATCTGAAACAGACCCAAAGTTTTGCTGAAACTAAATCGGTGACTTCATGAAAACTATGCTAGCTAGCAAAATGTCCATTTGGCTCAATAACGTCCATCAATTTGTCTACGTTTTAAACTTTGAATCATGTTTCTACGTTAAAGTATGGTTGGTCAATATGGGTCCAAAGTTAAGTGTTTTTTTTGCTTTCTTCACGCCGAAATCCCATTCAAGTCAATGGGCCGATTTTTCATCGTAGATCGCGATTTTCGGGGAAACCGCTGGACGAATTTCTTATAAAAGTCATAGCTCACGATTCCCGATCAAGCCGCACGTGTTGAATTACTTTTTGAGCAGGTGTTGGCAACGCTGTGGGACTAGTTTCGCGGCAAACTCTGATGTGGAAGATGGAGAATAAGAATAACTAGAAAATGCATTTCCTGCTGAAAATGCGTTGGAATGCTGAAAGCTGAAAGCTGAAATGAATTGCAAAAACATTGTTGAAAATACAGAAATGAGAGACTACCTGTCTGAAAAATGTTGAAGCCCGAAAGCATTTAAACTGCACTGCTGAAAACCCTTCTAGTTGAAACGTCTAACTATGGTGTCTGTAGCTGAAAGTATGAGAAAGAAGGCTCTGAAAGTTGATGAAGTTTAACAGGATTTGAAGATTTTCTCCATAAATATCCCATTCAAAACAAATTGCAAAAAGCTTAATCATTCAAAAAGTTTAAAGATTACAAATATGAAAAATATCACCCCTCTCCTGAAAAAGCTGAATATTTTGATAATCGAACAGCTTCTGTTGCTTAAAAAATGTCAGCAGTAGTGATATTTGTAGTAGTAGAAGTTGTAGTTGTAGTAGAAGTATTATTAGTAGTAGAAGTATTAGTAATTAGAAGAAGCAGTATAAGTAGTAGTATCAGTAGTCGTAGTAATAGCTGTAGTAGTGGTCGTAGTATTTAATATAACACGAGTAGTAGTAGAAGAAGTAGTAATAGTAATGGCAGTATTTGAAGTGATAGCAGTTGTATTAGTACTCGTAGCAATCGTACTAATAGCTGTAGTAGTATTGGTACTGGTAGTAGCATGAATAGCAGCAGTAGTGGTAGCAGAGAGAGAGCCAGAGGGAGAAAGGGAGAGACAGAAAGAAAGACAGAGAGAGAAACACAGAATGACAGGAAGACAGAGATAGAGAGACTGAATGAATGAGTGTGAGAGAGTGAGAAAGGCAGACAGACAGTTATATGTACTGAGTGAGTGAGGGCGACAGGAGGACAGACAGTCATCTGGATTGAGTGAGAAGAGCAGACAGACTGTAATATGTACTGAGTGAGTGGGAGAGAGAGACAGGCAGACAGATAGTTAGATGGACTGAGTGTGTGGGAGGGAGAGAGAGACAGACAAACAGACAGACAGAGAATGAGATGGACTGAGTGTGTGGGAGAGAGAGACAGGCAGACAGACAGTTAGATGGACTGAGTGTGTGGGAGAGAGAGACAGGCAGACAGACAGTCAGATGGACTGAGTGATTTGGAGAGAGAGACAGGCAGAAAGACAGTCAGATGGACTGAGTGTGTGGGAGAGAGACAGGCAGACAGACAGTTATATGAACTGAGTGAGTGAGTGAGACAGGCAAACAGACAGTTATATGAACTGAGTGAGTGAGACAGGCAGACAGGCAGTTATGTGTAGTGAGTGAGTGAGACAGGTGGACAGACAGTCATCTGGATTGAGTGAGAAGAGCAGACAAACAGTTATATGTACTGAGTGAGTGGGAGAGAGAGACAGGCAGACAGACCGTCAGATGGACTGACTGTGCGAGAGAGAGACAGGCAGACAGACAGTTATATGAACTGAGTGAGTGAGTGAGACAGGCAAACAGACAGTTATATGAACTGAGTGAGTGAGACAGGCAGACAGACAGTTATATGTACTGAGTGAGTGAGTGAGACAGGTGGACAGACAGTCATCTGGATTGAGTGAGAAGAGCAGACAAACAGTTATATGTACTGAGTGAGTGGGAGAGAGACAGGCAGACAGACAGTCAGATGGACTGACTGTGTGGGAGAGAGAGACAGGCAGACAGACAGTCAGATGGACTGACTGTGTGGGAGAGAGAGACAGGCAGACAGACAGTTACATTGACTGAGTGATTTGGAGAGAGAGACAGGCAGACAAATAGTTATTTGTACTGAGTGAGTGAGACAGGCAGACAGACAGTTATTTGTACTGAGTGAGTGAGTCAAAGAGGCAGACAGACAGTTATATGTACTGAGTGAGTGAGGGAGACAGGAGGACAGACAGTCATCTGGATTGAGTGAGAAGAGCAGACAGACAATTATATGTACTGAGTGAGTGGGAGAGAGAGACAGGCAGTTATATGTACTGAGTGTGTAGAGAAAGACAGACAGACAGAGAAAGAAAGACAGTGTGTGTGTGTGTGTGTGTGTGTGTGTGTCATTGGTTCCCATGGTGACGACGCAGCAGTTGGAGAGTCTGTGAGTCTGTGTGTTTATAAACATCAGTAATTAGCTCAAGCACGAACACCTGTGAGCCTGCCGCCTTTTCATGAGAAAAAAACTGGAAAACACCTGTCAAACAAAACCACAAAACCCCCATAACCATAGCCCCTATATATTAAGACTGAAGTGCAAGGATGACTTGAAGAACAGATCATGCGAATATTGGATCTGTAGTGTAAAAAAAAGTGGCTTCAATGGCGATTTTAGAAATGGGGTACGGTTGTCCGTGCAAGACTTTTTTGAAGTACGTTTTAACATTGGGGTCTATGGAGGAGAAAGTTGGTTTTCCTCTCAAGTAAAGGCTTTTGAGCCAAATGTGTAAACCTGTGGGATTCCAAAGTCATATGTCTACGACAAGGACAAGATTAGCTACGTTTCCATCCAAAAATTATGCATGTAGAATGAAAATTGAGGAGTCAGTCGCAAAAGACAAATATTTTTTTCACAGGAATCTCAAGCTTCTCTTCACTCTAGCGATGACATCACGCACTCTAAGCTGCACAATACACACCCATTATAAAAGCAGAAAAGGACTGAAAAACACATGAAAGCAAAAATGCTACTATTCAAAAAGTGTAAAAGATATCAAAATGATTATAACATACAATCATTGGTCAGGGTTTTCTCAACATTTGAAAGTTCAAATGGTGTCTGTAGCTGAAAGTATGAGGAAGTAGAAGGATCTGAAAGTTGAACAAGTTTAAGAGGATTTAAAAATATTCTCCATAGACATCCCATTCAAAAAATAAGTTGCAAAAAGCTTAATAATTCAAAAAGTTGAAAGATTACAAAAATTATGAGAAATAGCACCCCTCTCCTGAAAAAGCTGAACATTTATATAGTTGAATGGTTTCTGTAGCTTAAGAAATGTGGAAGTTTTTAAGTGCCAAAATACGTACGGAAGAAATAGTTGAATAAAGATTCGAAAAACAATACTTGGAATGCTGAATCAGCATTCCAACAATAATAAGCCCGCAGGATTACAGTCAGTGTGCTTTGGCACAGGCAGTATTACTGCCTTGTGCCACAAAGCCACACTGAATGATAGATGTGCATGTGCATCTAAAAAAAGATGCAGCTCTATAATTCAAGAGAGATTACTTAAGGCTGAATGATAAATCACATGCAGCAACTGATTTAGATAAAAAAAGATTTTCAGTATTTTTTTCCGCACAGGATTTTCAGTTCATGCTGTTAGTAAGTGTAGCTGACGCTGACTGGTGTATAAACGTTGCCATGACAACACCGGAAGTTGACTTACGCGATATGTATTATTATTAGTTTATTTCTGCAATTGTAATACATCACGTTTACTGTAATTTCGGGTACCTTGTGTTAAACTCATAACCGTTTTGTCCTTGTTTTACTCATGATGATGGACAAGTTTTTGTTGTTGTAACATGACCATTATCAAATCTGGAAAGCTGCCTAGTAACCACCAACTCTACCAGCTTGACCCACTCCTGAAAGATAATATACTGAGAGTGGGAGGACGACTGAGGAGAGCATCTACACCTCTTGCTCTGAGACACCCAATAATGCTGTTACACACCTCATCCTTGCACACCATTATAGAAAAACACAACACCAAGGCAGAGGACAAACCCTGAATGAACTAAGGACCAATGGCTACTGGATTATTGGTGGTAGCAAGGCAGTAGCCCAGTACATAAGGCAGTGTGTCCACTGTAGGAGAGCTCGCAGGCCACCAGAGGAGCAACGGATGGCAGATCTACCTAGCGACCGTGTTGATCCCTCACCACTGTTCACCTATGCGGTATGGACTGTTTTGGTTCATTCCATACTAAGCAAGGTTGCAAGGAACATAAACGGTATGGTCTCCGTTTCACTTGTCTATGCTCCAGAGCAGTCCACATAGAGATGCTAGAAGACATGACGACTGACACATTCATAAATGCCCTACGGTGTTTCATGGCCATCCGTGGAGCTGTCAGACATCTCCGATCTGATCAGGGATCCAACTTTGTTGGAGCAAAACATGAAATGGAAAGAGCCCTAAAGGAAGTGAACAATGACAGAGTGGCTGCATATCTGGCAGATAAGCAGTGCAGGGTAGGACATTTACACATTTTTTAGGGGGCAATTTTTGCCCCCACTGACTGAAATCCAGGGGCATTTAAAAAAAATTGGGGGCACTTTTTTTAATAAAAAACTAACAGAAAACATAAATCAGACAATCCAATTGTATTCTTATTTCTTTGTGGTTATTTATTGTTATTATTACATTTTTTAAACAACTATTAACAATTATAACTTTTCTTTCTTTTTTTATAATTATAAATTATATTTATTGATATACCTACCTAGTACAAGAAATACAGATAGGACAGACAAAACAAAGAACAAAAACAAAACACAATAAAAGGGCTATACATATATTAATTAAATTAAATTTACAAACAAAAACCTCAGCAGAGCTGAGGGGAAAATGTCATTTCAGAAAATTAAAAAGTACATATTAAGTTATATGTACAGTGGAGAAAAATAATAAATATGTACGTATACATACACAAGTGGCTTATTTGTCAAATAGCGCCAGTTCATCATCGTCGTCATCTGTGTCACTGTCAGCCATTGGAGAAGTTGCTGGTCTGTCCTGCTGCCTTTTCCCATAGGGTTTTATGTGGGGCCGCCTTGCTTTCTTCCCACTGCGGAACTATTTTTTCACAGCAGATTCTGCACATGCTGCAGCAGCTGCATCTTCTTCTTCTGGTTCCTCCAGTGAGATAATCATTAGGTCTTCCACTGTGGCTGTGTTGAGATTGATCCGCCAGTCAGTTTTGACTCGATTCAGAAGAGAAAACGCCCTCTCTACCTTGGAGGTGGACATCGGCATGACTTGAATTATTTAAATTATGTGGAGTATGTTGGGGAACTCCTCAGACCACACCCTTAGAATCTGTGCCCAGAGTTCCTCCCACTTTAGACCTCTCTAATTCCTGTTGATGACCTTCTTAAGACGGGTCCACTCTGCCATTACGCTTTCTACATCGCAGCCGTTTTTCGTCAGTATCTCCTTGAAATGCTCTAGGAGCAGCAAGACCTCCTCGCTACCATACTCAGTCAGATCTTCAGGCCACTGCTTAGGGTCCAGTTTACACATGACCATGAGGATTGTGTCTATTTGATACCTTTCATCACGGCAGGCCACAATGTCATGGATGAGCGGCTCTCTGGAACTCTTCAATCTCTCCTCAGCATCTGCATAAGTGTCAGAAAGCTCTACACCTCTGTAGCTACCACACCTACACTCCACCTTCACTGCTCTCAGCTTTGGGCCATCACCTTTCGCCATGTCTTTCAGCACCTCTTTGGAAGTCTCAATAGCCTCCACAGCTGTGGGAAGAGAGATGCTGTCCTTCTGGAATTGGAGAGATAGATGGGACAACTCACCCAAAACATCCATGTAAAGACATGTATGGAGGAGGAATTCATTGGACCTAACCTTCTTGAGCCATCGTCTCACTCTTGCAGCATCTGCTTACTTTATATCTTGTCGCTGATCACTTCCCACCTCACCTAGATGAGCGATGATTGCAGGGATGTTTGTCTCGAGTGCTTTAAGGGCTCTTCTGCGGTGATCAACCCATCTGGTCCCATCTACTCTAGTGGATGTCAGGACAGACTCGTCTAGCAGTTCAGCCAGCTGGTCCAGCTCCTGTCGTCTTTTCCCTGACCCTCAATAGAATGATGTATAGAAAGACAGGAACCCATCAATCTGAAAAATGAAAAGAAAAACACAAATAAGGCATTGAGAATCAAAGTCCCACAATGTTTATACTGTTTGCTTCAGGGTCCAGCAATGTTAATAAATACTATGTTTTTTATAATATGTTTTTAATATCAAAAGTTAAAATAACACACAATGTAAAAAAAAAACTAAACAAAACACAAGTGAGCCACTTTAGAGAAATCCTTGTACTGTATGTGTGTAAGTAACCTTTATATTAATTGATAAACAATAAACTTGAGCAATAGATAATTGATAAGAGATCATTGATAATTACCCTAGAAATGCCATGCGAGAGACACCTTTATGCAGGAATTTCACATAAAGGACCTCCTTCTCCGTTGTTGACCAGTCTGTGCTCCCATCAACAAGGACACTGATATATCTGGAAGCCAATACTTGCTTGCTAACCTCAAGCTGTATTTGTTCCGCGAGGTACTGGGTAAAAACTCTTGCTTGTTTGGGGTTAATGTAGGCATCTTCCAAATCAACTCCATGCCGCTTCTCCAGATTGACTAGAGATGGATAATAAGCAAATGGCTTCTCGTGTTTAGCAATATGGTAAGCAATGTCATACAGCTTGACCATTTTGCAGAACGCTGTCTTCTGCATCAGATTCACAGCTTCCACAATTGTTTCTCTGTTATTGAGCTGATTACTCCATGCTTCTGTAAAAACAAAAACAAAAATAGTATGTTACATGTGATAAGGGACTTTAAACATTTAAACCTTGAAAACCCCCAGTCAACTGCAGTCTCAACTAATTGTATTTTACCCAAATAGAGGATTGGTTGTCAACCACAAGATGGCAGTAACTTATGAGGATGGCGGACAAATCACTCACTGACTGCACTCTGTCTAACTTTAGCAAAGTTAGCTAGCTAGCTTGCAAGCAAGCCTTTGTAACTAACACACTATCAGAGCTAACTAACGTTAGCTAACTAATGTTAAACTAGCTAAAGCAAACTAAATAATTTCAAAATAATTAGTTTTAGTAAAATAATTAAAGCTTGGTGTGTGAATTTTATCTTTGGAACCTGAGATGGTGACGGAGACTGTGTTTGCTGATCCTCATTTCTCCTCACACTCGCAGTCACAGGTCTGATTAAGAAGCGCTCCATTTAAAAAAAAAAAATTTTTGAACGTTCGATCGGTCAAGGCGAAAATCAAAAACATTCTATGGCAACTGGACCGGGTCATATAGATTACGATGTTTTTCACAAGTTCATTAAATTATCATAATTATTAGAGGAAATTATGGGGGCATTTTTTGCCCCTCTCCTAGTGATATCAGGGGCAAAATTATATTTCTTAGGGGCAGTTTTGCCCTTTGCCCTCGTGTATTTCCGACGCTGAAGCAGTGTGACTTTCGCATGAATGTACCAGATTCAAGTCATGTTGGAGGCATATGGGAGCGACAGATCAGGACAGTGAGGAATGTACTAGGCTCCGTCCTTGCACACAGTGCTGGAAGACCTGACGATGCTTCCTTAAGGACATTTTTCGACGAAGCCATGTCCATCGTGAATAACCGCCCACTTACTGTTGACAGTATCAGCGATCCCACAAGTCTGGAGCCACTAACACCCAACCTTCTCTTCACCATGAAATCCTCTGTTCCACTGCCCCCACCAGGTAAATTTGTGAAGGAAGACTTGTATGCTAAAAAGCGGTGGAGACGAATGCAATATCTGTTCGAACAATTTTGGAACAGATGGAGAAGGGAATATCTTGCCAACATCACTCTAAGGCAACGATGCTATTCTCCAAGACGAAACATGCAGGTTGGCGATATTGTGATTGTCAAGGAAGAGGAGATCTCTCGCAATGAATGGAAACTTGCCAGGGTTCTCGATGTACATAAGGATGATGATGGACTTGTGCAAAAATACAGATAGGAGAGCGGAAGTTAGGAAAAGGGGTTGAACACCTTAGCAAACCGTCCATTGTTGAACGACCCATCCAGAAGTTAGTTTATCCTGTGGAAAGCAGCTAAAAAATAAAATCTGGTTTAGTCAGTCAGTGATCGGTTATCTACTCTCTAGCTTAGTAAAGTAAGTTACTATTTACCCTATGTCTGTTGAGAACAGTGTTCTTTGTTAATAACATTCTACTGTGTTGAGGTATAGAGTTTATAAATTGTTATTCAACTAGGTTGCTCAATTTTTAGATGTTCTTTGAGTGACCTTAACAATGTGCTTGGAAATTACCATCGATTTATTTGCTAAAAAGTGTACAATGTGTTAAACAGCACTGTCATATATTTGGATGTTAATTAATCCAAGGTAATTTGGTGGGAGTGTAGCTGACGCTGACCGCCGTATAAACGTTGCCATGACAACACCAAAAGTTGACTTACGTGATTTGTATTATTATTTCAATCAGGAGAGACGAGTGAATGATTAGTAGTTAACATTTGTTAAGACAGATGATGCATTAATGAGTTACACAGAAATTCTTTGGCGCTTGAACTCAACGAGGAGATTTGTGATCGAGTTGTGATTGCCCTGAGCGGCAACAATATAAATCCCCCCGTGGAGTCCAGACACTGGTGGTGATGGTGGCTGATGAGGTTGATAGGATGATGAGTTGATGAATCTGCGAAGATTGGGCGGAGATGGGGAGGTGGAGGGTTGCGTAACAGCAGCATGAACTACTGAAGATAGAGAGACGGTCATATTTAAAGACAGACAGCGGCAAGATGATAGGCTAATGATGTCCTTGTGTCGTTGTGCTATTGGCTAGAGACCAGCTGATCTAGACAGCTGATATCATGATTGACAGCCCCAAACAATACCAACAAGGAAATAATGTGTGCATGCATGAGGAGTGACGGCAGATGTATGGTAAATAAGCTATGGGCTTAGGCATGCATGAGTATAGTCTTCCTGTCTGAACTCACGCTAGAGCTTCATTAGTTTATTTCTGCAATTGTAATACATTACGTTTACTGTAATTTCGGGTACCTTGTGTTAAACTCGTAACCGTTTTGTCCTTGTTTTACTCATGATGATAGACAAGCTTTTGTTGTTGTAACATGACCATTAACCCGGAAGTTAAGCAGAGCTCAGAAAGACGAGAAATGGCTGGTGAAAACAGCGAACATTTTCTTTCCCGTCTGTTATTCTACTACTGGTCTAGCAGGCAAACACAGTAAAGTTTATTAAGTTAACTCATTAAAGTACTGTTATACTTGTTGTAGGTGATGAGAGACAGAGTATTTGTTTCTTTGTTGTTTGTACATGAAGCTGTTTTGTGTCTTCTAGTTTTCACGGTGTTCCATGAGAGGACAATAATAAATGTGAACATCAGTAAGAAGCGTGGACTCTTTTATGACCAGTGTGGATACATAGTGGGGCAGATAGTAGAATAATCGTGCAAATTATGATACAAGCATGAAATTTGGTGGAGTTGTTCTCCAGAGGCCTCTGGTCAAATCTGCCCGATTGGCCATTCAAAAATCCAAGATGGCGGCTATTTTTCAAGATGGCTGCCAATTGGGCCTCCCGAAATTAGTTTTCTTCATAAAACTGTTTGTATTTCCCCGATTTGAATGATCTTGGTGTCTATTCCTATGTTTGTAAGTACTCTGGAGCTAAATATGCTACTTTTTTAGCCTTCTGACAAAAAACATTTCAAAATTTTGCACAATTTTGATGATTTAAAGAAAAAACTTCGAAGTTGTTGATATTTGTAGCAGTAACCACTGACACATGGGGTTTATGGGTGTGGTGGTAGAAGTAGTACCTTTGTTTCTGCAGTCAGCCACATCCCTTGGATAGACTACTGGCACTGATCTTCATCACTGGCCCAACTCTTATCTATGGCTCCAAGAATTGCCAATGTACCATAGCGGCAATGGCCACACCTCGGTAAACCGCGTTTGCTCGCGGGCTAAACTAGATGAGGGTAGCACACGGAAGGTCTGTGTGTGATGGAGGACATCTTCTCATTATGGAAGTCATCAAAGAGATATACTAAAAGGATAAAGACAACTTACAAGTCCTCTAATCAACACTTCCAGTTTGTCATCAAGCAGCCAAGTATTTCTTAGCAGAATGATTGTTGGCACTACCAAGGCACCTTGGTGACATCACTGCTGTACAACTCAGCATGAGGTTGGTGTCAGCTAGGTTGGAATTTCATACCAGCTTCTATTACAACTTAGCATCCCAAATGCTGCCTAACCAACCCCTAGATCAGTTAGGCAGCCGCACCTGAATTGACAGGATGTGCCAGCGCAGAACAGCGGAGCCAAGGATAACAGGGGTTATAGTTATCTGGATGGGGTACAGATCGCACAGGACTTATGACACCAGATGAACGATCGGACTAAGTGTAGGGCAAATGCATGAACTTAGTTGCATCCCTTACAGGAAAGTCCCCACTATACATTACAGGGTGATAAAAGGATCAACCCTTGACCCTGAATGTCAGACTTGCCATGAATGCAATCTCTACTTGTAAGTCACGGACCACCAACTGGAGCAAGTGTCTATGTCAGCAGGACAGGAAGGAAGACCTTAAGTCCCCCCAGGCCAATCCTACCAAAAGAGGAGATGGTGGCTATGTGAATTTGGCAAGGAATATTCCTCAGTTTCACTCACTCAATGCACTGCCCATCAAAATCGACCCTACAAGACTTGATAGTTGTGGCATAGAGGACTCTTTGTGACAAAACAGAGCACAATATCATGAGAGCTGCAGGCTGTTGTTCAACAACACAAAGTTAGACAGAGCCAAGAAAAGATCCACCCCAGCATCAAGTAGTGATGATGGTGCAAGAAGCAAGATTCCACAGAAGGTTCAAGAGACATGTCCACAAACGCTTGAGTGTTTTCTATGTGAGCACAAAGGAGGCGAGTTAAGAGATAAATGAATGTGCAAGAACAATCAGTGATGGGAAGCTCCTTGCCAAACTTAGCAGTCAGATGTCAGCACAAGAACTAAAGTATCACCCCGCTTGTTTGGTGGCTCTGTATAACACAGAGCGAGACTATATTAAGGCTAAAAAGCAAGAAAGAGCAATGATCAGACAGGACATGCTTCATCACGAGTCCAATTTCAGCAGCACATTTCAAAATGTAGACCTGGAACAAGCTGTGCCACCATCTCTTCTCCAGTTTGTATGTATGATAGAACATGGTGCAGACATCAAGTCCCAACTCAATTATGGAGCATCAAAGTCAGACCTTGCTATATCGCAGCTCCTGCAGTTCAACTGCTTTTCAAAGTATAAAGAAGAAGCAGAAGTGCACAGGCATTCCGAGGACCATGAGACATCTTTTGCCATCTATGTTGGCATGTCTGTGTTTGCAAAAACCAGAAAGAGGAAGCTCATTGACATGCTTTATGAGAATGGCCTGAGTATCTCATATGACAGAGTCTTAGAGATCTCAGCTCAGTTAGGAGAAGCAGTTGTTGCACAGTATGTTGAAGATGGAGTTGTCTGTCCACCAGATTTGCGAAATAACGTATTCACAACTGCAGCAGTGGACAACATCGACCACAATCCATCTGCAACCACTGCTCAAACATCCTTCCATCGTACTAGTCTATCCATTTTCCAACACCCAAGCACTGAAAATGCTGGTGAAGAACGTGAAGTGCCCAAAGTGAAGTCAGATGTGAAGGTGAAGAAAGTTCCGGAGTTACCAGAAGCATTCACCAATGTCCTCCCAGCTTACATTACAAAGAATCCCAACCCTCCTCCAGCAGCATAAAATTCCCTCCCAGCACCAGAGTCAATCCAGTCACACTTGAAACAAGAATTTGCCTGGTTGGAAGATGTTTACCTCACTGAAGATGTGGATAATGCTGCCTGCATAACATGGTCAGCCCATCATGCAATGTCGAACAGGAGCCATCCATTTGAAGTTAGCATTTCAGCACTGATGCCACTAATGCGAGACCAGGCTCACTCAGTTGCAACCATCAAACATGTCCTGAGGAAGGTTCGTGATACAGTGGCTTTCCTTAACCCAGGGCAGACACCTGTTGTTATTGCTGATCAAACGTTGTATGCTCTGGCTAAACAAATCCAATGGCAGTGGCCTGATTATGGAGAGGACAAGTTGGTAATCATGTTTGGACTTCACATAGAGATGGCTGCACTGAGATCACTGGGTTTACCGAGGTGTGGCCATTGCCGCTATGGTACATTGGCAATTCTTGGAGCCATAGATGAGAGTTGGGCCAGTGATGAAGATTAGTGCCAGTAGTCTATTCAAGGGATGTGGCTGACTGCTGAAACAAAGGTACTACTTCTACCACCGCACCCATAAACCCCATGTGTCAGTGGTTACTGCTACAAATATCAACAACTTAGAAGTTTTTTCTTTAAATCATCAAAATTGTGCAAAATTTTGAAATGTTTTTGTCAGAAGGCTAAAAAAGTAGCATATTTAGCTCCAGAGTACTTACAAACATAGGAATAGACACCAAGATCATTCAAATCAGGGAAATACAAACTTCGGGAAAATTTCGGGAGGCCCAATTGGTGGCCATCTTGAAAAATAGCCACCATCTTGAATTTTTGAATGGCTAATCGGGCAGATTTGACCAGATACCTCTGGAGAACAACTCCACCAAATTTCATGCTTGTATCATCATTTTCACGATTCTTATTAAAAATTGCTTTTATCTGCCCCACTAACAGTTAGGTATGTGTTTTACACAAGTGGCCTAAAGATCTTCACAAATATGTGACAGCCAGACTCTGTGACCCACTAATCCTAAAAGATTTCTATCAGTGTGTGTAAAAATAGAGTTTATAATCCCTGGATGTTCTAAATGCTGTTTTAGAGACCTTCACTATAAAGACAGAGAAGGAGGATGGCAAGTAAGAGAGAGGGATGTTAACCTCTCGCCCATAATGAGGTAGCATTAGCTTCAAGCTGTGTGCAGACCAAACACAGAGTGCGGCAATCTGTTCTTTCTGGTTTAAAAAAAAATGTATTTGCATTTTCTCCAGCAGTTTAGTCTTTAATTTCTATAAAGCTTAGGGACTGCAGTGGCCAATATAACCTGACTTTTAGCTGTTAGATCCCACACTTCCCATAATACAAGTCAATAATGTCTCTATTAGACCCTCTGTCTCCTTCATGCCCACATTTAAGCAAGATGAAGTGAAAGACACAGCTGTTTTAGTAAAGATACAGCATCATCCACCATTAAAGGAACAATTCAACGCTCAGCTCTGTACTCAAGCTGGAGTGAGGTCGTGGTTAGCCTAGCTTTGCATAAAGACCGGAAGTAGGGGGAAACAGAACTATTTCTTGTTATAAAACGGGTATCTGAAATCAAGCAATCTTATTGGTCCATAGCAGTGAGGTGATATAATAACACATACCACGACTACGGCGACTAATTCCTTTGCACTCCATTTCTGGGAAAAACAAACGTTAGCCTAATGTGTTGTCGTGGTTACTTAGCTACAGGGTTACTGGTGATCACTTCCGCCAAAACGGAAGACGTTGCAGATACGAAGTAAGAGAGCTAGCTGCTAAAACCTACTACAAAATGGAAACATTTAAGGTTAATGTCTATGGATGAGTGGATTGGGTGCTAGAGGAAGGAGTTCTAAACCTGGAAATGAGTTAGCATTTTAGCACTTCCCTCATCTCGAAGTCAATGTTTTATTTTTTGATTGGATTTTTGGTTCAATGCCTAAAATATGGTCTTGTTAACACAAGCTTAAGAGATTTTTTAGATACCCCTCTAGTGAATTTTTAAACTTTTACGTGTTTGAAAAAACTCTATCTGGATTTATTCTATTGTTGGACTAGGATTATATGAAAAAAAAGTAGTACTAACAACAAAGTAGTTCCAGTGAGGAAGTGAATTTAATAAACACAAAATGTAAAAAGTAAATCCCCATAGAACCCCATGTTAAAATGCCCCACTTTACAGCAGAAATAAAGATTTAAAAAAATAAAAAGTTACGTATAATTACAGGTGTGGCAAACATAGATTTATTGATTATGGATGTCGCTATGTTGTTTTTTCGCAACAAATGAACAGAAGTGACCATATTTGGAATGCGGAGGAGTGACGTAGAGACGCCGTATACGACTCTGGTAGCGACCTGTCAATCACAAGGTAGCCCCGCCCTAAAGCATACCCTGCTTTATGGTCTATTTGAGTCTAAATGGACCATAATTTACTAAATGAACATCATGCTGTATTGAAGAAGACTTGAAACTAGAGATTGAGACCATAAACTCATGTTTACAATGTTTACTGAGGTAATAAATCAAGCGAGAAGTAGAGTAATTTTCCCATAGACTTCTATACAACCAGAGGAGTCGCCCCCTGATGGACAGTAGAGAGAATGCAGGTTTAAAGACATGAAGCATTGGCTTCACTTGGTAGAACCTGAGGTTGCCGCCTGGCGGCATCTTTGAGTAGCAGGTGAGGGATGTCTGGGGTCGCTTGCCACTAGCTTTCTTCTCTGCTGGGCCCACCACAGCTCCACCAACGATCTACCTCTTTGACCATTTTTTGGATTAGCCAGGAGACGGGCTTTGTCCTCACTGCTGGGATGGTGACTTCCTCAGCCGCCCACTTTGAGCTTCGCAACAGCTCATCAGAAACCTACCGGGGAGGTCATTGAGACCAGGTCTATATTCTACACGGTCTTTTACGCATTTGTCAGAGTTGTTGAAACGTTATCATCTTATGAGCTGATTCACTTGGTTCATTTGTCTCCCAGCACAAAACACTTCATGACAAACAAAGTACAGAATACAGAGATGCAGAATTTAAAGACAGATTATCGCAGTTGATCACAGAGCAGTTTGGAATTGGTGAAGGTCCCTAAACAAAGAATAAGACGGCACTCTAGGTTGCTAAATCTTAGCTTCTTGCTAATGTAATTTATTCACTACTGTTTGAGACCAGCGCTATCCATTGCACCCAAATAATGAATTCACTTTCATCCTGTATTACAAACAAGTAAAATAATAAAACACATCGGACTCAGCGTGTCAGGTTTCTGTGTGTACAGATTTTCAATCGGATGACAGATTAAACATTTTTCTAAAATGCTGCAGATTGAGGAGGACTGGAATCTTCTTTGGGTGAGAGGCTGCTCTGCTATGTTTTTTTGCTCCGTGTATTTGGCAGAGTGAGTGCTCCAGATTGCGGCACAGCTCAGCGGGCCTGGCTGCGAGGCCGAGGTGAGAGCGGCGTAGGAGGCAGCGCACATTCAGAGAGAACACTCCCTCTGAACACAGACAGAGACGGGCATGGAGAGCAGATGATGAAAACGTATTAATGTCTCCGAAGAGAGTGAAAGTGTGGTAGCGGGAGATAGTAACGTGATACATCAAATAGCATGCTTAGTGAGTACAACGTGTACGTCCGTGTCCACTTTCACAGTACACTGTATAACTTCATATTGGATACTGGATGTAAGTTTCGTTTCGTCTGAAAGGTTTGCACAAGAAATTGTGCAGGAGAGGAAATATTCAGAACTTCAATTTCAACAGATTTCCACCTGCGGAAATATATGTTTGGCCCATGAAATCCTTTGTTTCAAGTGTCATAACTCCAGCGAGCTAACAAGCTAGCTAGCTAGCATGAAGCTGGTGGAAATTTGCTCCACTGGCAACATTAGTGAAAAAAATTCTTAAAGCAAATCACACAGAATATTCAAACTGCGTTTTTATTTCATCAGAATAAAACACATTGGTTAAATACAAGCTCTCCTGAATATGTTTCAAAAGATAAATAAAATGGAATCATTTCACAAAAAAAGCTCTTGTCAATCATTACCAGTATATTTAACACCTCCATCTGAGAGCATACACCGGCATTTAGGACATTTTATGCATAACGAGTGTACCCAAACCACTGTGTCTGTCACACAGGCTGTAAAGGACCAGGTGTGCTCAGGAGATTCAAGTCATTTCATATGTTGCATAAGGTATCAATGGACACAATGTAGGGCTGGAGCCAGGCGACGCCACACGGGCATAAAGGAAGACAGAGGAGGGCAGTGCAATAAGCAGAACACAGGGCAGCATTAACACACTAAATGTTTAACTTGGTACATAGGTTATGGCACTGATACAAATGATTAACTGGATGGTATACATAAAGTTTTAAGGCCACGGTTACACCATGCAGCATGTAGCATATTTACAGTCATGTTTTGCCAGATGCACCAGTGGGGTTGATAGTGAAAGCGTTCGTGTTTCCCACCAACGTGATTGTGTCTTTTTATCGTGATGATAGTAGTTTCATTTTTTTAGGGGGAATTATACTTTGATGTCTAAACTGAGACGTGTAACATCTTAAATGAACAATTCAAAAACATGCTGCAGTACGTGCAAAGTTGCGGCAAATCAAAGACACTATAGTTGCATAAGAAGAATTAGATTTGCTCGATTTGGTCACTGTTGCCACAGCAATGTGCTAAATCAATAATAGCCTAGCCACAGAGTAACTGTGTTTGTGAGGGTGTGTGGAGGTGTTTGGGTGTATTTTTAGGGGTGTGTGTGTGTAATGTGGAAAGAGAGAGCGTGCAGGATTAAACATGGGTGGTGCCGAGGTTCACTGTGGGGTGACCGTGGCTAAGTGGAGAGCAGGGCCGCCTTTCAATCAGAGTGTCGGTGGTTCGATCCCCGGCTCCACTAGTTTCATGTCAATGTGTCCTTGAGCAAGACACTTAACCCCAAAAATTGCTCCCGTAAAAAATGCTCGCTTTGGATAAAAGCATCTGCTAAATGACTGTAATGTAATGTTTACTGCTCGGCAGATAAATAAATAAATGTTCTCACCTGTGGTTCAGGCTGTGAGAAAGACTGGCCATGCCAAAGCAGCACCAGCTCTTACAGGAACAGCTCTTACAACCCTCCTTCAGTGTGAAGAACATGGACACCTACTTATTCCTGATTCAACAGCACCTATGAGTCATGAACTTAGTTTTAACAGGATCAAAATAAAGATCAAAAATTTTATTTGACATGCTGTCAAATGTTCTACGAAGAGAATCAACCCTGAAAAAAGCCATTTTGGTTCTTCAAAGTATGTTCTGCAAATACTAACAGCAGCTCTTATTCAAATGGTCCTTCTTGATTATAAATCAGAGCATTGGATGTGTTTCCACGAGGAAATGTGTCATCAGAGGAGAAGAGAGTAGACTGCACACACACACACACACACACACACACACACACACACACACACACACACACACACACAGATACACACCTTCATTGGTAAACCATCAGTACATTTAGGAGTAAAGCTTCCATCATGTGATAATGATACTTCATGTGTGATGTGAGGATGAGACGGTTTGGATTTATGAAGAAACGTCTCCCTTCCTCTCTCGGACTCTGCCATTTTTCTGTGTATGTTTTTTAAAAAAAATGTAAGACCTGTTCCTCAATAAAATCACACTGACATAAGGAATATCAGTAAAACCAGCTTGGGAACATCACCCTGCTCAACAGTAAGTCTTACTGTTCATTCCATCCATCCAGACACGGATGTTCATTTGTTTGTTGTTGATTTAAGATTTCTGTTTTTAAAAAAACAGCGTTTCCCACAAGCCCTTAACCGTCCTGATAAGACATTCAAATGGAGATCTATGACAGGATGGGCTGAGCGACGTAAACATCTTCTGGACAGAGAGGAGAGCTCATGCAGATGAGCAGTTATTGTGGGGTGTGGTGCATGAGCTGCCACGCTGGGACAAACAGATACTGCAGCTTTAAAAGTGCTAAAAAAAAGTAAACCCCAGCAACATGTTTCACCTTTAATGACATGTTGCAAGTGGAACAGCAGCGAAGGTGGAGTCAGGACTATCTAATCTAAAATCTATGAAAAGATATCTGCATATGAACTCAGAATCTGGATCCAATGGTTGCTCATGGGACTGTAAACAATAACCAGGACACGGATAAGAAGGTCTCGGCCCGGATATGAACTGACTGCACCAGTAATATCCTCCGTATCCTCCAGACACTTATTGTCGTCAGACCGATAGCTGTTGGCTTTTGATGGGACTTTAGCTCTCTAGTGTTCAGCCAACACACTGGAGCCCACAGTCCACATTCAGATCAGGGTCCATGCGGTACAGACAGCCACACCCTGATGTGGAAGCACCGCACAGCACCGGGGATTTAAATCAGCAAAATTATCAGTCAATATCAAGAAGGTGGAAACTTCTGATCACAGCAGAAGGATTCGCCCCATTGCTCTCGGTATGAACATACAGTGAGTTATAATACCAGGGACACCTTTGACCTTCAAATTTAAAAAAAGATGAAACACAACAATTTAAAAGATAAAGCTGCACTTTGTAGTTCTTTGCAAACTAGTTGTATAAGGTTGCTACATATCATGAGTGCAGCATTAGCTAAAAGCCTTGAGTTACCTCAGGGACTCTTTGTAGGTATCCTGGTTTTCCAAGCCGGATCACTGGAGGGAGTATTTATACCGTTTAACCGTGTCATGTCCAGTTCTGGTGCTGTAGTCTTTGGTCTGGATCTCCTGCTACATGTTCCACATGGTGATAGTCTCAGTTAGTATGCAGCAGGGAGCTGTGCTCCTTTCCGCTGTCACACACTCTGAGGTTTCCCCTACACATCTTTTTTCTTTCCAACAAAGGGTGTCAAGAAGTCCACGAGTTCTGCTTTCCCTCGTGGTGTGGATGGTGCAGACACGCCTCAGTCGACCCTGTGTGTGTGTGCGATTGTAGCGGACTTCAAACTAACGTTTGCAGCCCTCCTCCCCTAGAGGGCGGCATTCTGGGGCTGCTGTTTCTAGGCAATGCGCCTCTCTACCGATACTGGTTGTGCTCTGACATAAGTAACAGCGACAATAATTCTTATGAAATTTTACAGTTCTTTGAACTTTGACCATAATTTATTCTCAATGAGATAAAAGCTTACGATCATATTTAAAATTGTGACAAAAAAATTAATCTTAGAATGAGCATTGGAGTTGTAGTCCTATTGCACTTAGGCTTATTCTTTGAGATAAGTACTTTGATTATCAGATCATTATTTTTATACGGCAAAGAAGCATGGGATGTGAGGTTGAGCAGAGTTGACGTAGCTCAGAATGCGTACAAGCATCAGGAAAATGTGGGATTTGTAGTTTGCTGATGTGTGTGGTCCTCTAGAATTCCTTCCATCCTAGTAGATGATGATATTGAAGGATGCACTGGTGTTAGCAAATCTATTAATGAGTTTTAAAATGAGATTAAGATTTGTTGCAAAGCCACTGAACCGGTCCTGTTTGTGGCATGATGATCAAAGGACAGGTGAGACATAACTCCTCCCTATGTGGGGGGCGGTCCGTCATAACGGAGCATGATGTTGAAGGACCGGGCAAAGTTGTTGGAGAGGGAGCAGCTGTTGCCTCCGTCCATGAGGGGCAGCAGGAAGGCCAGGAGCAGCAGAGCCAGGAGGAGGAGCCACAGAGGAAGAGCCAGCCGACACACCCGCCGACACAAGCCGGGCTTCTGCAACAACAGCACCAGCAACACGTTACAACTTATTGTTACATTTTCATCAATGCACACGCCACATTGTTCTCATGCAGACACACACCCACATTGATTCTGCTGATATTCACATCCCAACAGTTGTTTGGGTCAACTATTACCATCTCGACTGTAATATATTACAGCCTGCCTCTCCCTCTCTTATTGGTCATGGCTTCAGAGCCAGCTTGTGACATCATAAATCATCAAAAAAAGAAAAAGCAAGTTGGATTTTCATGAGAATTGAAGGATCAGGTATTACACGGAAACCCAACTTGTCAAGCTTCAATTTATGCATTTGTGTAAGCCAGAGTGCGGACCAATCAGATGAGCTGCTGGCAGCTACTGGCGGGACTTTGGTGTGTGTGTGACGACATAGAGAATCAACTTTTTGTTCTGAACAACGATGGCGGCTCCTAAAGAGGTTAGTGTAGCTGCAATAGCACCAGTTCTATCAGAGCAAAGAACGACACTGAAGGCTTTCCCAGATATGGACATCACAATAGCATTATAATTGTAACATATATTTATGCATAAGGACCAGATGCACTGTTTAGTGTTTGTAGCAACAACCACGCTTAAAAAAGAAAAAAAAAGTTAAAATAGAAAAAGGAAAATACATACACAAATATATACACAAAACACAAAATACTAGTGTGTCTACAGGGGTGTTAGGTATGAGAACAATGTTGTTTCTCTTTTAGCCATGATTTAATACCTACATTAAAAACATTACAATTGTGTTGCATTTTCAATTCAGTTGGTAGACAGTTCCATAGTTTTGCTCCTTTAACAGAGAAGGCTGATTGTCCAAATGAGGTTTTGCGTCATGTGATGCGACCTTTACTGTTTACTGAGGCCGTGTGTTCACTCTACTGGTGTGCTGGTGTCTTGTAACGAGTTCATTAAGCAGGGAAAGAGCATGATCATGTAGGCATTTCAAAATAAACTTTAAGTTGGAATAGCTTAGGAACATATCGTGTTTTTCCAAGACGTGACAATGGTGCCACCTCATTGTTTTTTTGTCCATAATGTTTAATGTCTGGTTATACAGTGATATGATGGGTTGAATAGTTGATTGTGAAGCTTGTGACCAGGTAGTGATGCAGATTGATAGGTGTGAGAATATCATGGTATGCATGTAGAGCTGGGCGGTGCTGAATGGCAGATACTTTCTGATGAATCTGAAGCAGTTCAGATTTGATTTAACTTTGCAGATATTACACACTTGTTTATCAAATCTTAGATGTGAGTTTAAGATGAGTCCTAAGTACTTCACATTGTCTACCTCACTGATGACCTCATTCTTTATTTTACCATAAATCTTTCATTTTTAGGGCCCGAGCACCGATGTAGTCGGAGCGGAGGACCTATTGTTATTCTAATGTTTTTTATTATTAGGGCCCGAGCACCGACGTAGTCGGAGCGGCGGACCTATTGTTATTCTAATGTTTTTAGGGCCCGAGCACCGACGCAGTCGGAGCGGAGGACCTATTGTTATTCTAATGTTTTTTTTAGGGCCCGAGCACCGACGTAGTCGGAGCGGAGGACCTATTGTTATTCTAATGTTTTTTATTAGGGCCCGAGCACCGACGTAGTCGGAGGGGAGGACCTATTGTTATTCTAATGTTTTTTATTATTATTATTAGGGCCCGAGCACCGACGTAGTCGGAGCGGAGGACCTATTGTTATTCTAATGTTTTTTATTATTAGGGCCCGAGCACCGACGTAGTCGGAGCGGAGGACCTATTGTTATTCTAATGTTTTTTATTAGGGCACGAGCACCGACGTAGTCGGAGTGGAGGACCTATTGTTATTCTAATGTTTTTTATTATTATTATTAGGGCCCGAGCACCGACGTAGTCGGAGCGGAGGACCTATTGTTATTCTAATGTTTTTTATTATTAGGGCCCGAGCACCGACGTAGTCGGAGCGGAGGACCTATTGTTATTCTAATGTTTTTTATTATTATTATTATTATTATTATTATTATTATCGTACCAGTTTCATCGCAAAAAGGAGGTGCTTGGGATACTGGGAATCTTTTGAAATTTGGCACAAAATTCAATCGTGGTGAAAATTCCAGTATTATTGGGGTGTCCAGCTGCGGCATGACATTTTGGCTCGATAGCGCCCCCTACAGAGTAGCCCCAACTTTGGGTTTCACCTAGCTGTATGAAATTTGGTAGGTATGTGGAACGTGATGGGACGTACAAAAAAGTCAAAAGGAGGTATATCCTAAACCAAACAGGAAGTCGGCCATTTTGAATTTTATGACGTTTTTGGACCGTTTCAAGGCGCCGTACTTTAACGAACTCCTCCTAGAGATTAAACCCGATTGCCTTCAGATTTGGTCAGTATGCTCTTGAGACCTTGGCAGTGAAACGATACTCAAAGATCAAAAAGTTAGCGAACTATGTGTCCGTGGCGTGGTGGCAAAAAAACACCATTCGCCATGAAACAGGAAGTTGTTGTAACTTGGCTGTACATTGCCTAATCTGCTCCAAATTTCTCATATGTCATAACATCCTGACCCTGAACACATGTATATGACAATTTAGAATCATAGTAATAGCGCCACCTAGTGGCAACAGGAAGTCATAGGTTGTGTACTTTGACACCCTACTGCTCACAGATTAAGACCTTGATAATGCTTCATTGTGAAAATTGTAGGAAGTTGTCGAAGCGTGGCGACGTGGCGGCTCTGCGAATTTCGATCCTTCGCCATGAACGAATAAACTGATGTAACTCGACTCCGCATCATCAGATCTTTACCAGATTTCACATGTTTGATTAAACTCCAGGCCTGAAGACATCTGCAAGCCAATTTTGAATCATAGTCATAGCGCCACCTACTGGCAACAGTAAGTTAAAGTCTTTATACTTTGGCTTGTTTCTCTTAGTTGGAAAATCAGATCAACATCAAATTTGTTCCACACAAATGTAAGAAGTTCATAATGCCAGTTCTCTAAGCTTTTGATGTTTCGTCGAACGCCGTTGCCGTGGTAACGCAGTCTTTGCCGTGAAAAACGATGGTCATTTGGAGAGGTTAAAAAAGCTCGAAACACAAGCAAACTTGACACACAGATCACAAGGCCAAAATGTAGTTCTATAATATGATTTTTTTCTATCAGAGTGTTAAATCGGCTCAATAGCGCCCCCTACAAAATTTCGACGAAGCAGCCCTCGCAGTACGTTTCACATAGATTAACAAAATTTGGTAGGCACATGTATCACATGTGGACTTAAATAAAAGTCTCTTGGGGCCATGCCCTAAACCCAACCGGAAGTCAGCCATTTTGAATTTAGTCTGAATTTCCAGTGTCGTTTTTTCAATTTCCAGGCACTCTACTTTAACGAACTCCTCCCAGGGAACTAATCAGATCAACTTAGAATTTGGTCAGAACAATCTAAAGACCTTTGTGATTAAAAGTTACTCAAAGCTTGTTGTTTCGTGAAATGCTGTTGCCGTGGCGATGCATTCCTCGCCATGAAAAACAAAGGTGTTTTTGAGGGGCTAAAAATACTCAAAACAAAATCAAACTTGTCACACACATTTAAAATCCTGAATGTAGTTATCTGATGTGATTTTAATGCTTCAGAGTGGCAACTCGGCTCGATAGCGCCCCCTACAATATTTTGACGATGCAGCCCTCGCAGTACGTTTCACCTAGATGTATGAAATTAAGTAAGCAGGTGTATCACATGTAGACTTAAAAAAAAGTCTTAGGGGTCAATGCTCTAAACCCAACTGGAAGTCAGCCAGTTTGAATTTTGTATGAATTTCTTGTGGTTTTATTTCCTTTTCCAGGTGCTGCACTACGAACTCCTCTTAGGGAAATAATCCGATCAGCTTAGAATTTGGTCAGAACAACCTAAAGACCTTAACGATTAAAATTTACTAAAAGCTTGATGTTTCATCGGATAACATGGACTTGGTGTCGCGGCAATTTTACATGATTCACCATCATCCATCCAGCTTTTGTAACTCAACCTTACTTTGTCAAAACTGCCCCAAACTTGACATGCTTGATTGCTGTCGTGATTTTAGGACTTCTGCATGCCAATATTAACTCATAGTCATAGCGCCACCTACTGGCAACCACGGACGTAAACAGAATTCTATAATAACAGCGGCCCAAACAGGGTTTGTGGGCACACCATGAGAAAAAGACTTCTCTGATCTAAATATGTGCAAACTAAGATGCTTGGAGAACAAAAGTTAATCAACAGTGTTTTTCAAACCATGTCAGTGGGCATTAGTATAAATGATCTGTCTAGAGCTTCTACATGAGAATCAGGTTAAATGTTACAATGAATGCTTCACACTACAATCTAAAGTTACAGAAGAGCTTAAAATGAAAACAGTGTCAAATTAAAGTGTTCAAGTAAAAACAAATGACACTGCTGTTCTGTTAACTTTCATGTAAGTCCAAATACAATCAGTAGGACACTGCAGGGAGTTGAACTCCATCCCAGTAACCTGACAGTCTGTTATGTTACAAATACTGAAGCACATTCACACGTTCATTTTGTTAATGATCTTAACAGGCTTACATTTATGATTGTATTGGAGGTACACTCAAAACATTTGAGGCTTAAGACCTGGCAACATGGTCTTGCTATGCTGCTGGTCGACGCAGGAAATATCATCTAACTTGTGCATGCAGTGTATGATGGGCACAGAAATGCATTGCCGCATCAACCAGAGTCCTGCCAGTACCCTCGACGTGTGTGACGTTGCGAGGGCCCGATCAATGCTGCTTGCAGCTTTAATTATTATTATTATTATTATTATCGTACCAGTTTCATCGCAAAAAGGAGGTGCTTGGGATACTGGGAATCTTTTGAAATTTGGCACAAAATTCAATCGTGGTGAAAATTCCAGTATTATTGGGGTGTACAGCTGCGGCATGACATTTTGGCTCGATAGCGCCCCCTACAGAGTAGCCCCAACTTTGGGTTTCACCTAGCTGTATGAAATTTGGTAGGTATGTGGAACGTGATGGGACGTACAAAAAAGTCAAAAGGAGGTATATCCTAAACCAAACAGGAAGTCGGCCATTTTGAATTTTATGACGTTTTTGGACCGTTTCAAGGCGCCGTACTTTAACGAACTCCTCCTAGAGATTAAACCCGATTGCCTTCAGATTTGGTCAGTATGCTCTTGAGACCTTGGCAGTGAAACGATACTCAAAGATCAAAAAGTTATCGAACTATGTGTCCGTGGCGTGGCGGCAAAAAAACACCATTCGCCATGAAACAGGAAGTTGTTGTAACTCGGCTGTACATTGCCTAATCTGCTCCAAATTTCTCAGATGTCATAACATCCTGACCCTGAACACATGTATATGACAATTTTGAATCATAGTAATAGTGCCACCTAGTGGCAACAGGAAGTCATAGGTTGTGTACTTTGACACCCTACTGCTCACAGATTAATCGGATCCCTCTCAAATTTTGTCACAAAAGCCTTGAGACCTTGATAATGCTTCATTGTGAAAATTGTAGGAAGTTGTCGAAGCGTGGCGACGTGGCGGCTCTGCGAATTTCGATCCTTCGCCGTGAACGAATAAACTGATGTAACTCGACTCCGCATCATCAGATCTTTACCAGATTTCACATGTTTGATTAAACTCCAGGCCTGAAGACATCTGCAAGCCAATTTTGAATCATAGTCATAGCGCCACCTACTGGCAACAGTAAGTTAAAGTCTTTATACTTTGGCTTGTTTCTCTTAGTTGGAAAATCAGATCAACATCAAATTTGTTCCACACAAATGTAAGAAGTTCATAATGCCAGCTCTCTAAGCTTTTGATGTTTCGTCAAACGCCGTTGCCGTGGTAACGCAGTCTTCGCCGTGAAAAACGATGGTCATTTGGAGAGGTTAAAAAAGCTCGAAACACAAGCAAACTTGACACACAGATCACAAGGCCAAAATGTAGTTATATAATATGATTTTATTCAATCAGAGTGTTAAATCGGCTCAATAGCGCCCCCTACAAAATTTCGACAAAGCAGCCCTCGCAGTACGTTTCACATAGATTAACAAAATTTGGTAGGCACATGTATCACATGTGGACTTAAATAAAAGTCTCTTGGGGCCATGCCCTAAACCCAACCGGAAGTCAGCCATTTTTGAATTTAGTCTGAATTTCTAGTGTCGTTTTTTCAATTTCCAGGCGCTCTACTTTAACGAACTCCTCCCAGGGAACTAATCAGATCAACTTAGAATTTGGTCAGAACAATCTAAAGACCTTTGTGATTAAAAGTTACTCAAACCTTGTTGTTTCGTGAAATGCCGTTGCCGTGGCGACGCATTCCTTGCCATGAAAAACAAAGGTGTTTTTGAGGGGCTGAAAATACTCAAAACAAAATCAAACTTGTCACACACATTTAAAATCCTGAATGTAGTTATCTGATGTGATTTTAATGCTTCAGAGTGGCAACTCGGCTCGATAGCGCCCCCTACAATATTTCGACGATGCAGCCCTCGCAGTACGTTTCACCTAGATGTATGAAATTAAGTAAGCAGGTGTATCACATGTAGACTTAAAAAAAAGTCTTCGGGGTCCATGCTCTAAACCCAACCGGAAGTCAGCCAATTTGAATTTTGTATGAATTTCTTGTGGTTTTATTTCCTTTTCCAGGTGCTGCACTACGAACTCCTCCTAGGGAAATAATCCGATCAGCTTAGAATTTGGTCAGAACAACCTAAAGACCTTAACGATTAAAAGTTACTAAAAGCTTGATGTTTCATCGGATAACATGGACTTGGTGTCGCGGCAATTTTACATGATTCGCCATCATCCATCAAGCTTTTGTAACTCAACCTTACTTTGTCAAAACTGCCCCAAACTTGACATGCTTGATTGCTGTCGTGATTTTAGGTCTTCTGCATGCCAATATTAACTCATAGTCATAGCGCCACCTACTGGCAACCACGGACGTAATCAGAATTCTATAATAACAGCGGCCCAAACAGGGTTTGTGGGCACACCATGAGAAAAAGACTTCTCTGATCTAAATATGTGCAAACTAAGATGCTTGGAGAACAAAAGTTAATCAACAGTGTTTTTCAAACCATGTCAGTGGGCATTAGTATAAATGATCTGTCTAGAGCTTCTACATGAGAATCAGGTTAAATGTTACAATGAATGCTTCACACTACAATCTAAAGTTACAGAAGAGCTTAAAATGAAAACAGTGTCAAATTAAAGTGTTCAAGTAAAAACAAATGACACTGCTGTTCTGTTAACTTTCATGTAAGTCCAAATACAATCAGTAGGACACTGCAGGGAGTTGAACTCCATCCCAGTAACCTGACAGTCTGTTATGTTATGTAAATTCACACATATTCATTTTCTTAATGATCTTAACAGGCTTACATTTATGATTGCATCGGAGTAAACTCAAAACATTTGAGGCATAATGCCTGGCAACATGATCTTGCTACGCTGCTGGTCGACGCAGAAATATCATCTAACTCGTGCATGCAGTGTATGATGGTCACGGAAATGCATGACCGCGTCAACCAGAGTCCTGCCGGTATTCTCGACTTGCGCGTAGTTGCGAGGGCCCGATCAATGCTGCTTGCAGCTTTAATTGAAACTGTTTTTTTTACATTCAGTGTTAAGCGAGAGGACTCAAGCCATTGCGATACAGAATGTAAGGATTCAGTAAGCTGGTCAGCGGCCTTGCTAGATGTTCTGGCAGATGTATAAATAACTGTATCATCGGCATACATTTTGCAGCTAACCCCAGGACAACTCTCAGGTAGGTCGTTGATATACATGCTAAATAGCAATGGACCTAGAACCCACCCCTGGGGTATCCCCATGCTATTGGCACAGATGGTGGACTTTTCCCCATTGACTCTCACACACTGTACTCTTCCCCTGAGGTACGAGTCAAACCATTGTGAGGCATGATCAGAAAATTGGAATTTGGGAAGTTTGTATATCAACACACTGTGGTTAAAAGTATCAAAAGCCTTTTTAAGTCTAAGAAAACTGCCCCCACAGCATAACCTTTATCCAAAAGACCTTTTATTTTTCCAATTAGATGGCAGTTTACAGTCTCAGTAAAATGTTTGGGTCTGAATCCAAATTGTTGTTGATACAGTAACTGATTTGTCTCTAGATGTATTATGAGTTGCTCTGCTACAATTTTTTCCAGTATCTTGGAGACAACTGGGAGGATGGCAATGGGTCTGTAACGGCATGTCAAGTCTTGCTCACCAGATTTAAAGATTGGACTGATAACGGCTGTTTTCCAGGTCTCAGGGAAAGTTCTTGTTTTAATTGACAAGTTCACAAGGTATCTTATTGGCTCAAGTAGTTGGGTTCTGTATGTCTTTATTAGTGCAGAATCAAGATTATGGATGTCCTTGGTCTTTGAGTTACTGAAGTGACTCATCATTTTGTGATGGTTCATCCAATCCCCTGCCAAGTATTTCTTTTTTCCTCAGGTAGACAAGCCTCAGAAAAAAAGGGGCTCCACATGCTTTTCGTATTGAACTATTTGTATAGTTCATAGCTAATGAAAGAGCTAGATGCTACTTGATGGAGGTATGATAGAAATAAAATCATGAAAGTGACAACAACAGTCTCTCTCTGGCAGCATCAGGTCGACCTCATTCCTCATTAACTCATTTCAACTGTATTTACTCTACTTGTAAAGAACCACATAAAGTGCCACATAAATTAAAAATAATGTTGTCATTTGAGGCATCTTATCAGATTGACAAAGATTGGCTTACCCTAAAAATTACATTCCTTGCTTTTAGAAGTATATAATATCAAATTCTAATTAAAACTGCAAGCAGCGATGTACGGGCCCTCGCACCTTCCCGCGTCTCGGGGGTACTGACGGGACGCCGGCAGATGCGGCCGCGAATGTCTTTGACCATCGGACTCCGCGTCCCAGAGTTTAACGTATTTTTCCCGCTGAACTCTGCGATGCTGGAATTTATGTAGTGCAAATATTCTACCAGTTCCTGTATCCACTATGTGGCGCTAGAGAACATGCGCACACATGCATTATGTTGCTCTACTTCAAGTGCCGACCACATCATGTAAATGTCATGTAAATCGGATTACGTCTGTCACATAATGCTGACTTCCTGTTGCCAGTAGGTGGCGCTACAATTGAGTGAAAATTGGCTTGTAGATATCCTCAGGCAATGACTGTTATCAAGTATGGCAAGTTTGGGACAGATTTAAGCAAGTCCAGTGGAGTAACATCAGCTTGTTGTTTAATGGCGAAACACGTAAAATAGCCGCCACACCACGGCTACGCCATTCCATCAAACGTAAAGCTTTGAGTAACTTACAATTGCAAAGGTCTTTAGATTGTAATGACCAAATTTGAAGTGGACCTGACAAAGTCCCTAGGAGGAATTCGTTAAAGTTTAGCGACTAGAAATCAAGGAAAAATTCACACAAAAATAAAAATGGCCGACTTCCGGTTGATTTTAGAGTATGGTCCCAAGAGACTTTTCTTTAAGTCTATATGTGATACATGTGCCTACCAAATTTCATACATCTAGGTCAAACGGATTCCGAGGGCTGCATCGGCAAAATTTAGTAGGGGGCGCTATTGAGCCAACTTGCCAATCTGAAACATTAACATCACATTAGAAAACTACATTCATGATTTTAAATGTGTGTGCCATGTTTGGTTCTGGTTGGAGCACGTTTAGCCCCTCAAAAACACCTTCGTTTTTCATGGCGAAGAATGCATCACCCGGCAACGGCCTTTCACGAAATAACAATCTTTGAGTAACTTTTCATCACAAGAGTCTTTAGACTGTACTGACCAAATTTGAAGTCGATCTGATTAATTCCCTAGGAGGAGTTCGTTAAAGTAGAGCGCCTGGAAATGTCAAAAACGACACTAGAAATTCATACAAAATTCAAAATGGCTGACTTCCAGTTGGGTGTAGGGCATGGCCCCAAGAGACTTTTATTTAAGTCCACATGATACATGTGCCTACCAAATTTTGTTAATCTATGTGAAACGTACCGCGAGGGCTGCTTTGTCGAAATTTTGTAGGGGGCTCTATTGAGCCAATTTGCCACTCTGAACAAATAAAATCATATTATAGAACTACATTTTGGGCTTGTAATCTGTGTGCCAAGTTTGCTTATATTTCGAGAATTTTTAGCCTCTCAAAATTACCATCGTTTTTCACGGTGAAGACTGCGTCGCCACGGCAACAGCTTTCGACGAAACATCAAAAGCTTCATGAACTGGCATTATGAACTTCTTTCATTTGTGTGGCATTAATTTGATGTTGATCTGATTTACCTACTAAGAGAAACAAGCCAAAGCATAAAGACTTTAACTTACTGTTACCAGTAGGTGGCGCTATGACTATGATTCAAAATTGGCCTGCAGATGTCTTCAAGCCTGGAGTCTAATGAAACATGTTAAATCTGGTAAAGATCTGATGATGTGGAGTCGAGTTACATCAGTTTATTCGTTCATGGCAAAGGATCAAAATTCGCTGAGCCACCACGTCGCCGCCCTTCAACAACTTCTTACAATCTTCACAATAAAGCATTATCAAGGTATTAAGGCCTTTCTGACAAAACTTTAGAGGGATCGGAATAATTTGTGAGGAGGAGGATGTCAAAGTACAAAACCTATAACTTCCAGTTGCCACTAGGTGGCGCTATTACTATGATTCTAAATTGTCATATAGATGTGTTCAGGGTCAGGATGTTATGACATATGAGAAATTTGGAGCAGATTAGACAATGTACAGCCGAGGTACAACAACTTCCTGTTTCATGGCGAATGGTGTTTTTTTGCCGCCACGCCACGGACACATAGTTCGATAACTTTTTGATCTTTGAGTAACTTTTTACTGCCAAGGTCTCAAGAGCATACTGACCAAATCTGAAGGCAATCGGGTTAAATCTCTGGGAGGAGTTCGTTAAAATACGTCATCTTGAAACAGTCCAAAAACGTGATAAAATTAAAAATGGCCGACTTCCTGGTTTAGGATATACCTCCTTTTGACTTTTTTGTATGTCTCGTCACGTTCCACATACCTACCAAATTTCATACAGCTAGGTGAAACCCAAAGTTGGGGCTACTCTGTAGGGGGCGCTATCAAGCCAATATGTCATGCCGCAGGTGGACACCCCAATAATACTGGAATTTTCACCACGACTGAATTTTGTGCCAAATTTAAAAAAATTCCCAGTATCCTAAGCACCTCCTTTTTGCGATGAAACTGGTACGATAATAATAATAAAAAACATTAGAATAACAATAGGTCCTCCGCTCCGACTACGTCGGTGCTCGGGCCCTAATAATAAAAAACATTAGAATAACAATAGGTCTTCCGCTCCGACTACGTCAGTGCTCAGGCCCTAATAATAATAAAAAACATTAGAATAACAATAGGTCCTCCGCTCCGACTACGTTGGTGCTCGGGCCCTAATAATAATTTGTATCTGCTCATGCTTTAACAATCAAAAATATGTGTTGACTGTTGATTGAACACTTGTGTTTGTCAATCCTCAGTCATACTGTATGAGTTTAAACTGGAATAACATAATGACAAACAAATATAATTATCACAAGAAAATAATATATGAACCATTGGAACATTACTGTAGAGCAGGGGTATTCAATTAAAATTCCAAAAGGTCCAGATTGAGAAAATCTCCTCGTGCAAAGGTCTGGAAAATTACAATAATATCTAACTTGCGCTATTAAGTGCTATATATATGTACATATATACAGTTGAGGCCAAAATTATTAGCCCCCCAGGAATTATGGAACATTTTCCTAAAATTCTCCCCAATGTTTGCAGCATTGACAAAACTTGATATAATCAAACATTCACCAGTGCTATTTAGTAGCTTTTGGTACATTTTGGAATATAAAATACATTTTTAGGCTTGCTTTATATCAAATATAGTGAAAAACGGGGTGGTCAAAAATATTAGCCCCCCTGATGGGGTGGTCAATAATATAACCCCCCCCATGTGAATTTCTGCTTTCAAACACACCTAATTAACCAATCAGCTTTCAAGCCACACCTGTGCAGTCAATTAGCTTCCTAACAACACCTGAGCATTCAATCAGCATAAAAAGACTCCAAGGAACAGGGCACTTGAACACATTATTGAGAGGGACTACTTTTACTCACCATGCCAAAGACAAAGGAAATCAGTCTTGAGCTCAGAAAGAAGATAGTGGAGGCTCATGATAAGGGGGAAGGCTATACTGCCATTTCCAAGCGTTTCACAGTGTCTCGAACCGCTGTACGTTGCATCATTGCCAAGTACAAGGAGACAAATTCTGTAAGAAACAAACCTGGGCGTGGTCGTAAGCGCAAGATTTCAAGAACTCTTGATAGGAAAATAGTCAGAGATGTCAGCAAGAAGCCCCGGACATCTGCCAAGATGATTGTTGCTGACCTGGCCTCTTCTGGAGTTGATGTTTCAAGGAACACAGTTGTGAGGGCTCTCCATCGTGGTGGGCTTCAGGGCCATCGTCCCAGAAGAACCCCTTTACTCAAAGAGCGGCACATCACAGCCAGACTGAGGTTTGCTCGTGAACATTTGAAAGGTAAAGATGCGTTTTGGAAGTCTGTGCTTTGGTCTGATGAGACTAAACTGAAACTTTTTGGGCACATGGATGTTGCTTATGTTTGGCGAAGAAAGGGAGAAGCCTTCAACCCTAAGAACACAGTTCCCACAGTTAAACATGGTGGTGGGAGCATCATGCTACAGGGAGCCTTGTTCGGGTGCATGGCATCATGAAAAAAGAAAATTATGTTGATGTTTTGAGGGATAATATGCAGAAATCTGCTCGCAGTCTATCCTTAGGTCGCCGCTGGGTCTTCCAACAAGACAATGACCCAAAGCATACATCGAAATTGGTCCAACAGTTCCTGAAGGATACCAAAACCAAGGTCCTGGAGTGGCCCGCACAGAGCCCAGACCTCAATCCTATTGAGAATCTGTGGCGGGTGCTCAAAGTGAATGTCCATGCTCGGAAACCACGCAATTTGGACCAGCTGGAAGAATTTGCAATGGAAGAATGGGCCAAAATCCCTCAGGAGACCTGTGCCAACCTAGTAAAGAACTACTCTAAGAGGTTGTTGTCAGTTGTGGCTCAGAAAGGGTACACTATAGACTATTAATGGCCAGGGGGCTAATCATTTTGGATGTCTCATTTTTGCCTTTTTTTGTTTCAACTCAGTGTATCAATAAAATATCCTAATCAAACTTAGTGGACATTTTGTCTTTGTTATTTTGGAAACAAATACACTATAAACACTTGTTGTTAATGGTCATTTCCATGGAGAAATCAAGAGTTTTGTCTAATTTCATAAGGGGGGCTAATAATTTTGGCCTCAACTGTATATATATTCAAGAAGTCTAGTATTAGTATTGTCTCTGTGTAGTCAACAACTGTTAAATCAAATAAAGAAAGTACACATCAATTATATTTTAACAATTATTATTCTCAGTTTTCAAATTGAACTGGATGGATTATAAATAATACATAGAAATACATGAATAAATGTTCATCTCATTTCAAGTAAAATAAGGGCTGGATTAAAGAATAACTGACATAACTGAAAACTTTCAAAGAATGTGCATCTTAAGAGGAAATGGTGCATAGTTACAAAATCATTTCACTTCAGCTTGATAGCAGACCACCTCAAGGTTTCACTCAGAGAGAACCAGGATATTCTTTTCAGGATATATTTCAAAATTAAAGCCCTTCAAAATCGCATGCATGAGACAATTTGTCGAATTCCAGATAGGATTTTAGAGGAAATGGTGCATAGTTACAAAATCATTTCACCTCAGGCTGCGCCGGTTAAAATATAGGCGCTCCGTCAAAATGTAATAATTCTCAATTATCTATCGGTTTTAGGTCCAGGGTCCGGACACAACGGCATCTGGGTCCGGATCCGGATCCGGACCGTGGTCCGCCCATTAGTGACCCCTGCTGTAGAGCAAGTAACATCTTTTAACATTCCTCAGATACTGTTGCTTGTTTATCTACAGCAATGATGACATGCTATAGTTGCTGGTGTTTAAAGATTTCTCTCAGAACTTTAGTTGGATTCTCGTTTATGTCTCTCTTCTCCTGGCAAAATTTGTTGGATTCTCTTTCTCTGCATCTTATAAATGAAACTACAATTTCTTGTCTCTTAACAATCATAAAACCCCAATGTGTAGCATTTATGTTGATCTAGTAGCAGAAATTAAATATAATGTTCAGAGCTATCTTTTCATTAGTGTGTAATAACCTGAAACTAAGAACAGTTGTGTTTTTGTCATCTTACAATGAGCCCTTCATATGTACATAGCGAGCAGGTCCTCTTCATGGAGTCCTCCATGTTGCACCGCCATGTTTCTACAGTAGCCCAGAACGGACAAACCAGACACTGGCTCTAGAGAGACTTTCATGTTTTTACGTTACTTGAAGGCCACAGTCTTGCAGAGGGAGAGGTGAGTGGAGGGGTATTCAGCTGGTTGCAATCTGCAACCACACAGCAAAATGCCTGTCTCTTTAAGACAGAACTCCTTCTTTGATATTTGCCTTAATGACTGCACACCCAGATGTGCCTCAACTGCTTTTTTAGCTTTCTACCTCATATTCTTCATTATTTTTTAAATGTTATTATATTCATTAGCTCAGAAACATATTTTGTTATCAACAAACACTGACAGATGTAGATTGAGAAGGCTTGGTAAGTAAAGGGAATCTGAAGAGTTATAAGATGAAAGCAGAAGCAGTCCGCCCACAGAGTCACAAACATCATGTACCACAGTGAACTGATTCAGTCTCCGACACTCTCTCCCATTTCTCTCTGAATTCTGTTTACCGCCTACGCTCATCTTTCACCTTCTAAACACTGCGTCACACAGAATCACTGGAAATAACTTTGTGTAAAACTAAACTGTTGCCTTCAAAGATACAATTCACTGAGGCTCGGCACCGAACACAAATACATCAGACAACCGATGGGCTGCTTTTGTGTAAGATGGTTGTGTTAATATCATTTGCTAAAATCCATTACACCGACACTCTGTAGTACGAATACAAATGTAACAACTGTAGTTCCTTCATACAACAGTGTTAGAAAAATATAATTTTCCTTATGGTTGTAATACTTTAGAAGTAAACTTGGCCTTATGACTGATTGCCATTATGAAATATAAATAACTGTAGGGACCTATGTTTTATGTGCTGTCACGTTTCTGAATGTTGCCATTTATCCCTCATTACACTGAAAAACTCTGTGTTCACTAAGTACAGTCAAAGTTGGTAGTACTTTACATTTCAGCACAGTAATAACATGGTAGTAGTGGGGTAATAGTTTATAATAAAGAGGTAATAATATAGTAATACTATGTGCTTAGCGAAATATTCGCCATGTAATAGCATTTTGCAGCCCTGATTCATGGTTATTACACAGTAACAAAGTAAATGAATTTCAGTCTTATAAAATGGCAAATACCAATTTTGACTTCCAAGAATTTTTATGTGATGTTGACAGTGTATGTTGGGTGTATGTTTAATACACTTATTGTAAGTCGCGTTGGATAAAAGCATCTGATAAATGACTGTAATGTAATGTAAAGGTATTTTGCTAATAGGAGCCTATAATAAAAGATTGTCCTATATTATCTCACTGTTATCAGGGTATAAACAAATTACTGTCACCATATTACCATTTTTAAATCCAAAAATTGCACTGATATGACCATTCTATTATTTACAGGTCACCATATTGTTACCAAAATATTCCTATTGCCAATGCTGTTGGCCTTGCTCAGAGGCCATTCTTACCATATTAATACTACTAAAGGAGCAACAGAAGTCAGTAGATGGCTGGTGGTGCCACGGTTTTACACTCTGCGGCTCAGGTTACCACAGTTTCACAAGCATGTCAGAGAACTATGGCCTTCAGGTAACGTAAACATTATTTTTTTTTAAACTCTCTTTAGAGCTAATGTGCAGTTTGTCCATTCTAGGCTACATGGCGGTGCAAAAGGACCAAACTGTCTGATTGTCTGACTGCTTGTGCTTCCTGCATCACAATCACAATTACTTTGTTGAGCACAATATTGTCACAACTGATAAAGCTGATGGTGAATCTACAAATTCACCATCTGCTGTCACCTGGATTTCCTGCATTGTCAATGTAAAAAACTGGACAGGAGTTTTACTTCCGGAATGAAGGAAGCCACAAAATAACTTGAATCCCACTTCACCAGTGTTTTTACAGTTACCTTATGAGTATTGCTTCCACCACATTTACCATAATTAGTTTAACAGTTGTGCTGACAATTAGAGTAAATCCCATAGAATATGAGTCAAGGGTCAGTTTAGTTAAAAAAAAGTGATACCAAATGAGGGCTGGGATTGAATAACATAGGAACCTACAACGATAACATTTGTCAGCTTTTATCTCAAGAACCATTTTCAAGTGTTTAAATACAAGCCTCGAGGTACATGCACAGTGTGTGGGACTGTGTGTGTGTAAAGGTTAATGATTGATGGAAGAGGGAGTGAAACTAGCTAATCATACCTCCATATGACAAACAGCCACAGGACAAAGGTATGTGTTTATGTGTTTCTTAGAGTCAGCTTCCTGTGAATGAAGGCTGGGTATCGTTTGAGCAGTTACCTTACCAGTAGTAAAAACAGTGATCAAGAGTACTTCATTTGATACATTTTGTTGTGTACTTCATTTGATACCCATCATGTGAGTGGAAACATTTAGTTTTATTATCATTAACTTTTTATCAGATGCCACAGGCATGTAGTGTAGCCATACTTTCCAACGCTTTGGTGACATCTCGGCAAGCTGAACTACCAACTCCGTCAAAAACACCGCACTGGACTTCACTCACCGCAGACTGTATGGGCAGTAGCTGCTGCGGTAGTGGGCCAATCATACTTGGCATTAAATCCTAATGCCTAACCCCTAAACATGTTCTCGTAGAAACCCAAAATACAAGTATGAACCTTAAAATAAACATGATGTGTCCCCTTTATGTGTAGGATTTGTGCCTGGCAACATTGTAGGGCTGGACCTACCTTTACTCTTGTAATCCACATGGAATTCACAATAATGTGCTTTTCAACAACATTTGCTTGATCGCTGGCAAGCTACCATCAATGAAAATACAACATGTCCTGCAGACATTTTACAGTAAAATCCTTACAGTACTTTTTACATTATGCTTTCTTTGAGTTAATGAATTAAACATGTATTGTGTACCTATGAGTAAAAAATAAATCTGCTTGTGGTTATATGACTTAAAGTCGCATAGCTTTCTCATAAAGCATCATGTGTAACTAGCGTGTCAAATTCAAAGTGTTCTCATCTCAGGCGGTGAAGGGTGACAGGAGGATTCCAGGTGGAGTCTGTATTACAGACTTACCAGTTGTCTTTGTTTTATTCACTTTTGGTGACATACCTTCATAAGCCAATTTGTTTTTGGAGCCAATAGAGCACAATGTCTCTGGAAATGTTCAGTCCACCGGTTTGGACTGATATATCTCGATAACCACTGGATGAAAACTACCAAATTAAGTTCAGACATTCATGTTCCCTTTCGGATAAATTGTAATAACTCATCAGGGCAACATTTCAACTGGTCCAATACATCAGCCTCAGCTAAATTTTGTAGTTACAAATGTTAGCATGCTAAAATGCTAAACTAAGATGGCGACCATGTCAAACGTTATACCTGCTAAACATCAGCATGTTAGCATGCTGACTTAGAGCTGAAGACTCTTTTACCCATTAATGTATAATGACATTAAATTGTCTCATTGTCTATGTAAGCAGCCGAGCAATGCATTCTGGTATAGTGTTTACGGCTGCTCATTTGCATAAAGTTGAGGTCTTAGCTACTTCATGCAAATCAGAGGCGTCCAGCTTGACTCCTTACCTCTAGAGACTGCAGAAACACTTTTAAACTAACTGCTTGTCGATCTAAAATGAAGATGGATTCAACAACTGAATGGCTTACATCTCGGCTTGTTTTTCAGAAACACATTTTGGTGAACTTCCAAACTCGCTGCAATATTTGTCCGGTTTGAAAGCCAGGAGCAGACAGACCACAGGTTAAAGTGTTCGTCCAATCAGGTGCATAGTGCCAGTGGCAGCTCCTCAACCATAATACACCTCAAATGAGCATAGTCTCAGCGAGGTAAACAAAACAAAACAAAAAAAAAGGAAATAAGTCTGTGGATCAATATGTCTAATGCTGACAGAAAATGACAGTTTTTATATTTTGATATAATTTATTGTGCCCCTCTCTCTTACACATTATTCTACGGATGTGGGACTGTTGGTTGGACACAAGACATCAGTTTGGGCTCTTTTTCTGATAAGTTACAGACTAAATCTGTTAACCAGAAAATAGACAGATAAATAACTGGAATGCAGACAATGAGCTGATTCCATGAGCTCTGATCACATGTGTAAGTAATGTAGTGCTACTCGTTAGCTGGTGGAGCATCATGCCACAATTGTGCTGTCCAGTTATGGTGACCCATCTTTTTAACACTTAATAGTTTGGTGTTACCTTTTGCACTTTGGCTGCGAAGGCCGGCTCCTCTTGTTTGGCTTGGATTCTCTGCAGAGATATAAAACACAGACACAGTTACACACCTCAACTTTGTGCTGAATCATCATACTAAGTTCAAACCACATGGATGGCTCTTACAAATCACATGAGATTGTGCAAACATTTGTTTTTATTTGGTTCCACCACATCTGGAGAACACTGTCAGTAAGTCCACTGAGCAGCAGCTACTTTACAGACTGTGACTGTGCGAGCAGAGCTCTAAATGGTGTTACACCGCCACCTGGTGGAGGAAAAACACATCAGTGCACTTAAAATGGGAATCCTGTGACAACACATTACAGTGAGGACACGTCAGGTAATGCATGAGGACCCATTTATAGACACAGAATACATGAACTGACAAAAGCTTCATACATTCAACACGTCTCTATTTGCCCGTAACCAGAGCTCAACCTGAGAACGCTCTGATCATGCAGCTGTAGGATGAAGTCACAGGATTAGTGCTGGACTGCAGGAAAGTCAATACATATTTTTCTCCTTTCCAACGTTACTCTGTAATGTTTGCATGGCAACAGGAGAGCAACAGTTGGATTGGAGCATCAGGATTTATAATGACATATACCTGTTGTGGTTGGACTGGAGTGGATGGACACATCCAGTCACACCAGAAACTATATCCCTATATGCTCCTCATTTTTTTATGACAAAACCATATGAAAAAGATTTGTTTCAACATCAATGTTTTTACATGAATTTGGTGTTGTGAATGGTCTAAATCTGACTCAAAACTAATGTCACTCACTTCAGAGACAGGATGTTGAAGGAATTTCAAACATCAATCAATGACAGAGTGAGACCGACTCCCAGATACAGCAGCCTCAACAACTCACCAATAACAGGAGAGAGATCGATCCTCATCATGCTAGAACATTTTCCAATTCTTGTCTCAAAGAAGTGACCACATCAGATTCATCAAACACTCCTAACCTTAGATAACCAATATGGTGTATGACATCTGTCATGAATGAGCGTATATATATGTATATGTATGTATGTATATGTATGTATATATATATATATATATATATATATATATATATATATATATATATATATATATATATATATATTACTATACTCCTATATTAAAGTCCTGCTTTCAGAGATCCATACAGAAAAGTTTGTGATATGTATCAGCATCAGGAATGGGGACAAATAACGAGTGCTGTCAATGACGTCAGTGAAATAAAGAGGAAAGGATTCCATGTGAAAAACGTCTCGATGACAAATGATTTAAGATGTTCATATTCATATTTTAATAGCATCAATAGCCATTTCAAATCAATGGTGATATGGTTAGGCCATATGCATACATTTAGAATGATAATAGTCTATAATTTGATAATGTCAACATAATTATGAGGTGTAATCTTCAAACTCAAAACTGTGTCAAAGTTATGAAACATACAATCGATTAGTGAAAGACTGAGGCTTGGATAACAGCAGACTAATGTGACATGACTCCTATGACAGGTCTGGTCATAGGAGTGAGAAAATTCAAAATACAAGAAAATTGGCGAATGTGGCATGTTCTCCTGATTCACACAAACAAACCACTTAAGAACCAATCAAAGTGTTTCTTGCATGAGGCCCAATGAGAGCAATCAAGACTAAGTCTGAAGAATGTATAGTGGACTTTCTGAGTTTAGCGTTGACTAAAGTACAATGGTTGGCTCTGCCAGGGTTCTCATGAGCAATGAGATTACTCTACCTCCTGTTTAGGATTAATGCTTACATACACAAAAAGCATTTAAAAGGAATTATCTGTGAAGTCCACAATTCTAAAAGAAAGGCTCTGCTCTCACCTTGGCACTGGCCCTGGACCTGACGTCTCCCACGTCCTTTAGTTTGGACTTGTAGAGCATCCAGCGGTAGCGGAGTTCCTCCAGACTAACATCCTCTGCTGGTCCAGAACCAGCCTCGCTGCCTGGACTCTCCTGGAGCAACAGCTGGAACTGCTCCTGACCCCAGCCCACTCCTGCCCTCAGAGCCTGCACCAGGACACAGCAGAGATTTTTAGGTGAGTGGACTAGAACAGGACATTACTGGTGTCTGAATGACAAGCAGCATGAGGTGCAACTAAACCTTTACCACAAGAAGTCAGTGCTGTTCAGCCGAAAGCTTTTTGTTCCTCTGTCGGTTTCTTTCCGTGATGTTTTCAGACACTATTAATAATAATAACAAGACCAAGCCCTTTTAGTGGACGTACATTAACGGTGCTTGAAGGATTACATTACAGCTCGTTTAGCGGCTGCAGCATTTTTTAAAATGTTGTCCCCATTAGTCACTTGAGCCCCTATCCCACTGGACAAAAAAACAGCCACTAACATCTGACTTTTGCCAGTGGGCATTCATTCCCAGGACAAATGACTTCATTCAAACTCTACATAAACTAAATAAAGCTCATCATAACCAACTCTGGTTTGAGAGTTTGAAAGAGAGACTGAATAAGTAACAGATATAAGAAAATAAATAACCAGCGTAATATTTCCACTTTTTGCTAACTCTGCTTCTGGAGCTGGCCGGCGCATCCAATATGTTGAATGTGACAAACAAGAGAAAAAATAAACATGTATGCCTGTGCAACGTCACGGCATACTCACAATTGCCATACAAGCTAATTATGGTGGAAGAAGAGTATTAGACACAAAAATATAAGGAAATTACCCTTTATCACTCTGAGCAAAAAATAACAAAAACATGCTGCTGTGTTTTCTAGAATCTTCAGCAGCAGCATGCAGCCGTGGTTGTGTTGCATCAATTCATGCCAGCACAGTGATAGGTAGCTCAGGTTCTTTTTTAGTACTAATATAAATGTCAGTTCAGTTCAGACTCTATGTACATGTGTCTTACATCACTTGTCAGAGTCAGTCATTCTCAGGAAGCACAAACAGACACCAGAGTGTGAAGTATTACATGTGGAACTATTGGTAGGATTTAGCAGTGCACAGATTACTCTGTGTTCTACACGTTCCTATCACTGCCTGACATGTGGGTACATTTCTGCAGACAAATATATGAGTGGACCCACAGGTGACAGACAGAGCAGTGCCTTCCCATTGGTTACATCACAGTGTGTTTTATTGATATAATCATCTATTAGGTTATCTGTAAAATGGGATCCGGGGTACTTGACCTCATTAATTACTGGAAGTGCACTTCCACTTAATCTGTTATTACATCACTGTCAGTGGCGCTGGATTTGATGTCAAAATTAGCACCATATTGGTAGCATATAAGCAGGGCCAGGGTAGCAGGGTCATACTCCAACTACAGACTGAGCTGTGACAGTGTTTTAATGTCAACAGAAACTCACCGTGAGTGTGTCCTGTCGGATCTTGACTTCTTTGGCGCCGAGTGATGCTCCCTTGCTGCTGAAGATCCCTGAGAGCAGTTCATTCTCTTTGGACAGCCAGGCCTCAAACTCCCTCCTCCTGGATCTGTACTCTCCTGTGCCCCCCTAAAAAAGACCCCAAACAACTGGTACTGATACTGACTGATACTTGGCACATGTATTGACTTGCAATACACACATAAGGTGTTCTTCTCTCAAATCTTAAACGTACACACACTACAGGGTTTGGAAATAATTGCATATCACACTCTACGGGATATCACTAAGATTATTGTGCCAGAGGGAGCAACGTCGCCATTTTGGGAGGTCCTTTCATTCATGTCCGTCTCATTGGAGCAAACTTCTTAATTTCTGCTCTGATTGTCAGGAGGGGGGAAATCAGGGTTTAACCAGTCCAAAACTCCTGTGGTCTGAGCCAGGCTTAAAACTGGAAAGATACAGAAAGGTGACGTGGGATTATTTTTTATGGAACATTTCTTATTCACTTTTTATCCCGAAAGCCAATTATACATGACTTGAAGTTGGATATTTCTGACACGGACAAAAAAAAATCCTTCCTGTTGAGTTATCAGTACAAACAATGAACCACTGTGCTGGAACATTCTGGTTTGTTGAGTAAAAGACTAATGGGAGCAAAGTTGACTACGAGGCCTAGAGAGCGTTGTCGTCAATAAGTATTTTCAGCAGCTTGAATCAGTTCACTGGATCGGTTTGGGGTGAATTCAGTGTTTCAGTTATGGTGAAGTATTTTGCACAACATAGAGGAAGGAAAGACACAACCCTTTAGTATTGCTGTGTGTCTGAGTGGAGGAACATTTACTTCATCACTGAACTATGAGATTAAATGTACAGAAACGAATGGTCCAGATTGCTACTCTACAAATTTAACCAAGGGGCAGGAAGTATGAACCCTGCACAACCATACCACTGGGTGTTGAGTTGGTGTTGTTGATGATGGCTTGGTTGGGTCCCTTCTGAACAGCATGAACGCTCCTCCTCCTGCCTCCACGCTGCCTTCACCAGAGCTCATTCTTAGCCCCTCAATATAGCTGACCTTTGAGGTTAGCGATGTTCCCTCTCTGTCTCCAGCCAAGATGCTGCTGCCACCCCCTGTTGATGTATCACTGTCAAGGCTTTCAGTGGAACCTTTCTGGCCTGCTCTGCTGCAAATTCTCCAAGCGGAGGAATCTACTTGGTCTCCTTTAAAGGAGAGTCCGCTGTCCTCGTCCGTCCTTGATGGGCTCACGTGTTTATCGTCTTGTCCAGCCAGAATGAGGTGACCTTCAACGTGGCCCTGGATCTGACCACCCATCCCAGCCATCACCCCCTCTCCCGCCTCTCCCTCCAGGCTTCCTCCTCCCCCTCCAGGCCCAGAGCTGGTCAAGGCTCCGTACATCCCAGCTGACTTGTCTCGTTGTCGGCCTCTCTGGCTCCTGGAGCCTCCTGCCCTGCCCTGACTGGCTCCCGCCCCCAGACTGAGCTCTGTTGTCAGGGATGCGCTGTCTGCAGACAGGCCTCCAACACTCCATGAGGCAGACTGTGTCTGCTCTGTGGAACTGTTCAGCAGCCTGGGAGATAAAGAAAGAGACAGGTTAAGTGTCTCCACAACTCACTTCAAAGTCTGCCGTGGCACAAACACAACAAAAGACGCAATGCTCCACTAATTTCTCTAGCCTTCAACCAGGTTTTATTCTGATGTAAAACTTTTAAAGAACAACTATTTGTTTATATGCATGCATTAATATTCAGTACAACAACCATTCATTAACACTGAGTTTGTGTTCATTCTGGACCTTAAATAAACAGCAAATTCAACAAGAAAATTGCAACTTGCTTCGTAAACACCAAGTGACCAGAGCTTGTGATAACATTTCTTTTGTCAAACTTCTACCACAAATCCAATGGTTCTTTGGTAGCTACATGTAATACCAACAGTCAAGAGGGAGCACTATGGGCAAAACACTGTGACTGAAGAATGAAGTATTGATATGAAACATATGTTTACAGTTAAAAAATGTGTCTATGTAATATAATTAATGTAAAACCTTGGCTTGAGAATGATCCATTCATTAACATTGACTTATTTCTCTTATTCTAATGTCTTGAGCTTTCTGTTTTACATCCCGTCATGCCTTGTCTCAAACCCTAATCTGTGGAAATAACAGGTGACAAAATAATACAAAAAGTATTCCGAGTACCTGTGAAGATTGAGACTCATATTGTACAGGGCAAACCAGGACTCTCGTAGGCGCTTAATGTCTCGCAGAATGTGGACCTGTCCATCCTCTGAGGTCCTCTCCAAAACCCCCTGACCCTGGACCTCCATCTGCTGCAGCTGGAGCTCCTTCTCAGGAAACTCTCCAAGTGCTCTCTGTGGACGAGGACAATGCAGCACATTAGTAGATGCGGTGGTGAGAGAGAGGAGACCAACAGCTACTGAGAGTGAACTTCATATGGTGTGTACAAGTGGTTTTCAAAACGTGTCCAAAATGACACGTGATACATTATTTTCAGTCACAGCCCATCTTCACTAATGTCATATGTCTGTCTGTAGTCCAGCTGTTTGTCTATTAACCAAGTAACAATCCAGCTCTCAGCTTAGCCGATAGTACACAGTAGATGGCTTCATACACATTTTGGGTTTGAGGTCTGGTTTGAAATTAAATCTTTATGGCAACAGTTTCTCAAAATCTCTTCTACTTGATGTACCAATATCTAGCACATGGGTCTCCACCAAGAAGCGTGTGAGCTACCCGTTACTAAGTGGCTCATTAAAGGTTCAGAGCATCTTTTAAAAAAGGTACTTTGTAAACCTGTTCCAATTTCTATCCAATCAAATTCACAGACTCCTGACACAAAGTGAACATTTGTCAATCAGCTGTCAATTCAACGAGTTTCGTTACTTTCAGGGTTGGTTTAATCAGTGACGGAGTAACAATAGGCGATGTGAGTGTGCACACCAGATTTGACAATTTTTAAATTAATGTATGAGTCTCATTTGCTGTGTAAGCGTGTTAAAAGATCTATCAAATTACACCAAGGGGTTTAATCACATACTTCAGGAACTACACATTCATGTTTAATGCTGACTCAGCTGTGACGATTCAGACAGTCACAGATTGTTGAATGCAGCTTTGCAAATCTCATTCTATCACTGCTGGATAAGAAAGAAGAGACACATCATTTTCTGTCTGTGGTGAAGTGCACAGCTGTTTAATGATCAAACACAATGAACCAACAGTGTGTCTTTACTGGAATGGATGTCTCCTCTCTGGTACACTCCAGGTGTCTGTTTTAGGCTGATAAGAGGGGTGCTACTTTTTTTGATTCCTAAAAAGGAAACTTTTCTGCACACAGAGACAAACATTTGATATCCGTGGAACAGCTTTAAGAAGGGCAGTGCTCCTGAACAGGAAGACAATGCTCTGAGTTAATGAAATGCATTGGCGAAGAATCTCGACCCGCAGGTCGATAGGCAGGTCATTCAGTGTAACAAAGAACACTGTAATTATAAAGAGTCTCTGAGGTATTCCCATTAACATTCATGGTCAATGCCAGCACTAAGGTCGCTGTGAGCTGCTGTCCGTGCTTTTACAGAGAACAATACATGATAATAATATGAAATGAAAAGGGGATTTCAATGAATTCATGAGTTTATCCATCATGAACCCCAACACCTGCAGGTCTGGATTTCCACTCTACAAGCAACACTTAAGTGCCTCAAGGCTCCTACTTAACCATGAATCATGCTGCCTGTAGAGAGAAGCAGACTGTAGACCTCTCCTCTCTATCATGAGGAAACTATACTTATATGGTGTTTTATTAGGGCTGCACCAAATGACGATTATGGTGGAATATCCCGATGATGATATTACCTGTGATAAACAAAAAGATATTGAAGTGTACTCAGTTCATGACTCAGACTTGCACAGTACCTAGTGCTTGTTATTTTTACTCTGTTTGTGACTTGAGGAGTTCATTCATGTCCAAACTGAAACCCTACTATTGACTACCACTTTACTGAACATTTCTTTTCTGCTGCAATGCCTGTGTCTCTCGCTCGACCACACACTCCCTATGCACTTGGCTAATTGTATTCACTGGACGAATATAACTTTTTACTGGCCACAGGCCATCGGGAAATCCTAATTATAACGTCAAAAGTTCTGTGTGATTGGCCAGAGCGTTAACGGTATGATGCGTATCAGACAAAACAGACAGAATGTAATTGAAACATTGTTACTATATTCAAAGTGCAATATTGCAATCTTTTGTGATGGGTTTATCGCTCAAGTTATAATAATAATGCACCGTAATGAAACACACTCGCATGTTGGTCAGGCAGGCACGGCACAGAAGGAATGTTCCGCCATGGAAATTAGACCCAGAGTTTACTAGAAAAATCCTAATACCAGTAACAGTTCAGACGAGCGTTTTGGCAAGTGAAGCGCTACAGTTTGAGACGGGGCTATCACTTGAACATTTTTTATTTAAACTATTCAGCAAGAATTACAAAAGTGAAAATATGACTGCATGCTTTGTGAAACTCATTCTGAAATAAATAACGTCACTTTTTTGACACGTAATATCTCGCATTCTGTCTTCATAACACAAACAAAGTCAAAACAAACAAATGACATGACAAACAAACAAATCGCACAGAAAAAAAATGAATGTGTACAATCTTACATGTTCCCTACAAAATCCTAGTACTGAAATAAACCCTGAAATAAATAAAGAGAGATAGATGTGAGGTGCCATCCTGTGGGCTCACCACCTGCGGGAGGAACCGCTGGGGTCGGGTGCGCTGCCCCATGGGTGGTGTGTCATGGGGGCCAGTGAAGGCCAGGAACCTCGACGGACCAGACCCGGGCGGCAAAGGCTGGCTCTGGGGACGTGGAATGTCACCTCTCTGTGGGGGAAGGAGCCGGAGCTTGTGCGGGAGGTGGAACGCTACCAGTTAGATCTGGTGGGGCTTACCTCTACGCACTGCATCGGTTCTGGAACCGTACTCCTGGATAGGGGTTGGACTCTTTTCTTCTCTGGAGTTGCCCAGGGTGTGTGGCGCCAGGCGGGTGTGGGGATACTCACAAATCCCTGGCTGAGTGCCGCTGCGTCGGAGTTTACCCCGGTGGACGAGAGGGTCGCCTCCCTACGCCTGCGGGTTATGGGGGGGAAAACTCTGACTGTTGTCTGTGCATATGCACCGAACAACAGTTCAGAGTATTCAGCCTTCTTAGAGACTCTGACTGGAGTCCTGTATGGGGCTCCAGTGGGGGACTCCATAGTTCTGCTGGGGGATTTCAACGTGCACGTGGGCAAAGATGGGGATACCTGGAGAGGCGTGATTGGGAGGAACGGCCTCCCTGATCTAAATCCGAGCGGTCGTTTGTTGTTGGACTTCTGTGCTAGTCATGGATTGTCCATAACGAACACCATGTTCGAGCATAAGGATGTTCATAAGTGTACGTGGTACCAGAGCACCCTAGGCCGAAGGTCGATGATCGATTTTGTTATCGTATCATCGGACCTGAGGCCGTATGTTTTGGACACTCTGGTGAAGAGAGGGGCGGAGCTGTCAACTGATCACCATCTGGTTGTGAGTTGGGTCAGAGGGTGGGGGAAAACTCTGGACAGACCTGGTAAGCCCAAACGGGTAGTGCGGGCAAACTGGGAACGTCTGGTGGAGGCCCCTGTCCGGGAGATCTTCAACTCACACCTCCGGCGGAGCTTTTCTAGCATCCCTGTGGAGGTTGGGGGCATTGAACAGGAATGGACGATGTTCAAAGCTTCTATTGCCAAAGCTACGGCGATGAGCTGTGGTCTCAAGGTCTTAGGTGCCTCAAGGGGCGGTAACCCTCAAACACCGTGGTGGACACCGGTGGTCAGGGAAGCCGTCCGACTGAAGAAAGAGGCCTTCCGGGATATGTTATCCCGGAGGACTCCTGAGGCAGTTGCAAGGTACCGACAGACCCGAAGGGCTACAGCCGCTGCCGTGAAGGAGGCAAAGCAGCGGGTGTGGGAGGAGTTCGGAGTAGCCATGGAGAAGGACTTTCGGTCGGCACCAAGGTGTTTCTGGAAAACCATCCGGAACCTCAGGAGGGGGAAACGGTGAAACATCCAAGCTGTATACAGTAAGGATGGGACTCTGTTGACTTCAACTGAGGGGGTAATAGGGCGGTGGAAGGAGCACTTTGAGGAACTCCTGAATCCGACTAATACGCCCTCTATGGTAGAGGCAGAGCTGGAGGCTGATGGGGGAGCATCATCAATTTCCCTGGTGGAAGTCACTGAGGTAGTCAAACAACTCCACAGTGGCAAAGCCACAGGGATTGATGAGATCCGTCCAGAAATGCTGAAGGCACTGGGTGTGGAGGGGCTGTCTTGGATGACACGTCTCTTCAACATTGTGTGGAGGTCTGGGACGGTGCCTAGGAAGTGGCAGACCGGGGTGGTGGTTCCCCTGTTCAAAAAGGGGGACCAGAGGGTGTGTGCCAATTACCGCGGCATCACACTACTTAGCCTCCCTGGTAAAGTCCAAGGTGCTGGAAAGGAGGGTTCGGCCGATAGCCGAACCTCGGATTGAAGAGGAACAATGCGGTTTCCGTCCTGGCTGTGGAACAACGGACCAGCTCTTCACTCTCGCAAGGATCCTGGAGGGGGCTTGGGAATACGCCCATCCGGTCTACATGTGTTTTGTGGACCTGGAAAAGGCGTATGACCGGGTCCCCCGGGAGATACTGAGGGAGGTGCTGCGGGAGTATGGGGAGAGGGGGCCACTTCTGGGGGCCATCCAATCCCTGTATGCCCAAAGCGAGAGCTGTGTCCGGGTTCTCGGCAGTAAGTCGGACTCGTTTCCGGTGAGGGTTGGCCTCCGCCAGGGCTGCGCTTTGTCACCAATCCTGTTTGTGGTATTCATGGACAGGATATCGAGGCGTAGTCGTGGGGAGGAGTGTTTACAGTTCGGTGGGCTGAGGATTGCATCGCTGCTGTTTGCAGATGATTTGGTCCTGATGTCTTCATCAGGCTGTGACCTCCAGCACATACTGGATCGGTTCGCAGCCGAGTGTAAAGCGCTTGGGATGAGGATCAGCACCTCTAAATCTGAGGCCATGGTTCTCAGCAGGAAACCGGTGGATTGCCCACTCCAGGTAGGGAATGAGTCCTTACCCCAAGTGAAGGAGTTCAAGTACCTCGGGGTCTTGTTCGCAAGTGAGGGAACAATGGAATGTGCAGCTGGGGCGGAATTGCAGTCGCTCTACTGCACCGTTGTGACGAAAAGAGAGCTGAGCCACGAGGCAAAGCTCTCTATCTACCGGCCAATCTTCGTTCCTACCCTCACCTATGGTCATGTGGACTGGGTCATGACCGAAAGAATTAGATCGCGGGTACAAACGGCCGAAATGGGTTTCCTCAGGAGGGTGGCTGGCATCTCCCTTAGAGATAGGGTGAGAAGTTCGGTCATCCGTGAGGGACTCGGAGTAGAGCCGCTGCTCCTTTGCGTGGAAAGGAGCCAGTTGAGGTGGTTCGGCCATCTGGTAAGGATGCCACCTGGGCGCCTCCCTAGGGAGGTGTTCCAGGCACGACCAGCTGGGAGGAGACCCCGAGGGAGGCCCAGGACCAGGTGGAGGGACTATATCTCCAAACTGGCCTGGGAGCGCCTCGGGATCCCCCAGTCAGAGCTGGCTGATGTGGCTCGGGAAAGGGAAGTTTGGGGTCCCCTGCTGGAGCTGTTGCCCCCGCGACCCGATCCCGGATAAGCAGTTGAAGATGCAATGAGATGAAGATGCAATGAGATGAGATGTGAGGTGCAAGAACACACACACACACACACACACACACACACACACACCTGAGCTTCGTGCTGGCGGCCCTCTACGCTCCACTCCCCTGAGGGGCTGTAGAAGGACTCCAGCTTCTGCTTCATGATCATCAGCCACTTCTCTACATTCAGCAGGCTGTCGTGGAAGCTCTCATGGTCTGCGATGCTCTCCTCGCTCTTGTGCACCTTCACCTGCAAACACAAGAAAGAGGTCAGCTGGTCAGTCAGTGGTCTTGAAAAAAAGCTTGAAAATCCATGCGATGCATTGGCAACATCTGTAACATCTGTCATTATGTAAAAAGTAACTTTGCATTCCATTAATGTTTTACAGCTCAACTGCTACGACACCAATATCAATCCTTCATCCTTCATTCAGCAATCCTTCATTCAGCATTCCAAGTATTGTTCTTCGAATCTTTATTGTTGGAATGCTGATTCAGCATTCCAAGTATTGTTCTTCGAATCTTTATTGTTGGAATGCTGATTCAGCATTCCAAGTATTGTTCTTCAAATCTTTATTCAGTGTGGCTTTGTGGCACAAGGCAGTATTATGCCAAAGCACACTGACTGTAATCCTGCGGGCTTATTCAGTGTGGCTTTGTGGCACAAGGCAGTAATACTGCCTGTGCCAAAGCACACTGACTGTAATCCTGCGGGCTTATTGTTGGAATGCTGATTCAGCATTCCAAGTATTGTTGTCCTAATCTTTATTAGGCTCTGCACTCTCCCTGTTTGCATCCTACCTGACGGGTCGATCCTACCAGGTGACCTGGAGGGGGGCCGTGTCGGAACCACGCATGCTGACTACAGGGGTTCCGCAAGGGTCAGTTCTGGGCCCCCTTCTCTTCTCGCTCTACACAACATCTCTGGGTTCTGTTATTCGCTCGCATGACTTCTCCTACCATTGTTATGCGGATGACACCCAGCTGGTCTTGTCATTTCCCCCCGGTGACACCCAAGTGGAGACGCGCATCGCTGCGTGTTTGGCTGACATCTCGAAGTGGATGACGACACACCACCTCAAGCTCAACCTAGACAAAACTGAGCTACTGTTCCTCTCGGGGAAGGGTTGCCCGCACCGGGACCTGTCCATCACCATTGATGATACCGTGGTGACGCCAACTCGGACTGCGAGGAACCTGGGTGTGACCCTGGATGACCAACTGTCATTCTCGGCAAACATTTCATCCGTTACACGCTCCTGCAGATTCCTGCTGTACAACATCAGGAGGATTCGTCCCTTCCTGACTGACGAGACGGCGCAGGTTCTCATCCAGGCTCTTGTCATCTCCCGCCTGGACTACTGCAACTCTCTACTTGCCGGAGCCCCGGCGTCAGCCATCAGACCTCTGGAGCTTGTCCAGAAAGCCGTAGCTCGCCTGGTGTTCAATCGCCCCAAGTTCTCCCACACAACTTCCTTTCTCCGTTCTCTACACTGGCTACCTGTAAGAGCTTGCATCCAGTTTAAGACTCTGGTGCTAGCCTACAGGGCTGTGAAAGGAACAGCTCCTTCCTATCTCCAGGCCATGGTCAAGCCTTACACCCCCGCCCGACCACTTCGCTCTGCTGCCTCGGGGCGATTGGTTGCCCCGTCGCTCAGAGGTCCTGGCAGCCGATCGACCCGGTCACGGCTGTTTTCTGTCCTGGCCCCACAGTGGTGGAATGAACTTCCAACTGACGTCAGGACAGCGGAGTCGCTGCCCATCTTTCGGCGCAGGCTGAAAACCCACCTCTTCAGGAAGTGCTACCCTGAGCCTTCCACTTAGCGCTTATTGTTTTCATACTAGCTTGTTGCACTTATTGTATTCGTATTACTTATAGCACTAACTGTTTTTATTGTTTCTGTACGGTACTTTGGCTCTGAGTTATGCTCTGCTTCATGCTCTTAGATGCTTGTTTGGAAAAGGAAATGTACTTATGACTTCTGGTGACTAGTAGTTCTTTTGATTACCAATGTTGAATGCACTTATTGTAAGTCGCTTTGGATAAAAGCGTCTGCTAAATGACTGTAATGTAATGTAATGTAATGTAATTTGTTGGAATGCTGATTCAGCATTCCAAGTATTGTTATTCTAATCTTTATTGTTGGAATGCTGATTCAGCATTCCAAGTATTGTTCTTCGAATCTTTATTGTTGAAATGCTGATTCAGCATTCCAAGTATTGTTCTTCGAATCTTTATTCTTCAACTATTTCTTCCGTCCCCCGTATTTTGGCACTTAATAACTTCCACATTTCTTAAGCTACAGAGACCGTTCAACTATGTACATGTTCAGCTTTTTCAGGAGAGGGGTGCTATGTCTCATAATATTTCTAGTCTTTCAACTTTTTGAATTATTAAGCGTTTTGCAACCTATTTTTTGAATGGGATGTCTATGGAGAATATTTTTAAATCCTCTTAAACTTCTTCAACTTTCAGATCCTTCTACTTCCTCATACTTTCAGCTACAAACACCATTTAAACTTTCAAATGTTGAGAAAACCCTGATCAATGATTGTATGTTATAATCATTTTGATATCTTTTACACTTTTTGAATAGTAGCATTTTTGCTTATATGAGTTTTTCAGTCCTTTTCTGCTTTTATAATGGGTGTGTATTGCGCAGCTTAGAGTGCGTGATGTCACCGCTAGAGTGAAGAGGAGCTTGAGATTCCTGTGAAAAAAATATTTGTCTTTTGCGACTGACTCCTCAATTTTCACTCTACATGCATAATTTTTGGATGGAAAAGTAGCTAATCTTGTCCTTGTCGTAGACATATGACTGTGGAATCCCACAGGTTTACACATTTGGCACAAAAGCCTTTACTTGAGAGGAAAACCAACTTTCTCCACCATAGACCCCAATGTTAAAACGTACTTCAAAAAAGTTTTGCACAGACAACCGTACCCCATTTCTAAATCGCCCTTGAAGCCAATTTTTTTTACACTACAGACACAATTTTGGCATGATCTGTTCTTCAACTCATCCTCCCTCTCCAGTATTAATATTGGAGCAATAGGGGCTATGGTTATTGGGTTTTGGGGGTTTTGTTTGACAGGTGTTTTCCAGTTTTTTTCTCATGAAAAGGCGGCCAGGCTCACAGGTGTTCGTGCTTGAGCTAATTACTAATGTTTATAAACACACAGACTCACAGACTCTCCAACTGCTGCGTCGTCACCATAGGAACCAATGACACACACACACACACACACACACACACACACACACACACACACACACACACAGACACTTTCTCTGTCTTTCTGTCTCTCTCTACACACTCAGGACATATAACTGTCTGTCTGCCTGTCTCACTCAATCACTCAGTACATATAACTGTCTGTCTGCCTGTCTCTCTCTCCTAATCACTCAGTCAATGTAACTGTCTGTCTGCCTGTCTCTCTCTCCCACACAGTCAGTCCATCTGACTGTCTGTCTGCCTGTCTCTCTCTCCCACTCACTCAGTACATATAACTGTCTGTCTGCTCTTCTCACTCAATCCAGATGACTGTCCGTCCACCTGTCTCACTCACTCACTCAGTACATATAACTGTCTGTCTGCCTGTCTCACTCACTCAGTTCATATAACTGTCTGTTTGCCTGTCTCACTCACTCACTCAGTTCATATAACTGTCTGTCTGCCTGTCTCTCTCTCCCACACACTCAGTCCATCTGACTGTCTGTCTGCCTGTCTCTCTCTCCCACTCACTCAGTACATATAATTGTCTGTCTGTCTCTCTCTCCCACACACTCAGTCCATCTAACTGTCTGTCTGCCTGTCTCTCTCTCCCACTCACTCAGTCCATCTAACTGTCGGTCTGCCTGTCTCTCTCCCACTCAGTACATATAACTGTCTGTCGGCTCTTCTCATTCAATCCAGATGACTGTCTGTCCTCCTGTCTCCCTCACTCACTCAGTACATATAACTGTCTGTCTGCCTGTCTCACTCACTCACTCACTCAGTTCATATAACTGTCTGTCTGCCTGTCTCTCTCTACCACACACTCAGTTCATCAAACTGTCTGTCTGCCTGTCTCTCTCTTCCACACACTCAGTCCATCTAACTGTCTGTCTGTCTGTCTCTCTCTCCCACACACTCAGTCCATCTAACTGTCTGTCTGCCTGTCTCTCTCTCCCACACACTCAGTCCATCTAACTGTCTGTCTGCCTGTCTCTCTCTCCCACTCACTCAGTACATATAACTGTCTGTCTGCCTGTCTAACTCACTCAGTACAAATAACTGTCTGTCTGCCTGTCTCACTCAGTACAAATAACTGTCTGTCTGCCTTTCTCACTCTCTCACACTCATTCATTCAGTCTCTCTATCTCTGTCTTCCTGTCATTCTGTGTTTCTCTCTCTGTCTTTCTTTCTGTCTCTCCCTCTCTCCCTCTGGCTCTCTCTCTCTGCTACCACTACTGCTGCTATTCATGCTACTACCAGTACCAATACTACTACAGCTATTAGTACGATTGCTACTAGTACTAATGCTACTGCTATCACTTCAAATACTGCCATTACTATTACTACTTCTTCTACTACTACTACTGTTATATTAAATACTACGACCACTACTACAGCTATTACTACGACTACTGATACTACTACTTATACTGCTTCTTCTAATTACTAATACTTATACTACTAATAATACTTCTACTACAACTACAACTTCTACTACTACAAATATCACTACTGCTGACATTTTTTAAGCCACAGAAGCTGTTCGAATATCAAAATATTCAGCTTTTTCAGGAGAGGGGTGATATTTTTCATATTTGTAATCTTTAAACTTTTTGAATTATTAAGCTTTTTGCAATTTGTTTTGAATGGGATATCTATGGAGAAAATCTTCAAATCCTGTTAAACTTCTTCAACTTTCAAAGCCTTCTTTCTCATACTTTCAGCTACAGACACCATAGTTAGACGTTTCAACTAGAAGGGTTTTCAGCAGTGCAGTTTAAATGCTTTCGAGCTTCAACATTTTTCAGACTGGTAGTCTCTCATTTCTGTATTTTCAGCAATGTTTTTGCAATTCATTTCAGCTTTCAGCATTCCAACGCATTTTCAGCAGGAAATGCATTTTCTAGTTGTTGGAATGCTGATTCATTCATTCATTGTTGGAATGCTGATTCAGCATTCCAAGTATTGTTATCCTAATCTTTATTCTTCAACTATTTCTTCCGTACGTATTTTGGCACTTAATAACTTCCACATTTCTTAAGCTACAGAAACCGTTCAAATATGAAAATGTTCAGCTTTTTCAAGAGAGGGGTGCTATGTCTTTTTATGTTTCTAATCTTTCAACTTTTTTAATTATTAAGCATTTTGCAATTTTTTTTTGAATGGGATGTCTATGGAGAAACTTTTCAAATCCTCTTAAACTTGTTCAACTTTCAGATCATTCTACTTCCTCATACTTTCAGCTACAGACACCATTTAAACTTTCAAATGTTGAGAAAACACTGATCAATGATTGTATGTTATAATCATTTTGATATCTTTTATACTTTTTGAGCTGTAGTAATTTTGCTTTTATGTGTTTTTCAGTCCTTTTCTGCTTTTATAATGGGTGTGTATTGCGCAGCTTAGAGTGCGTGATGTCATCGCTAGAGTGAAGAAAAGCCTGAGATTTCTGTGAAAAAAATATTTGTCTTTTGCGACTGACTCCTCAATTTTCACTCTACATGCATAATTTTTGGATGGAAACGTAGCTAATCTTGTCCTTGTCGTAAACATATGACTGTGGAATCTCACAGATTTACACATTTGGCACAAAAGCCTTTACTTGAGAGGAAAACCAACTTTCTCCTCCATAGACCCCAATGTTAAAACGTACTTCAAAAAAGTCTTGCACAGACAACCGTACCCCATTTCTAAATCGCCATTGAAGCCACTTTTTTTTACACTACAGACACAATTTTCGCATGATCTGTTCTTCAAGTCATCCTCCCTCTCCAGTATTAATATTGGAGCAATAGGGGCTATGGTTATGGTGTTTTTGGGGTTTTGTTTGACAGGTGTTTCCCAGTCTTTTCTCATGAAAAGGCGGCAGGCTCACAGGTGTTCGTGCTTGAGCTAATTACTGATGTTTATAAACACACAGACTCACAGACTCTCCAACTGCTGCGTCGTCACCATGGGAAACAATGACACACACACACACACACACACACACACACACTCTCTCTCTTTCTGTCTGCCTCACTCACCCACTCTGTACATATAACTGTCTGTCTGCCTGTCTCACTCACTCACTCACTCACTCCATATAACTGTCTGTCTGCCTGTCTCTCTCTCCAAATCACTCAGTCCATCAAACTGTCTGTCTGCCTGTCTCTCTCTCCCACACACTCAGTCCGTCTAACTGTCTGTCTGCCTGTCTCTCTCTCCCACTCACTCAGTACATATAATTGTCTGTCTGCTCTTCTCACTCAATCCAGATGACTGTCTGTCCTCCTGTCTCCCTCACTCACTCAGTACAAATAACTGTCTGTCTGCCTGTCTCACTTACTCAGTACAAATAACTATTTGTCTGCCTGTCTCTCTCTCCAAATCACTCAGTCAATGTAACTGTCTGTCTGCCTGTCTCTCTCTCCCACACAGTCAGTCCATCTGACTGTCTTTCTGCCTGTCTCTCTCTCCCACACAGTCAGTCCATCTGACTGTCTGTCTGCCTGTCTCTCTCTCCCACTCACTCAATACATATAACTGTCTGTCTGCTCTTCTCACTCAATCCAGATGACTGTCTGTCCTCCTGTCTCCCTCACTCACTCAGTACATATAACTGTTTGTCTGCCTCTTTCACTCACTCACTCAGTACAAATAACTGTCTGTCTGCCTGTCTCACTCACTCAGTACAAATAACTATTTGTCTGCCTGTCTCTCTCTCCAAATCACTCAGTCAATGTAACTGTCTGTCTGCCTGTCTCTCTCTCCCACACAGTCAGTCCATCTGACTGTCTTTCTGCCTGTCTCTCTCTCCCACACAGTCAGTCCATCTGACTGTCTGTCTGCCTGTCTCTCTCTCCCACTCACTCAATACATATAACTGTCTGTCTGCTCTTCTCACTCAATCCAGATGACTGTCTGTCCACCTGTCTCACTCACTCACTCAGGACATATAACTGTCTGTCTGCCTGTCTCACTCACTCAGTTCATATAACTGTCTGTTTGCCTGTCTCACTCATTCACTCAGTTCATATAACTGTCTGTCTGCCTGTCTCTCTCTCCCACAGTCAGTCCATCTGACGGTCTGTCTGCCTGTCTCTCTCTCCCACTCACTCAGTACATATAACTGTTTGTTTGCTCTTCTCACTCAATCCAGATGACTGTCTGTCCACCTGTCTCACTCACTCACTACATATAACTGCCTGTCTGCCTGTCTCACTCACTCAGTTCATATAACTGTCTGTCTGCCTGTCTCTCTCTCCCACACACTCAGTCCATCTGACTGTCTGTCTCTCTCTCCAAATCACTCAGTCCATCTAACTGTCTGTTTGCCTGTCTCTCTCTCCAACACACTCAGTCCATCTAACTGTCTGTCTGCCTGTCTCTCTCTCCCACACACTCAGTCCATCTAATTCTCTGTCTGTCTGTCTGTCTGCCTGTCTCTCTCTCCCACTCACTCAGTACATATAACAGTCTGTCTGCTCTTCTCACTCAATCCAGATGACTGTCTGTCCTCCTGTCGCCCTCACTCACTCAGTACATATAACTGTCTGTCTGCCTGTCTCACTCACTCACTCAGTACAAATAACTGTCTGTCTGCCTGTCTCACTCACTCAGTACAAATAACTGTCTGTCTGCCTTTCTCACTCTCTCACACTCATTCATTCAGTCTCTCTATCTCTGTCTTCCTGTCATTCTGTGTTTCTCTCTGTCTTTCTTTCTGTCTCTCCCTCTTTCCCTCTGGCTCTCTCGCTGCTACCACTACTGCTGCTATTCATGCTACTACCAGTACCAATACTACTACAGCTATTAGTACAATTGCTACTAGTACTAATACTACTGCTATCACTTCAAATACTGCCATTACTATTACTACTTCTTCTACTACTACTACTACTGTTATATTAAATACTACGACCACTACTACAGCTATTACTATGACTACTGATACTACTACTTATACTGCTTCTTCTAATTACTAATACTTCTACTACTAATAATACTTCTACTACAACTACAACTTCTACTACTACAAATATCACTACTGCTGACATTTTTTAAGCCACAGAAGCTGTTCGAATATAAAAATATTCAGCTTTTTCAGGAGAGGGGTGATATTTTTCATATTTGTAATCTTTAAACTTTTTGAATTATGGGATATCTATGGAGAAAATCTTCAAATCCTGTTAAACTTCTTCAACTTTCAAAGCCTTCTTTCTCATACTTTCAACTACAGACACCATAGTTAGACGTTTCAACTAGAAGGGCTTTCAGCAGTGCAGTTTAAATGCTTTCGAGCTTCAACATTTTTCAGACCGGTAGTCTCTCATTTCTGTATTTTCAGCAATGTTTTTGCAATTCATTTCAGCTTTCAGCATTCCAACGCATTTTCAGCAGGAAATGCATTTTCTAGTTGTTTAATAGTAACATATTAGTGTGTTCGGTTACTTTTGACAAAAAATAAGCCCCTTTTCAACCGCAGGAACTTGATCACAATAAAACCTGCTCACAATAAGTTCATCGTGTGCATTTGCAATATCAGGTTAACCTTGGTGTGGGTGTCACATGTGTAACTTGAGAAAGCTGTCTGGCTTGCTTTCATGTAAAGAATGAAAAACAGAGCCTGATTAAAACAATTATCATGTAAGAAAGAAAGAACAGACTCTGAAAATGTAGCAATTTTTTAAAATGATCTATCCTTTATGCATGCAGGGCGACCCTATGATTACCTTAAATAAGATCGATTGACTTTTACTGAAAAGGATGTTCATTAAAAAAAGATCTATCTCTGGTGCAATCAAAATATTTGTTTCTTAACTAAATCTAAAGTAAAGCGATTCCATATGTTTTAGTGCCGTTTTAAGTTTTAAGCATATTTTGATGATATGGTTAATCGCAAATGTTTTGGCCAGGATAATCATGACATCGAATTTTCATATCACCCTTTGCTCAGTCGAGTATTATTTTTTTTGCCACAAGTTTAAACAATTATCAGTTTGTAAAGTCACCTGCTGCTATTGATAACAAGGTGGATAAGAGAGACTGAACCAAAGCAGTAGTGTTTCAAGACTACGAACTAAAAGATCGTTTATGTGTTGTTTCGTCACAATGAGCAAGCACTTACCCGATATTACGCACAGCCATTTGATCCATTGTTAACATAAATAGATGGATTGGAGCAGCTTTGACTCTTTTGTCTTACCCTGGCTGTCTTGTGCAGGTGTTTCCACTCAGCATAGAGCCTCTCCAACTGAGTCCTGTTGCTCTGACTGGACGAGACCAGAGTCTCCAGCGCTGTGATGTGGGCCTCACAGTCCTCCAGGTCCTTTAGTATCACCTGAGGACATACAGGACACACAGCGAGACAGTTATTACTGGTTCATTTTTAAAAAAATATATATAATCTACATATTTAGTATGATATTGCAGTAATGAATCATAATGTATCCTAATGAATGAATCAATCAATCACTTTGACAACACAAAAAGCAGCGATTACCTAACTCAAGTGAGATGAACTGATGACTGCCTGAAGGTAGCCAAACACATTAAAACACTACCGCATGGGTTCACAAGTGGCTGCTAGGATAAGTGTAATTGATATGATAAATATGACAAAGCTGACACAGAGAAAACACTGAGCCATTTTCTGATCTCTGCACTGCAGCTATCATCTGTAACTTCTGAAAAGTTGTATGGCACTTGATCTGAACTCATCTAAATCTGCAGGAGGCGACAATAAGACCGTGTGCTCAGAGCATCTGGTGCTCCGGCTGACATTTTGAGCGGACTCCGACTTGGCCGGGCTCTAGTCTGGCATTAAACTCACCCTGAACTGGTCTGACTGGCTTTTCTTGGCCAGGATGTCAGGCTGGAGGCCGTCAGCTGCCTTCAGTTGGTCCCGGAGAGCAGCCAGCTTGGAGCGAATCAGCTCATGGGCGTCGCCAAAGTCCTTGGTTCTTGAGATTAAGCCCTGAGAGAGGGGGAGATGAATCGTTAAGAGGGCTGTTATACAGCCAGTCATGAGCACGCCCTCTTTGTTTTCACCTCCTCCATAATTAAATGAGGTCTGCACAAGGAGCTCAGGCTTTCTAAACTATTATCATATCCTTTAAATGCTATTTTGGAATTATATTTAGGGCCCGAGCACCGAAAACGTCGGGCCGCGAGGTCCCTATTGAAATTGTAGGAGTTATTATTATTAGGGCCCGAGCACCGACAACGTAGGGCCCGAGCACCGACAACATCGGGCCGCGAGGTCCCTATTGAAACTGTAGGAATTATTGTTATTATTATTATTAGGGCCCGAGCACCGACAATGTCGGGCCGCAAGGTCCCGATTGAAACTGTAGGAATTATTATTATTATTAGGGCCCGAGCACCGACAACGTCGGGCCGCGAGATCCCTATTGAAACAGTAGGAATTATTAGGGCCCGAGCACCGACAAAGTCGGGCGAAGGCCCTATTGTAATTCAAAGAATTATTAGGGCCCGAGCACCGACAAAGTCGGGCGAAGGCCCTATTGTAATTCAAAGAATTATTATTAGGGCCCGAGCACCGACGTAGTCGGAGCGGAGGACCTATTGTTATTCTAATGTTTTTTATTATTAGGGCCCGAGCACCGACGTAGTCGGAGCGGAGGACCTATTGTTATTCTAATGTTTTTTATTATTAATATTATTATTATTAGGGCCCGAGCACCGACGTAGTTGGAGCGGAGGACCTATTGTTATTCTAATGTTTTTTATTATTATTATTATTATTATTATTATTATTATTATTATTATCGTACCAGTTTCATCGCAAAAAGAAGGTGCTTGGGATACTGGGAATCTTTTGAAATTTGGCACAAAATTCAATCGTGGTGAAAATTCCAGTATTATTGGGGTGTCCAGCTGCGGCATGACATTTTGGCTCGATAGCGCCCCCTACAGAGTAGCCCCAACTTTGGGTTTCACCTAGCTGTATGAAATTTGGTAGGTATGTGGAACGTGATGGGACGCACAAAAAAGTCAAAAGGAGGTATATCCTAAACCAAACAGGAAGTCGGCCATTTTGAATTTTATGACGTTTTTGGACCGTTTCAAGGCGCCGTACTTTAACGAACTCCTCCTAGAGATTAAACCCGATTGCCTTCAGATTTGGTCAGTATGCTCTTGAGACCTTGGCAGTGAAACGATACTCGAAGATCAAAAAGTTATCGAACTATGTGTCCGTGGCGTGGCGGCAAAAAAACACCATTCGCCATGAAACAGGAAGTTGTTGTAACTCGGCTGTACATTGCCTAATCTGCTCCAAATTTCTCAGATGTCATAACATCCTGACCCTGAACACATGTATATGACAATTTAGAATCATAGTAATAGCGCCACCTAGTGGCAACAGGAAGTCATAGGTTGTGTACTTTGACACCCTACTGCTCACAGATTAATCGGATCCCTCTCAAATTTTGTCACAAAAGCCTTAAGACCTTGTTAATGCTTCATTGTGAAAATTGTAGGAAGTTGTCGAAGCGTGGCGACGTGGCGGCTCTGCGAATTTCGATCCTTCGCCATGAACGAATAAACTGATGTAACTCGACTCCGCATCATCAGATCTTTACCAGATTTCACATGTTTGATTAAACTCCAGGCCTGAAGACATCTGCAAGCCAATTTTTAATCATAGTCATAGCGCCACCTACTGGCAACAGTAAGTTAAAGTCTTTATACTTTGGCTTGTTTCTCTTAGTTGGAAAATCAGATCAACATCAAATTTGTTCCACACAAATGTAAGAAGTTCATAATGCCAGTTCTCTAAGCTTTTGATGTTTCGTTGAACGCCGTTGCCGTGGTAACGCAGTCTTCGCCGTGAAAAACGATGGTCATTTGGAGAGGTTAAAAATGCTCGAAACACAAGCAAACTTGACACACAGATCACAAGGCCAAAATGTAGTTCTATAATATGATTTTATTCAATCAGAGTGTTAAATCGGCTCAATAGCGCCCCCTACAAAATTTCTACGAAGCAGCCCTCGCAGTACGTTTCACATAGATTAACAAAATTTGGTAGGCACATGTATCACATGTGGACTTAAAGAAAAGTCTCTTGGGGCCATGCCCTAAACCCAACCGGAAGTCAGCCATTTTGAATTTAGTCTGAATTTCTAGTGTCGTTTTTTCAATTTCCAGGGGCTCTACTTTAACGAACTCCTCCCAGGGAACTAATCAGATCAACTTAGAATTTGGTCAGAACAATCTAAAAACCTTTGTGATTAAAAGTTACTCAAAGCTTGTTGTTTCGTGAAATGCCGTTGCCGTGGTGACGCATTCCTCGCCATGAAAAACAAAGGTGTTTTTGAGGGGCTAAAAATACTCAAAACAAAATCAAACTTGTCACACACATTTAAAATCCTGAATGTAGTTATCTGATGTGATTTTAATGCTTCAGAGTGGCAACTCGGCTCGATAGCGCCCCCTACAATATTTCGACGATGCAGCCCTCGCAGTACGTTTCACCTAGATGTATGAAATTAAGTAAGCAGGTGTATCACATGTAGACTTAAAAAAAAGTCTTCGGGGTCCATGCTCTAAACCCAACCGGAAGTCAGCCAATTTGAATTTTGTATGAATTTCTTGTGGTTTTATTTCCTTTTCCAGGTGCTGCACTACGAACTCCTCCTAGGGAAATAATCCGATCAGCTTAGAATTTGGTCAGAACAACCTAAAGACCTTAACGATTAAAAGTTACTAAAAGCTTGATGTTTCATCGGATAACATGGACTTGGTGTCGCGGCAATTTTACATGATTCGCCATCATCCATCAAGCTTTTGTAACTCAACCTTACTTTGTCAAAACTGCCCCAAACCTGACATGCTTGATTGCTGTCGTGATTTTAGGACTTCTGCATGCCAATATTAACTCATAGTCATAGCGCCACCTATTGGCAACCACGGACGTAAACAGAATTCTATAATAACAGCGGCCCAAACAGGGTTTGTGGGCACACCATGAGAAAAAGACTTCTCTGATCTAAATATGTGCAAACTAAGATGCTTGGAGAACAAAAGTTAATCAACAGTGTTTTTCAAACCATGTCAGTGGGCATTAGTATAAATGATCTGTCTAGAGCTTCTACATGAGAATCAGGTTAAATGTTACAATGAATGCTTCACACTACAATTTAAAGTTACAGAAGAGCTTAAAATGAAAACAGTGTCAAATTAAAGTGTTCAAGTAAAAACAAATGACACTGCTGTTCTGTTAACTTTCATGTAAGTCCAAATACAATCAGTAGGACACTGCAGGGAGTTGAACTCCATCCCAGTAACCTGACGGTCTGTTATGTTACAAATACTGAAGCACATTCACACGTTCATTTTGTTAATGATCTTAACAGGCTTACATTTATGATTGTATCGGAGGTACACTCAAAACATTTGAGGCTTAAGACCTGGCAACATGGTCTTGCTATGCTGCTGGTCGACGCAGGAAATATCATCTAACTTGTGCATGCAGTGTATGATGGTCACAGAAATGCATTGCCGCATCAACCAGAGTCCTGCCAGTACCCTCGACGTGTGTGACGTTGCGAGGGCCCGATCAATGCTGCTTGCAGCTTTAATTATTATTATTATTCTTTTTCTCTCAAATGAATCGCTTTTTTGGGGGCTTTATCATATCCCAAAACTCCCTATATTTGGCAAGCATACCAGGACTGCGAGAAAATTTGATAATTTATAGGTCCCATGCTTAAGTATCAAAAAATTGCTCACTAGCGCCCCCTAGAAGTCTGACCGACAACGCCTTGCGGCAACTCTTACCCATTGTGTCCGATTTACTTGAAATTCGACACACATGTCCACCTCCACCTACTCTACAAAAAAGCCAATCAGACCCCTAAGCTCCGCCTCCCAATATTTTCCGCCATTTTGAATTTTGTGAAAAACACATTTTCACAATCTCCTCCTACAAGCTGGGTCTGATTGGTACCAAATTTGCTGTGGATCATTATTGGATCTATATCATCAAAACTTACTAAAAGCTTGTTGATAACCCATTGCAATAGGAATATATGGACCAATGAATTTCATAGGGGCGTGGCCTTTTACAGCAATACATATAACTTCAAAACCATGTGGCGTATCATCACGAAATCTGGTGTGTATGTCCACATTGTGTTCTGTAACATACACTCAAATTTTTATTCCATACAACCACTCGGGGGCGATACAGTAATCCTCCCATTTTTTGCATTTTTAGGCATTTTTCATCGTTTTCAGGCGTTGTACTTTAACAAACTTCTCCCACAAAATTTATGCGATCAACTTCAAATTTGGTCAGGGTGATCTAAAGACTTTAATGATGAAAATTTGTAAAAATGGTCTACTGACATTGAACGACCTTTGTTTTATGTGGTGCCCATGTCACGCACATTTCGTGCCGTTCGCCACGAAAGAGGAAGTTGTTGTAACTCCAAGGTACTTTATTCAATCTGCCCCAAACTTGTTATGCATGATGCTGGTCCAGTCTTGAGCACATTCTCATGCCAACATTTTCAAAAAGGCATAGCGCCACCTACTGGCAAAAGGAAATGACAAGTTTTATACTTTGATGTACTCTGACTAGGAAGTTACCCAGATCAGTCTTTAATTTGGTAAGGTAAGCCGTAAGACATTGATAATGCTTCATCATGAATATTGTGAGTTGATGCAAAACGCTGTTGCCGTGGCAACGCGTCATTCGCCATGAAAAATTAAGCTTATTTTTATGTGGCTTACGATGCTCAACAAGCCTTAGAACTTTACACAGGTGTCATAGGTGATGTAAATAATTATTTAATTTGGCTTTTTGTCTCGACTGTTTCAAATTGCCTCGATAGCGCCCCCTACAAATATTAAAAAACGCAGCCCCAGTGCTACGTTTGACCTACATGTATGAGATTTGGTAGGCACATGTATCACATGGAGACTTAAAAAAAAGTATCTTGGGACCATGCTCTAAAATTAACAGGAAGTCGGCCATTTCGATTTTTGTGTGAACTTTCCCTTGATTTCCAGTCGTTATACTTTAACGAACTCCTCCTAGGAAATTAGTCAGATCGACTTCAAATTTGGTCAGTACAGTCTGAAGACCCTTGTGATGAAAAGTTACTCAAAGATTGTTATTTTGTGAAAGGCCGTTGCCGTGGCGATGCATTATTCGCCATGAAAAACGAAGGTGTTTTTGAGTGACTAAACATGCTCCAACCAGAACCAAACATGGCAAACACATTTAAAATCATGAATGTAGTTTTCTAATGTGATTTTAATGTTTCAGATTGGCAAGTTGGCTCAACAGTGCCCCCTACAAAATTTTGCCGATGCAGCCCTCGAAATACGTTTGACCTAGATGTATGAAATTTAAGAGGCACATGTATCACATATAGACTTAAAAAAAAGTCTCTTGGGACCATACTCTAAAATCATTTTGATTTTTGTGTGAATTTTCCCTTGATTTCTATTCGCTATACTAACGAACTCCTCCTAGGGACTTTGTCAAATCCACATCAAATTTGGTCAGTACAATCTAAAGATCTATGCAATTAAAAGTTACTCAAAGCTTTACGTTTGATGGAATGACGTAGCCGTGGTGTGGCGGCCATTTTACGAGATTCTCCATTAAACAACAAGCTGATGTAACTCCACTGGACTTGCTTAAATCTGTCCCAAACTTGCCATACTTGATAACAGTCACTGCCTGAGGATGTCTACAAGCCAATTATCACTCAAAGTCGTAGCACCACCTACTGGCAACAGGAAGTCAGCGTTATGTGACAGACGGAATCCGATTTACATGACATTGACATGTGGTCTGCACTTGATGTAGAGCAACGTAATGCATGTTTGCGTGTGTTCTGTAGCGCCACATAGTGGATGCAGAAACTGGTGGAATATTTGCACGACATAATTTCCAGCATCGCAGAGTCCAGCGGGAAAAATATGTTAAACTCTGGGGCGCGTTGTCCGATGATCAAAGACATTCGCGGCCGCGTCTGCCAGTGTCCTGCCAGTACCCCCGAGACGCGGGAAGGTGCGAGGGCCCGTCCATCGCTGCTTGCAGCTTTAATTGAAATTGAATTTGATAACTTTGATTTACAGGGCTGATAATGTGTAATTATTAAGTGTGTGTGTGTGTGTTTCACCTTCCTCCAATGGACATAACACCGCAGCTGTGTTTCCATTCTTGGTTCTTCTTATGCACATTATGAAGTATCGCATTAGAAACGCAAAACATTTGCTATAACTTCCTCAATTGTGCAAACATTTTTTACCCTTGCTTGAGGTTGTTTTTGCCTTTGTCAAAAAGAGTTGATGTGCTAAATGGATTAGGGAAAGGCCTTAGCCGAATAAATTCTGACGTAGAGAACATTTAACTCACATGACTGATCAGCTGTTTCTGCTGTCTGCGTCTTCCGGGATACATCTTTATATTGTCTTTGTTTTTGCACAACATGAAACATGGCCAATACTAGCTGACATGAAAGTTGCCCAGTTGAAACAAATTCCTGAAGACCTGTCTCCATTTTTGTCTAGTAGATGGAGTTATGGACGGACTTGTACTTGTATAGCACTACACTACGTGTCATTTATTCATTCATTCCCTGATGACAGGGGCTACCATGCAAGGTGCCACCTGCCCACCAGGGCTATCTAACATTCACACCCATTCATTTACTGTAGGCACAGGCTTCAGGAGCAACTTGGGGTTAAGTGTCTTGCCCAAGGACACATGGACACGGACTGGAGGAGCCAAAGAAATAACATTTATTTTTACAACTAACACTTGAAAGGATGAAGGCACTTGCAAATGACAAAGAAGCACAATATGTAAGCCATACTTTGGTGTTTCATTTTTACCTCTGTACTTAAGATTCAACATTTTTACAAAATTAACCAAAACACTGGCAATGTGGAAAATCTTGGGTCAATAATAATGAGAGCAAATATGAAACAAAATTTAGATCGGAACCTCTAAACTAATAAGAAATCTGGTTTGACGAACCACCAGTCTTTTGACTGAAAGTCGACCCTCAACCTCTGAGCCACAGCGGCCCTTGTAGATGTTAGATGGCCAAGGTGACTTGTTTTTCTTGCTGTTCACAACCTCTACCTCTTCTTCTACTCTATTTACTGCTGGATTACAGCCATGTGTAGCCTATAGCGCCAACTTCTGACCAAAAAATTCTTTGGCTGAGTATATTCGCTCCAAACCAGATGGAAACACATTTCTTTTTTGCGACATTTAAAAAATGTGCTTAGAATTGATTAGAAACACAGCTTGAGGGGTAACAGGTGGCTGCTAGTTAATTTTCATACTTTTAATGCAAGGATCAGATTTAATGATCACGGTAGTTTTTTTTTGGTCTTTTGAGATGGTCACTCTGTCCAATTAGGCAATTATAGAGTTAGAAATTCTTGTCAGACTGTGACTTGTCTGACATATGACAGACGACATGTTGGCAAAACAAATCGGACATGCTAGTCTTTTTGTGAGGACGTCTCATGGCTGTCCTGCATGAAAGATGACAAATCTTTTGTCGTCAGTTGAACACGGAAAATACTGCACTATCAACTTTAGACCAGGGATTTATTGGTCACTATCTTTCTGCCGCCTAAAGATAAAACCACACCTCATTTTAACACCAAACTCCTACGGGCGTAAATGGATGCAAGTACATTTGCATCAGTCTGAAACTAGCAATGACTGTCGTTCGCATTCAAACTGAAGATGCAGTGAAGCCAATGGATGACAGCATGTTAGTACCTGCAGCCTGCTCTTCCTCTGCAGCAGCTGAGCATGCAGCAGCTCTCTGTTCCGGATGGCGGCACTCAGCTCGCCCTGCAGGCTGTCGGACCCCTCGGGACCGAACACCGAGTCCAGCAGGTCACCCTTCACCTGCAACAGGCTGAGACGCTCCTGCAGCTGGACACTGGCCTTCAGCAGACCCTAGAATAGAAGGTCATTGGAGAGCACATGAAGTCTGCTGTTCAAACTTATCCAGGCCACCCCTATTTAAAGGCTCCACACTGCTGAGGGGTTGCCACAAAGATTTTGCAAAGATTAGTGAATTTAATTTACAGATCAAATCTATAGTGTCATTCAATATAAAATATATAAATATGTACACAAATATAATCCTGAAATAAATGAGGCAATATAGTTAAATAAATAAAAAAGTTTTTTATTTTAAAAAGGAGGTTTTCAAAGGACTAATTTTATTTAATTCAGAGAACTATTGTTTCATAATTCCACATGTATTTATGTCAGGGGACTTAAAAGAAAATAAATAAAAGTCCCCTGAAATATAAACAGTAGTAAAAAATAATAAAGTAAGTTTTTATTTATTTATTGAACTATATTAACTAATTTACAGTATATATTCATATTCACATTTATTTATATATGTATTGTCTCCTTTTTTATTTCATGGGCATATTTAAAAATCCATGTATTTATTAAATATTGAATGAAATGGTATTCCATACAAATCCCCATAGTTACTCACATGTCATTCAGAAAACTTCTCCTGCAGAATTTCATAGAGAACTTCATATGGATTTTTTACGAGAATACTAGAGTGCTGCCACAGTGACGCAACTCTTACACAAGCTTTGACTTTGAAATTTCTTTTACATGTAGACTTGAAATTAGAGAGTTATAAATCTTTCTGATCTTTTTTTAAGAGTGCGTAAATGTGTAGGCAGCAAGAAAGCAGAATTCCACTTTTTGAGCTTTTTTTTTCCTTCTCCTCGGTGACCCTTGGAAGCACATTGCCTCCTGACAGGTATTGATTGACATTGTTTATCCGCATCATTTTATGTGATTGTGTAACAGAGTGAGCACGAGAGAGATACATGCAACAAACGGTACCTCTGAACAGTTTTCTGTCAGAGCTCCTGCTTGGCCTGAAGACCAATTCAAACGACTTTATGAGGGAGGAAATTAACTGCAGAAACTCCCTGACATCACATTCGATAGCTGTCTCACAGTTTTACTGAATATGTATCTGACAGAGAATCAAAGATGAGTGGCAACCACTGACATTCTGTGTAGTTTAGAAACAACTGGAGCACATTGGAAAGTTGTTTAATTTACAATTAGGGTCAGAGCTTCAGGTCCCTTATGTGCAATGGAGGTCACTAAACTGCTCAGAATGCTTGAAAAGTAGCTTTTGGTTTTGGAGTGTGTAGTGAAAGCAAAGCAGAACAATCACAGATTATCATCAGAGTGCATATGACATTTTAGCTGGAAACTACTGTTCAAGGAAATACAGGGCACATCTATTGCCTCTACATGGCTCTCAACATGGCGACGGCTAACAGCGCAAACAACAGCAACAGTGTTGACAGAGCTCAGACACTATGAAAAAAAAGCACAGAGAAGCTCAGATCACAACATACACAGAGGGAGAGTGACTTCACTCTCTGCTCAGGTAGACTTTACTCCTCTACATCTTCACATGGATAATAGTTATTTGGTGCTGTATTAATGCTCTGAATGTCATAGTTCAAGTTCATGACGACTTGAGAATGAATAGGGTGAACTTGTTAAGTTTTTTTGTCGAGATACATATGTTTAGGGTGTGTGTGTGTGCGTATACTCATAGCGTCCAGAGTGATTCAGGGACGTGCGGTCAGGGGAGGCAGGTGAGACAGAGCCTCACCTGTCATTATGAAAAGTAAAAAACAAATAATGCTAAAATAAAATTAATATTAATATTTCTCTACTGATCTGTGCTATAAATGTAATTTAAGTATGATTATGATTTATGTATAATCAAAATCACTGAATTAGCGCATGTCCTGTTCAAACAGATAGGAGACAGGTGAGGCAGCGACGAGCTGTTCCTCACCTCAGAATGCGCAATCCCTCACTAACTGGGTTGAGCGTGTGCCTTTTGCTTTCTCATTGTTTGTCACCACTGTAATATTTGTAGACACTTTTATTATATGTCCTTTCTTTACATAGAATATGTACTGTATTTCACGTATGTGTAGAACATATTTAGTGTTGCTGATCTGACATTAAACCGCAGTGAAAAAGCACAGAAGGGCGGCAAACACTACCTCTACCTCAAAGAAGAGGGCGTGAGCCCACGGGTCGGGTTTATGCTTGTTCTGTCGTTGCTCTTCTTCTACACTTCTCTTCTTCTTCTTATATTTTGCTTTGAGTTTGACCACAAAAATGTAAGATTCTATATCCAAGCTTAAAAATGTCTCAAAAAACAAGGAAATATGACCAAATCAACAGCAATTCAACGGCGGACAGGTAAAGTAATCTTTTATGTGTTTGTTGTTCTCTTTATACATCCGTGGTTGTTACACAGATTATCGCGGAATCTCACGATTTTCGTGGGTGGCGCCCGCGTGCACTCCGCTTCTGAAACGCTCCCGGTGGAATCAAATATGGACCTTACCGATGTGTGTGTAAAGAACGCTGATATGAAATATGAAAAACAACCAGTAGTCAATGTGCAAGCTGCCAATTGAATGGTGATTTAAGCTACTCTATTGGGTTCATATATTTGTAAATCTGATTTATGTAGTGTCAGTGCCTCACCAGCCACGAACCTCACCGCACGTCACTGGAGTGATTGATAGGTTCTTTTTTAACATAATTATTATTAACAGGTTGATATCTATGCCAAAATAGGCTATATATCATGGTTTATTGGGAGAAACCAAGCAATTATATGTAAAATAAGACATTCAGAACCCCCATATAGACCAGAATGGAACAATCCTTTGCTTTTATAACCATATGTCGAATCAGGCTCCTTAGATCGAACCATCGATAAGGTCATCTCTATATTAATTATATAGTATAAATCTTTGGCATCACTACGAGGGACACCTCTCGCATTAGACATTACACATGCATTATAATTATTTAAAAAAACCATTAATCATAGCCGCTTTAAGGAAATGTAGTGTATGTTTTACCTCTATGCTCTGGATCATCATGGCGATGTGGGAGAAGTCAGTGAACTCAGCGGAGACCTCCACAACCTGAGAGACCATGTGGCTCCACTGTGCGTAGACCAGCAGCGGGTCCTGGAGAATGTTTCTCAGCCCCGACTCGGACTCTGAACACAACCTCGTCGCTCTGCATTTCACACTGTTACATGAGCACACAAATTATGACAGAGAACTTTACTATGGAATGACAAAATGTACCTACAAGGCTGTGATTAGGATATCGTACATTATAATATGTGAGAAATAATAATAAACCAAAAACTTTTACCAAAGGAAAACAAAAGTAAATAATTACACAGTGAGAGACTACAATATTCTGAGTCAAGTCAAGTTTCCCCACAGGTGTCATCAGGTTCTCTTTACAATTACAATGGTGGGGAGCATCAAGCCTACATCAATCAGTAACATTCAACCTCTAGAATAATGCTGAACGTACACAGAAGCCCAGTCTGTTCAGCCACATTCATGATGTAGTTTTTTTTTTTTTGCTGTATTTATAATGTCCATCCATCCATCCATCCAGCCATAGGATCCAGGCTATTCCAGATGTCCCTCTGCCCAGCATTGTTTTCTAGCTCCCTCCAGGAGGATCCCGAGGTGACTCCAGGCCAGATGAGATATACAGGTGCTAATTAGAATATCATCAAAAAGTTGATTTATTTCACTAATTTCATTCAAAAAGTGAAACTTGTTTATTATATTCATTCACTACACACAGACTGATATATTTCAAATGTTATATCTTTTAATTTTGATGATTATAACTGACAACTAAGGAAAATCCCAAATTCAGTATCTCAGAAAATTTGAATATTGTGAAAAGGTTCAATATTGAAGACACCTGGTGCCACACTCTAATCAGCTAATTAACTCAAAACACCTGCAAAGGCCTTTAAATGGTCTCTCAGTCTAGTTCTGTACGCTACACAATCATGGGGAGGACTGCTGACTTGACAGTTGTCCAAAAGATGACCATTGACACCTTGCACAAGGAGGGCAAGACACAAAAGGTCATTGCAAAAGAGGCTGGCTGTTCACAGAGCTCTGTGTCCAAGCACATTAATAGAGAGGCGAAGGGAAGGAAAAGATGTGGTAGAAAAAAGTGTACAAGCAATAGGGATAACCGCACCCTGGAGAGGATTGTGAAACAAAACCGATTCAGAAATGTGGAGGAGATTCAGAAAGAGTGGACTGCAGCTGGAGTCAGTGCTTCAAGAACCACTACGCACAGACGTATGCAAGACATGGGTTTCAGCTGTCGCATTCCTTGTGTCAAGCCACTGTTGAACAACAGACAGCGTCAGAAGCGTCTCGCCTGGGCTAAAGACAAAAAGGACTGGACTGCTGCTGAGTGGTCCAAAGTTATGTTCTCTGATGAAAGTCAATTTTGCATTTCCTTTGGAAATCAGGGTCCCAGAGTCTGGAGGAAGAGAGGAGAGACACACAATCCACGTTGCTTGAGGTCCAGTGTAAAGTTTCCACAGTCAGTGATGGTTTGGGGTGCCATGTCATCTGCTGGTGTTGGTCCACTGTGTTTTCTGAGGTCCAAGGTCAACGCAGCCATATACCAGGAAGTTTTAGAGCACTTCATGCTTCCTGCTGCTGATCAACTTTATGGAGATGCAGATTTCATTTTCCAACAGGACTTGGCACCTGCACACAGTGCCAAAGCAACCAGTACCTGGTTTAAGGACTATGGTATTCCTGTTCTTAATTGGCCAGCAAACTCGCCTGACCTTAACCCCATAGAAAATCTATGGGGTATTGTGAAGAGGATGATGCAAAATGCTAGACCCAACAATGCAGAAGAGCTGAAGGCCACTATCAGAGCAACCTGGGCTCTCATAACACCTGAGCAGTGCCACAGACTGATAGACTCCATGCCACGCCGTATTGCTGCAGTAATTCAGGCAAAAGGAGCCCCAACTAAGTATTGAGTGCTGTACATGCTCATACTTTTCATGTTCATACTTTTCAGTTCGCCAAGATTTCTAAAAATCCTTTCTTTGTATTGGTCTTAAGTAATATTGTAATTTTCTGAGATACTGAATTTGGGATTTTCCTTAGTTTTCAGTTATTATCATCAAAATTAAAAGATATAACATTTGAAATATATCAGTCTGTGTGTAATGAATGAATGAATATAATAGACAAGTTTCACTTTTTGAATGGAATTAGTGAAATAAATCAACTTTTTGATGATATTCTAATTATATGACCAGCACCTGTATAATCTCTCAAGTGTGTTCTGGGTCTAACCCTGGGGCTCTTACCAGTTGGATGTGCTCGAATAATCAACTAAAGGGAGGCGTCCAGGTGTCAGATGCCAAAACCACCTCAGCTGGCCCTTTTAATGCAAAAGAGAAGCGGCTCTACTCTGAGCTCCCTCTGGATGTGTGAGCTCCTCACCCTATCTCTGAACCCAGCCCCCCTATGGAGGAAGCTCTCTATCAGCGATCTCATTCTTTCGGTCAATACCCCAAAGTTGAGGTGAGGGTCAGAAAGCAGATACACTGGTAAATCGAGAGCTTCGCCTTCCGGTTCACCTCCCTCTTCAGCACAGCGGTCCGGTACAGCATCTATATCTATATCCTTTGTTGCCTTTAACTTTCATCCCTCATTTTGTAAAATGTAAAATGGCCAATCTCAAAGCATAGCTGCTGTAATAAACCTGTGTTTTTGTTTATTTGGTTTGACGGTGTCCTTATCATAAAATGATAATTTCATCTGCAGCTCGGTGAAAATTGATGGCGAAAATAATGTTTATGAGCTACGTTCCATTGTCTGACAACAGAATATTGTGAGTTGTACATTGTGAATTCAGCTGCATTAAAACACAGTGAGAGGACCCCTTGACTTTCTCCTTCGCGCTCTCTCTCTAAATACAAAATACACAAGTTTTACTGTGTATGTCTAAAGACAAACAAATCAAATGCATCATTAAAAATGTATTTTCAGTCATTCGTCAATTCAAACAAAGGCATTTATGAAACCTCACAAGTGAGATGCAAGCTGCTTACGGCAAAAACAGATCTGCTGCGTAAAGAGGAGGCGTCACTCTGTCCGGCTTGTTCATTGGCTGTAAGCATTTCATAGAGGGACGGCTGCAAAAGACTGCAGCTGTTACTTTGTTCTCACACACCTATGTGCACTATGTATTATACTATATCTTTGGAATAACACATTATTAAGACACTTAAACTTTTTGATTTAATAAATATGAACACTGATCCGAGCCTGTCAGCCACCAAACCCTTTACAGTTGTTGACCACTAGTGGCGCTGTGGAGCAATGTTATAATAAATGGGTCCCTGTTTCGTTGCACATTCCTACTTCATTTCTACATTCCTATTCCGATGTAACACATCAAAAAACACAAAGCGTGAGGAGAAAGACTACTGACTACAATTCAGGTTTGAAAATCTGCTTTGCAAATGTTTTACAAATGTTTTACACATGAGCCAATGCACAAAGAGAGAAAGAGTGAACGCGATGTTGTTTACAAGAAAAACTTCAAGAGTACCTTTAAGGAAAAGTAAAGCCACATTGTTATTTATAAATCAATTCTCAGCAGTTTCTAATGAATTCATGCTCTGTCTCAATTTCCTCCTGACAAAGGAAGCATTTGTCACAGGCGACTTCAAGGACTGTCAGGGTGTGACTGCAGTTATTTATAGGGAGGCATATATTAAATTCCCCTCCAGTAAAACATGTGTTTTGATTATTGTTCTTCGCTGTGATGTCAGATCTTCATTGTGCTGAGTGGTGTGTGTGAGCACAGTTTGTTTTCACTGTCGTCTGCTGAAGCTGGAGCGTTTCTTTGTGCTCCTCTTCAATCTCAGTTTAGCACCCAGAGAGTACCCGCGGGGTTTATGTCATGATGACTTGTTTGAAAGCAAATCATGGTCCAACATGACCTGATGCGCCAGATGGTTTGTGACAGAGAACCATCTGAGAAGGTGTCGTTGGAAACTGTTTGGTAATGGGCAGGCACTTTCAAAAGATATCTGGAAAACAACTTTTCCATGGAGGAAAGCCTTCAGAGGCGTTCTTTACTCTTCTTTCAATGACAAAATACTTTCCAGTTCTGATAGAACTGATGCTATTGCAGCTACGCTAGCCTCTTTAGGAGCCTCTCGTGTGATCTCACACACACCTAAACCACATCACCATAGATACCAGTAGCTCCTCACACAAATGCATTACATATCCTGAGAGAGGGATCGCTCCGCTGTTGCCTTCCTGGAGGTTTCTTGTTTTTTTTCACATGCTGTACAGATTGTAAAGCCCTCTGAGGCAAATTTGTTATTTTGGGCTAGACAAATGAATTGAGTTGAATTAAACTGAATTACTTGAAACCTGACAAGATGGGTTTTTGTGTGATCTTGTCATTTAGCAAGGATTCCGCTACTTTGCAATATAAGGTCCAATATGCTACTTGCAGTGAAATGGAAACTGGTAACTTTCATTGCAACAAACCCTGAGGATGGACCTTTCATTGAAGTAGGAGGCATCTTTCGTCCAGCAGTTAAACAAACAATAGCTGCATGTTTTTAGATTGTGGATATTTAATGAAGGAGTAGATGTCATTTGAAGAATTTAATTTATTGAACAAGCATATAAAATGGATTAGTATTGAAAGCTACTATTTATAGAGGTAATAAAACATGTCTGGCATATAGAAATGTCCTTAATAGATAGAATCTGAAAAGCATACAAAAAGACCTCTGCATATCAAGAAACATATGCCCACAAACTATTCCATAAAATACTGGCCTTGCACCGTGGGATCCCCCAGGTGGCGCTGGAAGATGTTGCTGTGAGAGGAACGTCTGCACTACGTTGCTTAGCCTGTTGCCACGAAAACCCGGCCCCGGATATGCAGCAGAAAATGGAATGGATGCATGGATGGACTAACTAAATTCACTAAAATGATGTCTCTGAATCTCTGAACTTAATTTTCTGATGGTTAATGATTTCTACATTTACCACTACAGCACATAGCTCTTCCAAGGAAACTCAACAAATTATTCGGAAACTATTTGGAAATAAAGGACCCATTTAATAAAGTGTTGCCACCATTTCTTAGTAACAGGGGCAAAAAAGGGTTGGGGCGCATAATTAAAGCATTAAAGCAACAAAATACACAAATGGGATGCCTAATGGTTTGTTACACGTCACAGAGCAAATTGTGAAGTTGTTTTTCGTTTTTCTTCACTGGACTAATTTTAGTCGTTTTAACTAAAATACCACTTTAACATAATGACCTCCCAGCTCAGGGAACACATGGCTCAAAACAGCTAACTCGAGTCTGAGTTTTAAATATCTAAAACTAGAGCACTCCATTAAGCCTCGCAAATCTCTGAAAGTAGCACTAAAAGCTAAGTAGGACATCCTGCTGCAGGGAAATACAATTCAGATGTCTAAAATTATATTTTGAGTCATTCATATTGTTAAAATGCACGAGAAGCACGTTTAATAATGACCTGATTTTGGTCAACTATGTTGTTTTCTTTGGCTTGTGGTCTTCTTCTCCGCTTTCCTTGACCACATTTTCAGATGCATCCTGAACACCAACTGTTAATTTACATAAACGTGGGCCAGCAGAAAATCTGGATCCAGACCTTTTGTTAACTAGGTCTTGGTTTACCTGACCCTGGTTTGTGTCATTTTCTGCTGAGTACAGTTTGCACAGAATATTTATAATTGTATTTATTTCCTCAGTTGATTGTGCTGAGTCTTTGATAACTGGGATGGGTGTTTTATCTGAGTTGCAAGGTATTTACTAGTTTTATTGGTGTACTCAAATTCTTCATGCCTGAGCATGTGTATCCGGAATTCACATTTGCACAGATATATTTCCTATTTTAGAATTAGCAACACACAAGTAGATAAACAAGGAAGTTTTAACATATTATGTGGCCTACATATGGTCCACAAGGTTTTGACTTTCAGGGTTTTTCAATAGCGGTAAGCTTCCTGTCACATACCTTTGATGTTCTTTGACAACAGCCAGGACATCATCAGAGAGGTGACGCGAGTCCTCTGAGAACCTGAAGAGCTCCTTGAGCTGAGCCTTGAGTAGTTCCACTTGGGACTCCTCCCCTGCCAGAGTATTCCTCACGCCCTGCACGATACAAGTATGGAACACAAGCAAAGTGAGCACAAGCCACAGCAGCAGCAAACTTCAAGGTTGCACACTCGCTAAGCTGCTGTTTGATGTAGTGGTGTAATGAACCATTATCAATCTCCCCTCACGGTTCGGCACACATGTAAACCGCTGATTAATGACACAATTTAACGTTAACCATCACAGTGTGAAATAAAGTTTTACTGATGATCGTTATCGTCCGATATTCAGTAGAATATGTGATCAGGACATCGGCATTCATGCTTTCTTTTCGCTGATCCCTGATAATGTTACATTGTAAACAACCAATTCCATTTTGAAATTGTTAGGAGAAGAGCTAGTAACGTTAGCAGTACCGCTAACGGCTAACGAACGGAGATTCCGTTCAGTTACATTATGATGCGTTCAGGCTCTGTTCAGGGAAAATGAATAAATTCAATAAATCCAGTTGTTTGACGGAGATGCTTTTTCAGCAATGTAAAATAGATATTAGAGATAAATTAAGAGCTGTTTACACTAGCTCTAAGCAGTATATAATACATCATGAAAACTACTAATGACAAGATTTGTTTTAATTTAAAAAAGAAAATACAATCTTTCATTACCTTATCATTTGAATTGTGTATTTTATGAAGACAAAAAAACACTGACTTCAAAGTGGTTGAAATAATTTTTTGGGATGGTGGCAAAAATAAAACATCGGGATCCTTGTAGACCAGCTGCTATAACCAAAGAAAACAAAAAAGGGATCTGTATCTGCCAATATGGATCATCAATGATCGGCAATAAGTATTGGCGGCAAACCTCTAAAAGTTCTATTTACTCCATTTTTTCTTTTGTGCTGATCCAATCCGTGAGCCGTAACTCCAATCCATGATACAATCGGAACCGTAACTTTTATGATCCGTTGCACCACTAGTTTAATGCTATGTTTGTGGCATATTTTAAGGACCATAAATAGTCAAAAATTCAGCCTCTTAGTGTTAATTCTGATTTGGGGACACCGACACAAACACTTAAAGGAATGATGGTGTTTATGCTGTCTACATATTCGACAGAACATTCCTAAAACCAAAAAGAAAACTGAAATAATCCCCTATTCATTCTCCCCTGAATGGGGCAAATGAATAGGGGACAGCCAAGCTGTCAGAGGGGAAACTGAAAAAACCTAAATAAAATCCGGTGGTGACTGGACTTTAGCTGCTTGTGAGGGGGTAGGGCGTGCAGCACTTGGGCTCTTTTCTATACTTGGACCCGGAGCAGGAGGGCTACTCCAGCTGCTACTCGCAGGAGAGCGAGTGTTGCCATCTTCACCACATGGGAGCGTTTAAAAAACGCAGATATTGTTGTCTGCTTTTCAGGTGGTTGACGCAACATATTTTCCAACGCGCACTCTCTGTCCGCTGGTGGGAGTGTGCTCACCTGTGTGTGCGCGTACATGTCTCTGTGTGATCGGGGCGGAACTCCGCCGTGCACGATACAGAGAGCAGAGGAGAATGGTAAACGCGTGACCATGTAGAGACAGAAATGACATGCCGTCGTGTAAATAAGATAAATAACATAAGACTATTTAGTTTGTTTAATAAAAGAACAAGGTATAGACCTGTTATATAGGAAAGGGATCCTTAAATGACTTCTGTTGTGATCTTCGGGATAATGGGCTTTCAGTCAAATGGGACATTTTTCTGACTATTGGGGTTTTGGAATAATGGGCCGTCGTAACAATGGGCAGTACCCATATTATCACTTATACAGTCATTTAGCCAAATAGAAAAGAGCTATATCCTGATCTATGACAAATTATGTATTATAGTCAAGAATACACTTTGAATTGTGACAAATATGTAACTCAACAAAAATAGCTAATTTAGGCCCTTTACATGGGGTGACTACAAGGCTAACAGTGGGGGTAACCATCTTGGAATAATGCCTGGAATACATCAAATTGACAGGTTTTCCTGGTCTTCCTATTATACCAACACTGCATGAATGCAGCATGACGTCAAATAGTTCTAGACGTTTTGTTTATCAGCTCCAGAAAACAAATCCCAGAATGCACAGTAAAAAGCTGTAATTTTTACACTGTAATGGTAATTTTTTACATAGTATATATTTCTACTTACTTAGTATATATTTCTACTCAGTATATTGTATTCATGCATAAGTATTTTTGCTCTGAACTCCCTTCTCCTTTGCCTGTTCACATAGATAACTAACTGTGTTGTATGAGAATGTTCCACCACCAAGGCCTTTGGGCCGCTGGTTTTGGTTGCTGGCTGTTTGTTTTCAGTCTGAGACTAAAAAGTCGGCCCCCACGTTTGCTCATTGTGTATAAAAAAAGCTTGTTCACTTTTTTCTTGGTTCTTCCTCACTGAGACTGTACGCATTCTGTTATGATGATTGAACCTTGCGCAGAGAATAAATACTTAAAAGACAACCTGGTTTTCGGTATTCCTTTTTCAGCAGTAAAAGACTCACGTATAGGAATATTTCCACCACAGCACTTTGCACATCAGAAACAGCAACATCAGTACACTTCCAATGGACACTTTTTACACCTTCCTGTGTTTCAATGCACTGTTAACATATAAATAGTCATATCAAATAAATGCATGTAGTGCAAACAAAAAATGTTTGGAACATTAGAACATATAGAACATTTTCACAATTGAAAACTGAAAAAAATAATCTTTTAAAAGTGTACTTTGAGACCTTGTTACTATATCTGTTCTATAAGCTTTCTGAAGCAGAGGCACCAACGTCCATCTCTTTTTTCAGCTTTAAGCAGCTCCTCCACCTTCGTTGTATTTGTCATTTTAAGGCCATAGACCTTTCTCTTGGTGGATATTTTGACTTACATAGCAAGAGGAGCAACAGGTGCAACTAACAAAAGCAACAAAGGCTCTGTCTCATTTAGATGTGCCAGTCAACAAAATTCACAATACCAAAGCCCTGGAAATGGCTTTGGTATTGTGAACATTACTTTCTACGAACTGCGAACATTACTGATGTCACTAACGATGGACAGAATGACACAGCTGCAGATAATTACGATAAGTAAGTTTGCTTCAGGTGTGTCAAGGACAAAGCACCAACTGTGTTATCATTGGCTGTCAGCTAACTGGCAGAGCTAAATGAAGCGCAATGGCGTTTATCAGCTGCGGCCGTGATTAGCCGGCGATGAGAACACCTGTGAAAAGAGTGAGCTGAAAAGCACAGCTGTGCTAATGTGAAAAAACCCATTCTTTCCAGCAATTGACATGTGCTCTCATGAATTATTAAACACACTTATTCAATAAGAGCACACCACTGTATCTTCTTTAAGGTTAGGACCATTACTGGAGAATGTTCTGTAACTGTTTGGCATTTCTATCCATTACCACTTTATGCAAATTCTCAAGTAGAATATCTCAGCTCAAATGTAGATAGACGTAGAGGTGTTTACAATCCATTTCACGTCTGAAACTACAAGTAAAAACAGTCACAGTGAGGTGACAGCCTGTCTAGATTCCAGCAGATGACAGACAGATGAGTCCACCGGATCGTTAAGCATTCCAGTCACACCCAACCGAAGCAGCTCCACAGGTCCACAGGAGCAGAAAGATTCTCTTTGAACTGAATTCTCTGTCTCCTGCTGATTCTGCCCTTTATCCATCACACGGTGCAAACGTGTGTATGAAAACGTACAAAAGCTAAATTCTATGGAGGCAAAGTTTGTCACGTTCATGCACACTTTTCTGCCAAACAATGCTGCTCATCAATCCACGGGCAGACAGATGGATGGATGTCGCAGTATGAGGCACCCTGGTAGAAATAGTAATCTGACTGGGATTCTGCCACACCTCTCTGAGGCACTCATTAAGTGGATCCACTAAAGTGATAGAGCAGCTTCACTGACAGGGCAGCCAGGAATGTGAGATAGGTTGTAAAATATACTGTGATGGAGAAAAAGAATCCAGTCAAGAGTCATCATGTCAGGGCACGTAGATAGTATCAGCTCTGAGCGGGACTAGAGGAGGAATGATGTTTATGTAAAGGATAGGTAGAGAAAGAAGATATCAACATGACAGATATAAGAAAATGAATGTGTGCAACCACAGAGAAGAATGGATAATAGAAAGGAAGAGAAAAAAGATGGGGGAGGACAGATGGAGTGCAAATACATTTGGTATCCTGGAAATGAGCAAAGATTCAAACCTCAGTCCCTTTGTTTCTAAATGTGTCCGTAGCACCGTATCAAAAACTATCAAGTACTAAATATGGCAACTGGGAATATCCTGCAAGAGTCCTCTAGAGTAGTGAGAAAGCCAATAAATCCTTATTGATATAATATTGTAATTTATTAATTTATTCTTATTTATCAATTATATTTTCTATTGTTAAGTAGAATGTGCAAAGTAGCTAAAGCTCTAGTTTCAAGTCTTCTTCAATACAGCATGATGTTCATTTAGTAAATTATGGTCCATTTAGAGTCACATAGACCATAAAGCAGGGTTTGCTTTAGGGCGGGGCAACGCCATGCATCTAGAAAACTTCCACAAAACTTTATAAGACGGCAGATATGTTTAAAAACCTACCGTGTATTTCCTCCACTGGCCCACCATCTGCTCCTCGGTCCGGTCAGTGCAGTCCCTAGCCTCGCGGCCCTCCTCCAGTTCCTGGTCCAGCCCCTGCAGCAGCACCCTGAGCTGGCTGATGTCTTCTCCCAGCCGCTGGCATCTGGCCATGTACTGACTGTGGGAGTCCAGGCTGGAGCGCAGGCCCTCCTCAGACTCACACAGGCCCTGCCTCAGCCTCTGCCAGCCCAGCCTCAGCTCCTCGGCCTCCTCCATCACCATCTCCGCCCCAGAGGGAGAGGTGTTGCCCCTCACCGCCTCTGCCACTCCCTCGATATGCTGCAGAGTCTTCTCCTCGCCGGCTACGCTGTCATCCAGAGCCTGACACGGGGACAGAAGAAGAAGCATTACAATTCATGTGTTGGCTTGGATTGGAGGTACAGGTGGAGAAAAAATATATTCGACTTGGTTTCAAATCATAAGAAGTATTTCTCTATAACATGAAATACTTGTGACCACTAAGATTCTTACAAAAAATATAGGCTAGTCACTAAAAAGGCCAGGTAAAAAAGTCTGCCACTACCTGGCAGGGGCACGGGCAAAAAATTAAATAAAAAGGGCACCAGCTGCATGCTTCGGGGAACCAGAGCGCACAACATTTTCTGACGTATAGGGCATCACGTTTTCTCCTTTTACCGGCAGCCATTAGAGCGCTGAATCTAGTTTTCTCCACTGGAAGGAAACCCACGAGGGCTCTTCATCGAACGTCATGAAAATAGAGTTTTCCAGAAGCACAACTATATCCACAGTTAGTGACTTGGCAAAAGGTCATTTCAAAAATTAAAACTTGAAGGAGCAATAAAAGACATTCAGAGCATCAATATGGCAGCAAACCACTATTGTCTATGTAAAGACATAGTGGATCAGAGAATGAAGTCACTCTCCCTCTGTGTGTGTTATGATCAGACCTCCTTGCTTTCTTTACACAGCCGGCCGGTCGTGCGTGCTTTTAATGCATGTGAGCGTGCCCCACAGGTTAGCTCAGTCAGCACTTTCAACGTAGTTTGCACTGTTAACGTTTTTAGCACTGTTAGTTGTTGTTAATTTATATTCTATTGTAAATTTGAATATGTTTCTATTTCTGGCACTGTGTGGATTGTTGTTGATTGTTTAATGTTATGCACCACCCGCCATGACAAATTCCTTGTATGTGCAACGTACCATGGCAATAAACGGTTTCTGATTCTGATTTTAAGCCAACTTTGGTACAGTACAACATTTATGTTTAATATTGTACATGGTCCCTTACAAATACAAATTTGTTATATTTAAAAGACATTTTAATCAATCTATTCATGACATGTTTTATTTTTTATCTATGATATTTTTGAAGTGGTCAATTAATTCATGATTTTAATTAAACAGTAAAAAAAGTGTATACTTTTTTCCCCCGGAGACACCATAACAGTCAGTAAAATCACACTTAAGTAAACACTCTAATCATGCCAGCTTTAATAAACTGTGCAGTTGCAGTGGAATTACACAAAATACTGCAGTTATATATTTCTAATGACATAGATAAATAGACCACACTTATTGTACCCCTCCATTTATGTTTTTTTAATGTCTTGCTGCAGTGGCAACATTCACCATGAGGATAGTTGTATCTATTTTTCATTTGGTTGGTACTTTTAGTTCATGCGTAAGTAAATGTTACACAGCTGAGAATATTTATTCAAACTATTTCCCTTTGCATATTGAAAATTAGAAAGACAGTTTTGTTTTTTTAAGTTTCCTAATTCTCTTCAGTGAGTCTCACTTGTAAGGCTTTGAGCTTGTTCTCGGAGGTATCCTCCCTCTCCATTAGATCAGTGAGCTCCTTGGTTTTTGACAGCAGCCAGGACTGGAACCTCTGAACGCAGCCTTGGTATGTCTGGTGCTCCTCAGCGATCTTCTGAAGCAGTGACAGACGCTCCTAGCACAGCAGGAGACATTTTAGCGTCACACTGTTAAAAAATGAAGGGAGACCTTTCAACACACATTACAGACTTCACATTTGGGTATCTGAGCGAGAAGCGTGAATATGAATTTGTATTCTCCTGTGAGACTGAGAGCTGTAACTACATAACACTTGAGAGCACATTGACATTTTAGATAAGAACACAGAGACTAACCAGGAAAAGCCAGTTCACGGGTAGGAGGTGCTTCCAGAAAGGGTTACCCCGTGAAACACAACAACGTTCCCATTGGGAGTCAAAAGTAGAGATTTGCCAGCAGACTGGTGTGTTCAAGTGAATGCATGATGTAGGTCAAATCTGACTGACATTTGAAAGAGCTCTCTGAAAAAGGAAGAGGAAGAGCTGTCTCATTGTGTGGCAGCTGGCATGTATTTGTTAATGTTGACTAATCCAGCAATATCTCTACTCTGAATGAAATTTAATAAACAGTTAACTGTTCGCTCCCTTTGCAGATTCAATATAGACACAGAATAAATATAAAATGTATATACTGGTGTGTGGCGGAGGGATTCGCTCATAAAAAGAGTAAAGTACAGAAGTGAACATGAATTACAGTTTTAAATGTAATTGGCTTGGCTTAGATGCAAATTAAACCAAGGGATCACTGATTTGTGGGCACATAGTGTACGCTCACTTTGATTCAAACATAATGCAAATCCCACAAACAGACTCACACATACAGCCAACTACACAGTGAAAAAACATTTCATCCTTTGAACTCACCACCACAATTCCTGTTCTCTTCCATCCCTCGCAAAAAGAAGTCAACAACATGTACTGTAAATGTGTGTGTGTGTGTGTGTGTGTGTGTGTGTGTGTGTGTGTGTGTGTGTGGTGGTGGAAGCAAAGAATGAGAGCTGAACAAAAGCCACTGGCATTTCATCTGCAAGTGATTCTTAAGCTCCGTGCTTCCTGTTACAAAGATGCAGTTCCTCATTCAAACAAAGGAATTCTCTTTAGTTTTACTCAAGAGGATCCACATGCTTTCACTGCATGGTTCCTTTTTCTTTTTCTTTCTACCAGTGTGTTTACTTTATTCATTTACTTGTCTTTTCTCCTCATGTGCTTAAAGTATTATTCCACACACATTGTACCAGCTGACCTGTGTGCATTTTTTACACAAACCATAAGCTTTGCATTAGCGTGAGCTGAGCTGCCACAGACTGGGTGCAGGGCTCTGTCCGAACTTGTGCAAGAGTGCAAGACCCTGATCACTGATATGCACAAGCATTAAACCACTCAAGACTGACTTAGTTGAGTCCAAGTCAAGTTCAAGACCAGGTGCAGTTGAGTCTGAGGCAAGACCGAGTCAAAAGCCAAGACTAGACACAAAGTCCTGTTCAAGACGTAAGCTCGAGCACGCAGCTTGAATGTCAGCTCATTTCGGTTAATGCCAAGCAAAATGCATAATAGATAACAGACTAGTTGTAACAAAGTATAAATAGCAAACGTGGCAAAGATAAAAGTAGATTACTGGCCCATAATAAAATACTCATTTGCATACTTGTTACTACACAGCAGCCATCAGCGAGACATGAACAAATTAGAATCGATGTTGGAATTGAGTTGGAACTCCTGGAAGTTGGTTCCAGGGGTTGAAGCAAAGTCAAGCAAAATAACTATATGGTGAAATTTTCCAACCGGCGACCACCAACAACTGGCAAGTGGTGATATATTCATGCAGGTGTGTGTGTGTGTGTGACGGGCTCCACACATGAAAACACAGACTGTGTGAACACTTGCCTGCAGTGTAAATTCGTAGTCGGGAACATCTCTAGTCTGCTGTCATGTTTACATTTGAATAAATAGCAGTACTGTAAGAGATGGACTCACGATGCATGAAAGTCACTTTTCTTGTTTGATTTGCAGCAAACATAGCAATGCTACTGCGGCTGCATCTCTCTCACATCTGTTGGCTCTGAGCATATGCACACCTTCCATGTAGGTATGCAATAGGATGGACTGCAGTAGAGTCTGACCACACACACAAGCACCTCACCTCAGCTCTGTCTCTGACATCGTTGTAGGCCTCCTGCAGCCTCTCCTGGGCCTGGGGCTCCACACTGGGGTCCTGGGTTCTGTTGTGCAGCGTGGCGGCCTCGTCCAGCAGCCTCTCCAGGAGCACCGCCTGGCTGTGGATGTCGCTCACCACCACCCTCTGCTGGTCCACCTGCCAGAGCTTCTCCTTCACCCCCAGCTGCAGCTCCACCACGACATCCAGGCCGCGCTGCCGGCTCGTCAACCACAGCTCAAACTCCTCGTAGGCCTTCAGGTACTCGCCCCAGTGGAGCCACACCCACTCTATGCGACTGGGTGTGAGGTGAGACACATGAAGAAGAGTTAGCCCGTAGCACGGAAACATGGCACCCACCGTCCCATTCCCCCTCAGGTAAACACTGTTAGCTCTGTCACCAATGTTACCTTTGCTTGCACTGTGAGTGCTAATAGCGCCGTTGGCTGCTAGCTTGCTCAGCCATCGCTATGTTGAGCCGTGCGGAGGCAATAAACTAAGACAGCTATTTGTCATGTAGCGTCAGATGTTGTGCAAACCAGATGTGTCAACAACAGCTCAGTGACAACTGCCTGATAACATACTACTCCAATTTAGCTAGAGAAATTAATATATACACAAGATGCTTAAAATAGAGTCTGGTTGTCATTTCAACTCCTGCTAAAACTTCCAGAATTAGTGCTGAAAGAATTAATTATCAATGAATTAGTTTAAGAAAATATCCAATAATATATCCCAAAATATCCAAAACAAGTTACTTCTAATATGTCACGTTGGGCTTTGGGAAAGTGATGGCCATTTTTCCCTATAATTTGACATTTTGTAGCTTTACAACACGTAAGCGTCCCCATGGTAGCACGTAAATCACTCAAAGGTAAGGCAGTGCAATGTAAAGAACTCCAAACAACGATCTAGACAATATTTGGGGAATCCCCGCAGTTTAGTCAGATACTGTAGTCTAGTATCTGACTGTAGTACTGTAGCATGTTGATACCAAATCCAGCTTTTAAAGGCATTTAAAACGTGTAATGCTCTATGCACATTTGATGGTTCAGGTGTGGCACAATTACCTGAAAACACACATCTGAAGCGACTTAAAACAGATCATTAATGGCTTAACTGTGAATGCAGCTAAAGCAGACCTCAGACCTCGGGTGCGTCAAATACCTACAAATCACGACACACACATGGTCCACCTGAGGTCTGCAGTGAGTAGGGCAGCACCTGTGACAGTGGGTGATATAGGTGCTAGTCTCCTCCCACAGGCTTTTCAGGTCTTTGAGCTTAGAGTGGGTGTGGTTCCTCAGCTCTTCGTCTCCGCTCTGCAAAAGGTTCTCAGCTGCCACCAGCGCCATGTCCATCTTCACACGACCCTCATGCTGCGAGTGATGGATCTTCTACTCATTCAGTAGAGCACAACATAAAAAGCAACATCAAAACTCTCATGTGGTAAAATGACTGGGAGCTTATTAGAATTGTATGGTTGGTAGCAGCTTTCTCTCACAACGTGTATCATTACTGCTAATACTTCTCAAAATGAAGACCACATTTCCCATGAACCCCATTACTTATCTGTCACTCTTCCTGCCTAGCATCTTTGACACTTGAGAACATTTTTATCATTTTCATCATGTATGTTGCACACATTTCTCCTAAAGAAGATCAAGAGCCAAAAAATTCCCACTTCATAATTTATATTTGAGATGTCACTTCTTGCATTAAAGACCAAGGGAATAACAAACAATAAAGATATAAAGATGTGAATATAAACAGTTCCTAGATGACTGAAAAGAAGACATCACACACTTAGGAGCATTATTTCCAACATGTTTTGTGTTATTTTGTTACATATATGTAACACACATATATGTGGATCAAGTGTGCATTGCTTGTATATCTACTAAAATGTAAGTAGACATTGGTCCCTAATGAAGGATCCTCAGATACTGTACCTGCTCAAAGACCACAAACACTAGAGTCTACTGACAGAGTACTAAAGTGGCAGCAGGGGTCAGAAGTGAAGGGTCAGGAGTATCTCACCTCCGTCTCCCTGAGTCGGCCCTCCAGGGCATCACGGGGTCCCTGGGTGTTGTCATTGGCCTTCAGCCTCTCCTGGATGGCCCGCATCCAGGAGAGGGCCGCTTCCAGACTCTCCATGAACTCCTGCTGCTCCTGCTGCGTCATGGCCAGTCCTTGTGCTGAAAAGAAGAACAGAAAGTGAAAAGTGAACAGTGAACAAATATGGATTAAAGCAGGATATTTCATTCCATAAAAACATATTTAGAACCATTCGTTACAGCCCTAGTTCTACATATGATTTGGATTGTGATATTGAAGATAAGATAATAGCCTGATGTTGAACGTACCATGATGCAGTGATATTGTTGCACCAAGCACACACAGACTTTGAAATAGGAGCATAGTTTGAATAGAGGAGACATTGCTATTAAATAGATTGATTTTAATATTTAATATATCTTAAATGAAAAGTTTACACAATTTCATTCTTTTTAAAAAGCTGCCTCTCACATGTCCCCCAACTCATACTACTGAAAAAAGTAACTCTCTCTCTCTCACTAGAAATCATAAGAAGAATTTTACAAAACTGTGGTTTGTATGATAAAAAAAACAGCAGGCACACTTTTCAGTGACTGGTCATGCAACTCTACCACGCAGTCTGGAAACCCCTAACCTAAGGCATGTATTTGTGTCCATCTCCTCATACTGGATATTATATTTCATACTTTTGCAAGAAATTGAAATAACTTGTCTTGTTGTGTGCATTTTTAAGAACATGGTAATGGCAAAATTCCAGGAATTCCTGACTACATTGAGAGCAGTAAGATGAAACTGTGTGCCTCAGGACAGGCTGCTGGAAGGAAACCCTTTGAGAGAGAACATAACTCGCAGAGGTAACGCTAGTAAAGAAGAGTCTGCAGTCAGATGTATGGGAGGAGCACAAAGAGGCACCACATCATTTGTTAGAGGGAAAATAAAACATTTTCCTCATGACTCATTTCTCCCAGCACCACGACATTCCTTCTATTTGCTTGTTTTGCCTCAGACTTTTGAAACTTGGTCATATGAGGAACTCCTTGTTCTCAGTGAAAAACAACAAAACAGTTCTTTATACTTAAAAATCAAAATGTCTCATCCTAATACTTTCTAGTTGTCTTTTTTAATGTTTTCATTTTTAATAGTCTAGTTTAAACAGTCTATCATTTTCTCTTTTGGAATTCACGAGCACCAATGTACAGTTGTGGTCAAAAGTTTACATACACTTGTAAAGAACATAATGGCATGGCTCGCTTGAGTTTCCAGTTATTTCTACAACTCTGATTTTTCTCTGATAGAGTGATTGGAACAGATACTTCTTTGTCACAAAAAACATTCATGAAGTTTGGTTCTTTCATGACTTTATTATGGGTTAACAGAAAAAGTGACAAAATCTGCTGGGTCAAAAATATACATACAGCAACATGAATTAGCAATTTTGGTGACTTAGAAAGTTGTGTCAATGAAATGAGCTTCATAGCATGGCCTCTTAACTTCTTGTCAGTGATTATGAGTGACTACAACTGGTGACTTCTCTGAGGCCATTTAAATAGGGCTCATTGGATACAAACGCACACAAACGCTACAATGGGAAAGTCAAAGGAGCTCAGCATGGATCTGAAAAAGCTAATCATTGACTTGAACAAGTCAGGAAAGTCACTTGGAGCCATTTCAAAGCAGCTGCAGGTCCCAAGAGCAACAGTGCAAACAATTGTTTGTAAGTATAAAGTGCATGGCACTGTTTTTTCACTGCCACGATCAGGAAGAAAACGCAAGCTATCACTTGCTGCTGAGAGAAAATTGGTCAGGAGGGTGAAGAGTCAACCGAGAACCACCAAAAAGCAGATCTGCCAAGAATTAGAAGCTGCTGGAACACAGGTGTCAGTGTCCACAGTCAAGCGTGTTTTGCATCTCCATGGACTGAGAGGCTGCCGTGCAAGAAGGAAGCCCTTGCTCCAAAAGCGGCACCTTAAGGCTCGACTGAAGTTTGCTGCTGATCACATGGACAAAGATAAGACCTTCTGGAGGAAAGTTCTGTGGTCAGACGAAACAAAAATCGAGCTGTTTGGCCACAATGCCCAGCAATATGTTTGGAGGAGAAAAGGTGAGGCCTTTAACCCCAAGAACACCATGCCTACCGTCAAGCACGGTGGTGGTAGTATTATGCCGTGGGGCTGTTTTGCTGCCAATGGAACTGGTGCTTTACAGAGAGTAAATGGGATAATGAAGAAGGAGGATTACCTTCAAATTCTTCAAGATAACCTAAAATCATCAGCCCGAAGGTTGGGTCTTGGGCGCAGTTGGGTGTTCCGACAGGACAATGACCCCAAACACACATCAAAAGTGGTAATGGAATGGCTAAATCAGGCTAGAATTAGGGTTTTAGAATGGCCTTCCCAAAGTCCTGACTTAAAATCCCATTGAGAACATGTGGACAATGCTGAAGAAACAAGTCCATGTCAGAAAGCCATCAAATTTAACTGAACTGCACCAATTCTGTCAAGAGGAGTGGTCAAAGATTCAACGAGAAGCTTGCCAGAAGCTTGTGGATGGCTACCAAAAGCGCCTAATTGAAGTGAAAATGGCCAAGGGACATGTAACCAAATATTAGCACTGCTGTATGTATATTTTTGACCCAGCAGATTTGATCACTTTTTCTGTTAACCCATAATAAAGTCATGAAAGAACCAAACTTCATGAATGTTTTTTGTGACAAAGAAGTATCTGTTCCAATCACTCTATCAGAGAAAAATCAGAGTTGTAGAAATAACGGGGAAACTCAAGAGAGCCATGACATTATGTTCTTTACAAGTGTATGTAAACTTTTGACCACAACTGTATAACTTCTAGCTACTTATCTTTCTCTCTGTCACACTCTATTTCTCTTTCTCTTTAGTTTGAACAAACTCACAACATATGGGCTACATGTTTGTAACACCTGTTTAAACAGAAGAAAAGCTGTAAACATGCGCTATAATAGCTTACAGTTCTCTCCATTTGAAAAGAGTAAAGTTACTCTTTGGTTGAATTGTAGCGACCGTTGCAGTCTGTTTAGCCACAGTGAAGCCCCTCCCCCCTCAGTTTGACAGCTCGTACAGTAAACTCGCGCATTAACACTAACCTTAATCCAGTTCACTCACATGTGCCACCGTCAGCGGTCATATTCACTCTGTTTGCTTGTCATGCAAACTGCGGTTACCGTGCTCGTTTTTCACTAAAGTCTAATAGTTTAAACATAGAACTTCAGTCTGTTATTAACGACCTATATGCTATGCTAATTTAAGGCTGAAGAGTCAACGTAACTAGTTTACGGTGAATATCCCAAAAGACAACAGACCGGTCTATGCCACAGACCCGTATCTTCACAGCTCATTATAGTTCAGTAACTTAATGTAAGCACGAGAGGCTCCAGGGAGTTCCCACGTTCGTAGATAGAGATAGGCCTATTATCGTTAAGCTAGCCGAACAACGGTGCAGTTATATTGGTCAAGTACGGTTTGATAGGGGTAAAAACACTTACGGCTTTGTGTTCATCGGGTGAGAGCCGCCTCTACAGTGAACGCTGTCTTACTGTGTTGTGTACAGTGAAGTTATGGCACAGGAAGTAGAGCCGAGGCACTGGGGGCTGGAGTCAGCACACACTTTTATGCTGCCTTCAATGACTCCTTGTAAAATATAGAACGACCCGACATTACAACAGAAACAACCATCGTTTATTACTAAACATCTTTCAGTGTACGGGGAAAGAGCAACGTACATAAAAACCGACTAAACACAGTACATAGAAACGGACTAACAACAATAACACTAAAGTGATGCATTTTCGCTTCCTGAAAGAATGAAACAACACAAGGATTCATATTTTGCATGTCATGTATTGTGAATTGATGGATGTATTCCTCTAAAACAATGTCCCTTACAGGCACAAGTGTCAATAATAACATTAAAGAAGCTTCCTCCAAAATGAGACAATATATATATATGCTTATACAATTTGTTATCGTTTAGAACTTGTATTTGTCCTCATAAATACTAAACATCTACAGTATATCCGATAGGGAAAGTTCTGCTGGAAACTATGTAATGAGGTTGTAATAGCAACCAGCCATCCATGGGCTTTTTATCTTACAATTTAGCCCTCTCCTGAAAAGGAGGGAAAGAAAGATTGGAGTGCTTCTTGCTATGGGACCACAATGGCTATAATTAAGCACATTTATTCATCGAAAGCATGCATAACAGCACTTTTTAAATCGAATTTCAACTCATACTGTATTTCAGTATTTATGACAGTTCCCTTCAAACTCACTCGTAGTGTATTTCAGTGTTACCCGCAGCACATGAACTCATCAGCAGACCAGCTTGAACCAGAGGAAGGAACAAATCCAGGGCAGCTGCTGACTCAGAGCCTCGCACGTCACAGATTCAAACTGCAAGCCGCGTCTCAGAAGTCTGTTCCTATTGGAAGAAAGAACAGTGACCACCCAGTTTCCATTCAGTCCATCAGAATTTATCCGGGGTTTGAATTTGAAATATACAGTAAATACTTGATGAAGAAAAACGTTTAGATCACCATTGACAACATTATACAATAATGGATATTAATGAATTACATATCAATTTGCAGTCCTTGACAACCTTCTATAAACATATTAAACCAGAGTTGAATTGTTTTAATTTAGTATTACGTTAAATTGATTGATTTCACCAAATTATGGCTGCTAACAGGCCAAGAACTGGATCCCACTCACTGGCTGCAAAGCTAATATTAACAACCAGTTACAGTCCAGTTCAGTTGCACTATGCGGTATGTAACCAGCTTTTATTTACCTTCTTACTAGTTGGAGTTGAAAATGCGGATTTACTCAAATTCAGTGGTGGTGAAAGTATTCAGATCCTTTACTTCAGCAAAAGTACAAATTCCACACTGTAAAAATACTAAAATCAGGAAAGTATAGTTGAAGTAGAAAAATGTCCCCTGTGATTGTAAAATATATTGCATCATAAGATTATTATTACTCATGCATTCATGTAAAAGCAGGACTTTTCTGTTGTAGCTGTTGAGCTGGAGCTCATTTTGAACTACTGCAGCTAATGATCATTTTCATTATGGATTTATCTGCTGATTATTTTCTCAATGTTCCATTAATCTAAACTCGTCATATGTTTGGTGTGTAAAAATCTTAATCTGTAAAGTAACTAGTAACTAAAGCTGTCAGATAAATCTATTGAAGTACAAAGTACAACATTTCCCTCTGAGGTGTTGTGAAAGTGGCACAAAAACATCACCATTACCCATTTACCCTCGGTGGTAGCTAACCATGTAGAATTTTGGCCTGTACATTTCTAGTTCAAGTAAAAAGTAAAATATATGGATCATCTGAACAAATTGTACCTAAAATGTTATAATAACATCGATAATTGACCCTTCAAGACAAGTGAATTTAATCTTAATTTTGTCTCCAAACAGGAAAGAAGAAGACAGAAATGTGCTTTAAACAGCATGCAATCTGACATCTTTGTATCTCCCAACATGTGACGGCCTTTTCTCTCTTTCCACTCACACCCGTCTCCTTCCTTTTTTCTATCCATGGAAATCGAAAACCGCCCTAACAGACAACTCATTCAAATTGCAGCTGGCATGCAGCCAAACAAAAGTTTATGGAAGGTCAAGTTGGAACTGAATAGAAACGACAGCTGCTTTATTTCAGTGTTAGCCTGGCATTCGTTAGTTTTGAGTGTTGGTTTACTAGAATTACTTGGGTTTTGATTAAACTATTAAATTGTTTTGCAAGTGTTGATTGTTGATTTTGGTTTGTTATTTTGCCTTCTCGTCAAACAGTTAATTCTATTGTGCATTTTTTTACTGGGATAGTAATTCATCCTCAATGATGTTCATATTGGAAACACTTTGCAATGTTTTCTTGTTCAACCCTTCACATAATGCAATTTATTTTATTTGATAATAAAATTAAAAAAAATGTCCTAACACTTTTGTTTCTTGATGCTTTTTATTCAATAATGCCACTTTTCATGTCAATGATGTAGTCAGGCCCTTTCCCCTCTCAGCCAATCAAATGCAATATACAGGATTCAGAGCATTAATATAGCAGCCAACAACTATTATCTATGTAGAGATATAGTGGACGAATGTCTACCTGAGCAGAGAAGGAGTCATTCACCCTCCGGTTCTCCCTCAGGTAAACACTGTTAGCTCTGTCTGTACTTTTGTCATAGTTTACACTGTAAGCACTGTTAGCTTCTAGCCGCCAGCTCAGCCATCTCCACATTGACAGCCATTGAAAGGCAATAGAAATATTCCCAATCTTGCACCTTTACTGCTACCAGAATTAGCCAGTTAGCGCCTATTAGCTAGAGCAACAACAATACTTAAGTAATTCTATACTACCTAGCTGCTTCTGTAAATAAACACAGTATAGCTATGTATAGTTATTTAGCTTAACAAGGCTGCACAGGCTACCTACCTGTTAGCTAGGCGGGGTTGTGAGCTTGGTTTATGGGTCAGCGTCAAAGTGAGGAGAAAGTGTTAGTGTCTACAGTAGCTCCTGAGCAACCAAAGAAAAAGTCTGTTTTTACTTGACACCAGTTGTTGATGGTCTGTGGGGTTGGCTGTGAATGTCCTGCCCACTGACTCCCGGACGATGACCTTTGACCTTTTCTCGGTCCAAACTGTGACTAATTTGATCTTTTATTCAGTGTGGCTTTGTGGCACAAGGTCTGTGCCAAAGCACACTGACTGTAATCCTGCGGGCTTATTGTTGGAATGCTGATTCAGCATTCCAAGTATTGTTCTTCGAATCTTTATTCAACTATTTCTTCCGTACGTATTTTGGCACTTAAAAACTTCCACATTTCTTAAGCTACAGAAACCATTCAACTATATAAATGTTCAGCTTTTTCAGGAGAGGGGTGCTATTTCTCATAATTTTTGTAATCTTTCAACTTTTTGAATTATTAAGCTTTTTGCAACTTATTTTTTGAATGGGATGTCTATGGAGAATATTTTTAAATCCTCTTAAACTTGTTCAACTTTCAGATCCTTCTACTTCCTCATACTTTCAGCTACAGACACCATTTAAACTTTCAAATGTTGAGAAAACCCTGACCAATGATTGTATGTTATAATCATTTTGATATCTTTTACACTTTTTGAATAGTAGCATTTTTGCTTTCATGTGTTTTTCAGTCCTTTTCTGCTTTTATAATGGGTGTGTATTGCGCAGCTTAGAGTGCGTGATGTCATCGCTAGAGTGAAGAGAAGCCTGAGATTCCTGTGAAAAAAATATTTGTCTTTTGCGACTGACTCCTCAATTTTCACTCTACATGCATAATTTTTGGATGGAAACGTAGCTAATCTTGTCCTTGTCGTAGACATATGACTTTGGAATCCCACAGGTTTACACATTTGGCACAAGAGCCTTTACTTCAGAGGAAAACCAACTTTCTCCTCCATAGACCCCAATGTTAAAACATACTTCAAAAAAGTCTTGCACAGACAAACGTAACCCATTTCTAAATCGCCATTGAAGCCACTTTTTTTTACGCTACAGATCCTATATTTGCACGATCTGTTCTTCAAGTCATCCTTGCACTTCAGTTTTAATATCGGAGCAATAGGGGCTATGGTTATGGGGGTTTTGTGGTTTTGTTTGACAGGTGTTTTCCAGTTTTTTTCTCCTGAAAAGGCGGCAGGCTCACAGGTGTTCGTGCTTGAGCTAATTACTAATGTTTATAAACACACAGACTCACAGACTCTCCAACTGCTGCGTCGTCACCATGGGAACCAATGACACACACACACACACACACACACACACACACACACACACACACACACACACACACACACACACACACACTTTCTCTCTTTCTCTGTCTGTCTCTCTCTATACACTCAGTACATATAACTGTCTGTCTGTCTCACTCACTCACTCACTCCATATAAATGTCTGTCTGCCTGTCTCTCTCTCCCACACAGTCAGTCCATCTGACTGTCTGTCTGCCTGTCTCTCTCTCCCACTCACTCAGTACATATAACTGTCTGTCTGCTCTTCTCACTCAATCCAGATGACTGTCTGTCCACCTGTCTCACTCACTCACTCACTCACTCACTCACTCACTCAGTACATATAACTGTCTGTCTGCATGTCTCACTCACTCACTCAGTTCATATAACTGTCTGTTTACCTGTCTCACTCACTCACTCACTCACTCACTCAGTTCATATAACTGTCTGTCTGCCTGTCTCTTTCTCCCAAACACTCAGTCCATCTGACTGTCTGTCTGCCTGTCTCTCTCTCAAAATCACTCAGTCAATGTAACTGTCTGTCTGCCTGTCTCTCTCTCCAAATCACTCAGTCAATGTAACTGTCTGTCTGCTTGTCACTCTCTCCCACTCACTCAGTACATATAACTGTCTGTCTGCTCTTCTCACTCAATCCAGATGACTGCCTGTCCACCTGTCTCACTCACTCACTCAGTACATATAACTGTCTGCCTGTCTCACTCACTCAGTTCATATAACTGTCTGTTTGCCTGTCTCACTCACTCAGTTCATATAACTGTCTGTCTGCCTGTCTCTCTCTCCCACACACTCAGTCCATGTGACTGTCTGTCTGCCTGTCTCTCTCTCCCACTCACTCAGTACATATAACTGTCTGTCTGCTCTTCTCACTCAATCCAGATGACTGTCTGTCCACCTGTCTCACTCACTCACTCAGTACATATAACTGTCTGTCTGCCTGTCTCACTCACTCACTCAGTTCATATAACTGTCTGTCTGCCTGTCTTTTTCTCCCAAACACTCAGTCCATCTGACTGTCTGTCTGCCTGTCTCTCTGTCCAAATCACTCAGTCAATGTAACTGTCTGTCTGCTTGTCTCTCTCTCCAAATTACTCAGTCAATGTAACTGTCTGTCTGCTTGTCACTCTCTCCCACTCACTCAGTACATATAACTGTCTGTCTGCTCTTCTCACTCAATCCAGATGACTGTCTGTCCACCTGTCTCACTCACTCACTCAGTACATATAACTGTCTGCCTGTCTCACTCACTCAGTTCATATAACTGTCTGTCCACCTGTCTCACTCACTCACTCAGTACATATAACTGTCTGTCTGCCTGTCTCACTCACTCACTCAGTACAAATAACTGTCTGTCTGCCTGTCTCACTCACTCAGTACAAATAACTGTCTGTCTGCCTTTCTCACTCTCTCACACTCATTCATTCAGTCTCTCTATCTCTGTCTTCCTGTCATTCTGTGTTTCTCTCTCTGTCTTTCTTTCTGTCTCTCCCTCTCTCCCTCTGGCTCTCTCTCTGCTACCACTACTGCTGCTATTCATGCTACTACCAGTACCAATACTACTACAGCTATTAGTACGATTGCTACTAGTACTAATACTACTGCTATCACTTCAAATACTGCCATTACTATTACTACTTCTTCTACTACTACTACTGTTATATTAAATACCACGACCACTACTACAGCTATTACTACGACTACTGATACTACTACTTATACAGCTTCTTCTAATTACTAATACTTCTACTACTAATAATACTTCTACTACAACTACAACTTCTACTACTACAAATATCACTACTGCTGACATTTTTTAAGCCACAGAAGCTGTTTGAATATAAAAATATTCAGCTTTTTCAGGAGAGGGGTGATATTTTTCATATTTGTAATCTTTAAACTTTTTGAATTATTAAGCTTTTTGCAATTTGTTTTGAATGGGATATCTATGGAGAAAATCTTCAAATCCTGTTAAACTTCTTCAACTTTCAAAGCCTTCTTTCTCATACTTTCAGCTACAGACACCATAGTTAGACGTTTCAACTAGAAGGGTTTTCAGCAGTGCAGTTTAAATGCTTTCGAGCTTCAACATTTTTCAGACCGGTAGTCTCTCATTTCTGTATTTTCAGCAATGTTTTTGCAATTCATTTCAGCTTTCAGCTTTCAGCATTCCAACGCATTTTCAGCAGGAAATGCATTTTCTAGTTATTGTTGGAATGCTGATTCAGCATTCCAAGTATTGTTCTTTGAATCTTTATTCAACTATTTCTTCCGTACGTATTTTGGCACTTAATAACTTCCACATTTCTTAAGCTACAGAAACCATTCAACTATATAAATGTTCAGCTTGTTCAGGAGAGGGGTGCTATTTCTCATAATTTTTGTAATCTTTCAACTTTTAGAATTATTATGCTTTTTGCAACTTATTTTTTGAATGGGATGTCTATGGAGAATATTTTTAAATCCTCTTAAACTTGTTCAACTTTCAGATCCTTCTACTTCCTCATACTTTCAGCTACAGACACCATTTAAACTTTCAAATGTTGAGAAAACCCTGACCAATGATTGTATGTTATAATCATTTTGATATCTTTTACACTTTTTGAATAGTAGCATTTTTGCTTTCATGTGTTTTTCAGTCCTTTTCTGCTTTTATAATGGGTGTGTATTGCGCAGCTTAGAGTGTGTGATGTCATCGCTAGAGTGAAGAGAAGCCTGAGATTCCTGTGAAAAAAATATTTGTCTTTTGCGACTGACTCCTCAATTTTCACTCTACATGCATAATTTTTGGATGGAAACGTAGCTAATCTTGTCCTTGTCGTAGACATATGACTTTGGAATCCCACAGGTTTACACATTTGGCACAATAGCCTTTACTTGAGAGGAAAACCAACTTTCTCCTCCATAGACCCCAATGTTAAAACGTATTTCAAAAAAGTCTTGCACAGACAAACGTACCCCATTTCTAAATCGCCATTGAAGCCACTTTTTTTTACACTACAGACACAATTTTGTTGATCTGTTCTTCAAGTCATCCTCCCTCTCCAGTATTAATATTGGAGCAATAGGGGCTATGGTTATGGTGTTTTTGGGGTTTTGTTTGACAGGTGTTTCCCAGTCTTTTCTCATGAAAAGGCAGCCAGGCTCACAGGTGTTCGTACTTGAGCTAATTACTGATGTTTATAAACACACAGACTCACAGACACAAGCCTCACTCTATCTCTGTGTGTCTCTCTCTCTCTGCGTGTGTATCTCTCTCTCTGTGAGTCTCTCTATCTCTCTGTGTGTCTCTCGCTCTCTGCGTGTGTATCTCTCTCTCTGTGTGTCTCTCTATCTTTCTGTGTGTCTCTCTCACTCTGCGTGTGTATCTCTTATACAGTCATTCAGGTATTAGAGACTTTTAGAGGACCCCCCACACACACACACACACGCACACACCATTTTAAAGTACAAGCCCCACCGAATGAATTCCAACTGAAATGCTTTTGATGAAGCCTGTCATTTAATAACCTGTTTGTGTTTATCTAACATTATGATTCAGTCTCCTCTCCTCCTGTCTAACCCACCCAGCCCCACCCTTTCAAAATAAAAGCCCCATGGATTAACTGTATTTAAACATTAAGCTCAAAATGAGGCTTTTTTTGTTGAAATAATTAATGCTCTTACTAATACTACGACAACTACTACTACTACTGCTGCTAATATTTCTAGTATTACTACTACTGCTACTAATACTACTAATACTACTTCTACTACAACTTTTGTTGTTGCAACTATTACCACTACTACTACTGCAATTATTACTACCACTACTGCTAATACTACCAGTACTACTATTACTTATACTACAACTGCTACTACTACTACTACTGCTGCTATTCATGCTACTACCAATACTAATACTACTACAGCTAAAAGTATGAATGCTACTAGTATTTCTACTACTGCTATTACTGCTACTTCAAATACTGTCATTACTGTTACTCATACTACTACTTCTTCTACTACTACTACCGTTATATTAAATACAACAACCAATACTACAGCTATTACTACGACTACTTCTACTACTTCTTCGAATTACTAATACTTCTACTACTAATAATACTTCTACTACAACTACAACTTCTACTACTACTTTAAATATCTCTATTGCTACTAATACTTCTACTTTAAACAATACTTCTACTACAACTACAACTTCTACTATTATTACAAATATCACTACTACTACACATTGTTTAAGCCACAGAAACCATTCAAATATCAAAATTTTCAGCTCTTTCAGGAGAGGGTGATATGACTTTTCATATTCATAATCTTTACATTTTTGAATTATTAAGCTTTTTGCAATTTGTTTTGAATAAGATATCTATGGAGAAAATCTTCAAATCCTGTTAAACTTCAACTTTCAAAGCCTTCTTCTTTCTCATATTTTCAGCTACTGACACCATAGTTAGACATTTCAACTAGAAGGGTTTTCAGCAGTGCAGTTTAAATGCTTTCGGGCTTCAACATTTTTCAGACAGGTACTCTCTCATTTCTGTATTTTCAGCAATGTTTTTGCAATTCATTTCAGCTTTCAGCATTCCAACGCATTTTCAGCAGGAAATGCATTTTCTAGTTCTTATTCTTATTCTCCATCTTCCACATCAGAGTTTGCCGCGAAACTAGTCCCACAGCGTTGCCAACACCTGCTCAAAAAGTAATTCAACACGTGCGGCTTGATCGGGAATCGTGAGCTATGACTTTTATAAGAAATTCGTCCAGCGGTTTCCCCGAAAATCGCGATCTACGATGAAAAATCGACCCATTGACTTGAATGGGATTTCGGCGTGAAGAAAGCAAAAAAAACACTTAACTTTGGACCCATATTGACCAGCCATACTTTAACGTAGAAACATGATTCAAAGTTTAAAACGTAGACAAATTGATGGACGTTATTGAGCCAAATGGACATTTTGCTAGCTAGCATAGTTTTCATGAAGTCACCGATTTAGTTTCAGCAAAACTTTGGGTCTGTTTCAGATTTTATAATGGGTGTGTATTGCGCAGCTCGTTAAGTGCTAGAGTGATGACATCACGGTCAGAGTGAAGCAGAGCAGGAAAATGTTCTGTGATTTTTCCAAACAAATTGCTCCCATTCCCACAATTTTTACTCTTTATACACCATTTTTGGCCAAAAAGCTTGGAAATCTTGTGCTGTTCGCAACAAAGTGTCTATGGAATCCAACGGACTGACACATTTGGCTCAAACAGCCGTGGAGCGACATGAACTCCAACCGACTGCTCCATTCGGCCCCATGTTAAATCAGAAAAGAAATTTGTCAAAGAAAGCAGACGGTACCAGTTTTGTAACTTGCGCTGGCGCTCACATTTATAACACTATGAACATAAAAAACATACCAGGGCGTTCGGCAGAGTCTTATCTCTCTCACGGTGCACTTATTTTATTGATTGGACTCATGGTTTTGGTATAAAGTGCATTTGTTTGACAGGTGTTTTCCAGTGTTTTCTCATGAAAAGTCTGCCAGGCTCACAGGTGTTCTTAATTCAGCTAATTACTGATGTTTATAAACAAACAGACTCACAGACTCTCCAGGCCCTGCGTCGTCACCATGGCAACCAGTGACATGCACGCACGCGCTCTCTCTCTCTCTCTCTCTCTCTCTCTCTCTGTCTGTCTGTCTGTCTCTACACAGAAGGATTTACAAATAAATGTGACTCACAAATGCACGCAAAACAAATATATTTCTGCATTTGTATGTATTTGTGTGTGGATGTTTTCTATTTGTTTGTGGATTTGTGTGTATTTGTTTGTGGATCTCTTCACATTTGTTGGTGGGTTTTTTGAGACTCCCCTGCCTGGCCGGATTCACAAATACGTTTTTTTTAACATGGACCTATCTGTAGCCAATCAGATGTCAGCCTCATTTTCAAGCAATCACATGAGCGCAGCTCCCCCCTCCCCTCCCCACGAGGCTGCCAGCTGTGTTCACACCGAACGCAGGGCGAATTATTCGCGCGATAAGATTACATACAAAGTCTTTGCACAGACGCGATGAGACTGCAGTGACGCGAATTTTGCGCAGCGCGTTTGGGGCGACGCATTTGAGGCGACGCGTTTTGAGCGACGCGTTTTGAGCATTTGGAGCGACGCGTTTGGGGCGTTTGAAGCGACGCGTTTGGAGCGACGCATTTGGGGCGACGCATTTGGGGCGTTTGGAGCGACGCGTTTGGAGCGACGCGTTTGAAGCGATGCGGTTGGCGCGATGTTTCTCCTGTCATCACTGACGTCCTGTTGTTGTTGAATCAGGAAGTACAAACTGTAGCCATCTGTGTTCACCCAGAGCTCTACGCAGGGACGTGCGGTCAGGGTGTGATGATGAAATGTAAAAAACAAATAATGCTAAAATAAAATAAATATTAATATTTCTCTACTGATCTGCGCTATAAATGTAATTTCTGTATTATTCAAAACATTTTTATAATCAAAATCTCTGAATTAGCGCATGTCCTGTTCAAACAGAGAGGAGACAGTGAGGTGAGGCAGTGACCAGCTGTTCCTCACCTCAGACTGTGAATCCCTCACTAACTGGGTTGAGCGCGTGCCTTTTGCTGTCTCATTCCTGCACACACTGTAATATTTGTAGACACTTTTATTATATGTCCTTTCTTTCCATATAATAGGTACTGTATTTCACGTCTGTGTAGAACATATTTAGTGTTGCTGATCTGACATTAAGGGGTGGCAAACACTACTCTGCCTCAATGAAGGGGGTGCGAGAGCCCAAGGCTCGGGTTTATCGTGTCAATTAACACAGAGCAGATCGACCCAGGCAGGAAGTCAGACACCGATAAGGGACAGAGCATCCGGTAAGTTTTCAAAATAAAAGCGTCAGCTTTAACTTGGTTTAACTTTTTCAAGAGTATGAATCTAAAATGCAGAAAAGAGAGAAGCATTATCTCAATCAAACCTCAACGATACTGCCGGTAACATCAGCGTTTATGTATATATTGCGACGTCTTCGGGCAGTAGAAGCCACACTGTCAAAATTTCTTGCGAAATTTTCTAGTTAACAAATATCATTCAAGATCAAAAACAACAACTAATGTATAATTTTTTTTATGTATTATGTGTGTATCCAAAGCCTGATATATCTTCGTTTTCTATGCTAAATAGCTCTTTTGTTGTCCTAAAACTATTAAAACACATCAATGAGCCACACTGTTGCACTGATGTTCCTTCACTACCATGAACACACATACTGTAGTTTATTTGACCTCAATCAGGACATTTCAGGATGCTTTCCCACGGCCTTCAAGACCGCCAGAGTCACCCCCCTTCTGAAGAAACCATCACTTGACCCCTCTGATGTCAAGAACTTCAGACTGGTTTCTCTTCTACCCTTTCTATCCAAAACACTTGAATGTGCTGTCTTTAACCAACTGTCTTCATATCGCCACCAAAACAGCCTTTTGGTCCCCCACCAGCCCGGGTTCAAAGTGGGTCACTCGACAGAGACGACCCTCCTTGCGGTGACAGAGTCGCTTCACGCCGCGAGAGCTAACTCTCTCTCCTCTGTCCTGATTCTCCTGGACTTGTCTGCGGCGTTTGACACTGTGAACCATCAAATCCTCCTCTCATCCCTCGAGGGGATGGGCGTCTCAGGCTCTGCACTCTCCCTGTTTTTTTGACCTGGAGGGGGGCCGTGTCGGAACCACGCATACGGGGGTTCCGCAAGGGTCAGTCCTGGGCCCCCTTCTCTTCTCGCTCTACACAACATCTCTGGGTTCTGTTATTCGCTCGCATGACTTCTCCTACCATTGTTATGCCGATGACACCCAGCTGGTCTTGTCATTTCCCCCCGGTGACACCCAAGTGGAGACGCGCATCGCTGCGTGTTTGGCTGACATCTCGAAGTGGATGACGATGCACCACCTCAAGCTCAACCTAGACAAAACTGAGCTACTGTTCCTCCCGGGGAAGGGTTGCCCGCACCGGGACCTGTCCACCATTGATGATACCGTGGTGACGCCAACTCGGACTGCGAGGAACCTGGGTGTGACCCTGGATGACCAACTGTCATTCTCGGCAAACATTTCATCCATTACACGCTCCTGCAGATTCCTGCTCTACAACATCAGGAGGATTCGTCCCTTCCTGACTGACGAGACGGCGCAGGTTCTCATCCAGGCTCTTGTCATCTCCCGCCTGGACTACTGCAACTCTCTACTCGCCGGAGCCCCGGCGTCAGCCATCAGACCTCTGGAGCTTGTCCAGAAAGCCGCAGCTCGACTGGTGTTCAATCGCCCCAAGTTCTCCCACACAACTTCCTTTCTCCGTTCTCTACTCTGGCTACCTGTAAGAGCTCGCATCCAGTTTAAGACTCTGGTGCTAGCCTACAGGGCAGTGAAAGGAACAGCTCCTTCGTATCCTCAGGCCATGGTCAAGCCTAACACCCCCGCCCGACCACTTCGCTCTGCTGCCTCGGGGCGATTGGTTGCCCCGTCGCTCAGAGGTCCTGGCGGCCGATCGACCCGGTCACGGCTGTTTTCTGTCCTGGCCCCACAGTGGTGGAATGAACTTCCAACTGACGTCAGGACAGCGGAGTCGCTGCCCATCTTTCGGCGCAGGCTGAAAACCCACCTCTTCAGGAAGTGCTACCCTGAGCCTTCCACTTAGCACTTATTGTATTCATACTAGCTTGTTGCACTTATTGTATTCGTATTACTTATAGCACTAACTGTTTTTCTTGTTTCTGCACTGTACTTTGGCTTTGAGTTATGCTCTGCTTCATGCTCTTAGATGCTTGTTTGGAAAAGGAAATGTACTTCTGGTGACTAGTAGTTTGTTTGATTACCAATGTTGAATGCACTTATTGTAAGTCGCTTTGGATAAAAGCGTCTGCTAAATGACTGTAATGTAATGTAATGTAATCACACTTTTAAACAGTCCTGCTGCACAAAATACCCAGTAGTGCACCAAATGTGGATTAATTTGCTGCTGAAAATAGTTCCCAACAAAAACTACAGTGACCAGTTGTTTTGTCAAATTACTAAACCTGAACATTCTAAATAATTAAATTATATCTATCTTCAGCACTAATAAATGTGCTTGGAGCTAGGAGCCACAGACCAGGGTGGAAGTCAAAAACTAATAACAGACAGACTAACACATTGTTGGTTTAGGTTTTTCATGGAATGCTGTAAAAGATCACTGTTCAAGTTCCTCAGAGAATATGTTTTTCCCAATTACACTCCTTCAGCTTTCCTCTAAACCAGTGGTTCTCAACTGGTCTGGCTGAGGGACCCACCATCACCCATTAATGACAAGCCACGACCCAAATTTTCAACTTCTCAAATGTATTTAATTAAAAGATGGTGCAGTTTGAACCTGAGCTGAAAGTGTCCTCTGCAGTCGTAGTAGTAGGGAGCATCCCAGTTTGTTGAGTAGGTGAGATGACTGTTGCTACCAACTTATAAGTCAGAGAGTGAGTAGCTTCTCCTTTTTGCATTCAGCTTGTGTGTCACAGTTCAGTCATCCAGCCATCAGTAATTTTCCATTGATCCTGCCTCTGCCCCACTCAACCTGTCAGCCACGCCCACCTTGTCAGTTCACTCCACTCACCTGTGCACACAGCTGCCTCTCATCACATGCAATCAGCCCAGCATATAGTCACCAGCTCCACACTCACTCCTTTGCCAGATTGTTCTTTGCCATGCGAGTCTTTCCAGCGTTCTCCTGCCTGTCTTTCCGGTACCGACCTCGCCTGTCCCTGCTTCCCTGCTTCATCTGCCTCCTGGTTATTCGACCTAGCCTTCCGTCCCTGACCAAGAACTTTGCCTCTCCTCTCCTGATTCCTGTTTGCCGGTTTCTAAACCGTTTGCCTGTCTGCCGGAGTCTAAGTAAAATGTTGAACTTTTTACCTCTGTCTTCTGAGTCCTTTGTACTGCAATTGGGTCCATACACCACCTGTTACATTGTGTATCCAGGGGATATATTCATGGACACCTGTTTGTGTCTTTTTGCAGTTCCACATTAAGGGCCCTGAGATGCTGTCAGAAGCTCCACTGTGTCATAATGTTAAGCAACATCACAATTGATCAGCTTCCATCCCAGGGCTGCATCCCAGGGCTGCATCCCAGGCTTTTGGCTTTGTCCCCTCATTGGCTTAAAGTTATTGTATGTGTCTAAACAAAGCAATCAGCAACCGTGGTGGCCTTTTTTTGATAGGCAACAGGGTCAATACAATAAGCCAAAAACTGTTTGCTTTTGCCCAGTCTGCAACTCCTGTTTGAAGTAACCCTCTCTCCTCCCTAACCTGTTGCCTAATTGACAGTGGCACTACTTCCCCAAGTGGTGGGAGGTTTAACAAAACAAAACAATTACAAAATGGCTCTTGACATCATACAGTATAAATACGAAAGCATTTGTTGATAATAATACTGGGAATTCAAGTTTACATTCAATACTGGGATTTTTGTGTATACTTTAAATGTCAGCAAATTGCACCAGCAGTTCATAGACTTAGAATCAGTAAAGTCTGGTAAAATGTTTATTGCTGCAATTGACCCTTTACTAAGTCCCGCCCCCCGCTGCTACTCTGTCATCATAAAGTATGTTCTTTTTTTACTTTGAACAATGATGGATTCATTTGTGTACAGGAAGCTGCAGCAACTCCTGTTTTGTCTTTTACACATGGGTTGCTGCTCACCAGAGTACAATGTTTTTGTCAGACAGTACGTTGCCTGTTTTGTCGGGTGGGTTGTCATGTTGAGCGCAGTGGCTCCACCGAGAGAACATTATATTTCCCACAATTTAAGCTTTTGCATTTTCCAAATGCAAAAGTATTATTCAAACATATTGTTCGGTTTGTAATGCGTACCGAACCATGAGCCTCCAAACGGTTCAAAACGAATATGTGTATTGTTACACACCTACTAGATAATATGTGCTAACGTAGTCTGCTAATGTTAGTAGTAATGTTTTAGAAATGCATATCTCCTTCCAACCTCTACCGGCAGCAAGTATCAGTATTACACAATGTTTGACCATCAGTACTTTGAAATCCACAAAACCAGCCTGTAAATGAAGAAATTCTGAAACCATTGCAGGAAAGTCTACGGAACCTAGCCAGTTATTTGTAGGACCCTGTAGGAGCTGGTTGATGCTACACTTTGATTGGCCAGTCTGCATTCGAGGGGCAGGTCTTGGCAGAGGTCAAATAATCAAACCTATCAGCCTGTGGAGAATTAGTCAGGTAACATTAGCTGGAAAGCTAGACTTATTGTATTAATCAACCATCAAAAATGAGCAGGTAACAGGGCTACTAAGACTATGCTAAGCTAAACTAACCAGTAAATGCAGAGTCACAGCCTAATTTCCCCTCTGCCCAATGTTTTCTCAGCATCATCCTACCCCTTGTTCTAATCTGTCTATAACTTTTTGAGATATTGGGCCAACAATATCCGCTACAGACAGGCAGTCTGGCTAGTACTCGTTACCTTCATTGGTTGGTATAGGCATGAGGAGTGAGATTGATTAGGGTTAGGGTAAGATCATTAGAGTAAGACAATCGGAGGCAGAGTATGACAGGTCAAGCCTTCGCCATAGTTGGAAAGGTGTGATTACGTCATTCTGCATAATAATTAGCTATTTGCTGTAGTATGTGTGTTTATTGTATTTTCTGAGAAATGGACCTTCAGAGAAATGTTTGTTTTCAAGATAACACGCTATTGGACAAATTTAATTTTTTACCATAGGGTTGAAGGAATATCGGACTGTGGGAACATAGGGCTGATGAAACATAGGGTTGAGGGAACATAGAGCTGAGGGAGCATCAGGCTAGGGCGGGGGTCGGCAACCTTTACTATCCAAAGAGCCATTTTGCCCTATTTTTCACCAAATATATTTCGTCTGGAGCCGCAAAAAGCTATTTGATATTACAGCTTATAAAGTTTTATATATAGTTTTATTTATATATATATATATATATATATATATATATATATATATATACAAAAACTATAGTTTGTTGTATTTATGAAATTATAGAACAATAATAAAGACAATTCTTGACATTTTATTGCTATTTCACCTGTTATAATAATATTAAACTCTTATGAAGAGGAGAAAAAACTTGTTCAGTTTGCTGAAGCAGTTGAAAAATCACACTTTTTCGCTCATCTCCAGCGTGATACTTTTCAGCAAATGTGTGATTGTTCTGGAAATGTCTTTCAACATTACATTTTTTGTTGTTTGCTAATTTCTCACCACATTTCAAGCATACAGGTAAGCCAGCATCGTTGGCAGTGAACGCAAATGAATACGTCCATGTAGAATTAAATTCTCCATTTTCCTCTGTGACTTTTCTTTTTGGGGGATTTATTCATTGATAGTGTAGCTGAGCTGGTGCACCAATACTTTATGATAATAATAAAATTATAAACACGGGGCTCCGTAATCTGCGCCAAGACGGCAGCAACTTTATTCACTTCTCCCACACTTCACAGGAACCTCTTTTTCTCTTTCCGTCTCATCCTCCACAAAAAAAGCACCAAACAGATAAACAGGAACACTGCTTCCTGGACAGCTCTTAACGTGCTCAACATAATAGCTTACAATAGTTTACCGAGGGCGGAGGTCTGTAAATCATAATTAGCTTGACAGCGACGTAGTAGGATGTGACATTTTAGTTGACAAACTGTTAAAAAAATATATATTTTGGCGCCGTGTCCAGCGGCGTTACCAGCCCTACGGACCGGACTTCCTGTTTACATCGCCACCCACCCGCATGCTCAATGTACGTGAATAGTCACGTGATATTCGTTTTCAGACGTTTTAGTCTGGACGGAGATCATTTAGAAAACGATGCTGAAACGCTGTGTGGACGGAGATGGTTTTCGTTAGTGTGGATGTAGCCTCAGGGAGCTGCAACAGAGGGGCTGAAGAGCCGCATAGGGCTCCGGAGTCGCGGGTTGCCGACCCCTGGGCTAGGGGAATATAGGGCTGGGAATCTAGGGTTGAGTGAACATAGGGTTGAGGAAACATATAGGCTGAGGACATAATGGCATGAGGGAACATAGTGCTGAGGGATCCCAGGGATGAGGGAATAGGGCTGAGGGAGCATAGGGTTGAGGGAACCCAGAGTTGGGGGAACATAGGGCTGAGTTAACATAGGGCTGAGTTAAAATAGGGCTGAGGGACATAGGGCTGAGGGAACCCAGGGTTGGGGGAACATAGGGCTGAGTTAATATAGGGTTGAGGTAACTCATGACTGGTGGAACATAGGGCTGGGGTAACACAGGGTTCAGGAATCATAAAGCTGGTGGAACATAGGGCTGAGGGAACATAGTGCTAAGTTAATGTAGGGCTGGGATAACAGGGTTGAAAAAACATAGGGCTGCTGGAACATCAGGTTGAGGGAGCATTGGGCTGGGGAATCATAGGGTTTAGGAAACAAATGGCGGAGTAAACATGTGCTTCCATAAAAGCAGCTAATAGAATTGTGTGGGAATACAGAGTTGTACTTGTACAGATGTGTAATGTGTTATATCTGTTTTTCGTAATTTTTAGATAAATGTTTTGGAGTTCAGGTGTAGTGCACACGCAAATGTTTCATTCTGTACTCTGTGTGTCAATTTAGGTATGAGAAGTCCAGAGCAGAATTATATGTTAAGGTTATTACAGCTTATGTACATTGAGTGAATGCCGGACAGTGATATGAACACTGTTGCTCACTAGTGTCATGAATATGTTTTTCGAATGTGACCCCTATAATTGAATGTGTTGCGCCAGTCTGGGCCAAATAGTGTTTCATTCTGAGCATGTAACATAATCACATATTGTTGTTTGTATATGATGTTAAAATATTTTAACAAAATTCATACTAAAAAAACAGCTTATATGTGTCTGCTTGGATTTGAAAGTTTGATCTAGCTTCTCCTCAATGGTTTAAGAAAGGGAATTAGATCAGTTCAACCCTAATTATCCCCATCACCACACACCAACTCTGTAGAAATGGTTACTTTGTTGGACAAGATTTGCATACACCTGTCAGCAGCTTGGCAGTGTGATGAACAAATCTGAAAATGACTGAAATGGAAATGCATTCTCCATATCAGCCTTGATGTGTGGCAAGATTGGACTCTTTGAAATAGTAATTTGTCAGCACCCTACAGAATAACATCTCAAGCGGTTTCATGATATATCCCTTTAGCATTCCAATGTTAGGTTTGAAACTTGAAACGTAACCTTGTAAAACTACTAGCAGAAAGTGCTATCAATCGAATGGAAATGTTTCTAAATCAAAGGCATACTTAGTTCATCATAATTACATTTAATATACCCTGATAAATACATTGTAACATTCTTTAATGTCAGTAGCAACTCATTAATGCTTACAGTGATAGGCCTACAGAACAATTCAATCACAGGCTTCATGTTTGATAGGAAAAGCTTCCAAAAAAGGTATACATTTTATAAATGTACATACTGTGACAGTATGTAGGAATACAACTTTACTGTGGACATATATTTAATATTATCAATTAAATGTTAGCAAATTTTCAGTTGAGCAATGTTCACATGTTCCAATTGTCAATTTGATAGAACCACTCATGGCTGTATTTGAATAAATTAGACACATTGCAGTTTGGTTGATCTATAAATGGCTACAAATAAAATAATTTTAATTTTTTTAATAAATACTTTTCATTGTTATAATACATTAGCACAACCGTTATATTTTAAATGTCACCCTAAAATAATATCAATCAATTGTTTTTATTTGTTTTCAAAAGGTTGTTGAGGTCTAAAAAAACTGTATTTCCTCGGCTTTAAATTATTATTTTTTTACTTCACACATGGATGACTCGAAAAAATGTATGGTACAGTTTACAATTTGTACCACCTCATAAAAATTTTACAATGTGCATGCTAGTTATTTTCCTGGCTTTAAGGGTTTTGACATTTCACTTCAATAGAACTGCAGTAGTCCTGAGGTGCAAAATAAAATGTCAGAAAACAATGTGGTCCTCGGTTTGAATCCACAGACCGGTTTATGTCTAACCCTTTGGAGGGTAAGTGGTTCTAAAAAAAATGATGGATAGAAATAAATAAAAAATACATCCTCTTTTTAACACCACAACATAACAGAATTAAAGCATTTACAAAAACATGACATTTCAGAAAACATGACACCAGAAGAGGTAGCCGCTATCTTTTACATCCTTAAAAGGTACAATGTGTAAGATGTGGCCAGAATTTTTGTTTAAAACATAATAAACTGACATTATCAACAGAATGTGAAGAGGTCACAGTGTTGTCTGTGTATTGTGTTGCAGAGAAATCTGCTAAAATGAGCATGCTAAGCAGCTAGCCTCAGCCAGACCTGTCTTGTAATACCACTTGTACCTAGAAAGGTGATAGTGAGTCACTGTACCGTCTAGTTTGTCCTCAGTCCAACACGAGAGGACACAGAAGAAGTAGCGCTGTCTGAGCAGTATACATCCATGGTTCATGTACGTTTTATAGTTTGTATAGTTTGGATTTAATCCAAAGTGGCAGACACGAGAGGTAAACGAGAGGTTGTCCCCTTCACTGCCAGGAACATGAATTTTGGCACATAGATGGACCTTCTGTCAGCAGTTAGCTCAAATTCAGCCAGTAGTACAAACCCCAGCCCTGGGGGTCTGATCATGTAGGACTGCCCCAGATCAAACTTTCTGTAGCTACCGATAGACAAGTTAGACCCAGCAGGGCCAAGGTTTTTTGACCTTGGATCCAAGCCATTAAACAAACTATCAAAACGTACCCTGAATGTACCGCCCCTTTAAGTATAACAGTTACCATACAGATGACGAACGTAAACTATAGACCGACGCCACACCTGAAGATGATAAGATAACAGTTATTTTGACCGGCTCTCTGAGTTTCAGAAGTTAGGTTGAATTTTGCGTATTCTTGTCCTGTTGTTATTTATATGCTGACGGTTTTAAATATAACTGAAGACTGTAAATTTAGATTGTATGGACCCAGTGGTAGAGGTAAAATGCTGGCCCCTATTTCTTTGGAGCAGGCGACCAGATCTTTAATACATTGAACTTGTTTTCATATTGTTTTAATCATCTTCTTAAAATATAAAGTGCTCTCAAGACCAATTGCCAAAGGGAATACATGAATAAACAATGTCTGGCTCCAATTTAAACAGCAACACTTAATTCTGCTACTGAAACAGGATGCTGGTGGATACACATGGCCAGGGTGAGCTAGTTTTCCTCCTCAGTACGACCCTGACTGGTGACCACCCTGAACAGTAACTGGTCCGTATCTCATCACAATATCTTATAGCCTAGACTAAATTTCAGGAGAACAAGTAGAACCACACTACAGACTGTAAATTCAGTTCATGGGTGGTGCACAAATAAAAACAATTTTTCAGTTTTTCACTGTGCTTGTTATTAAAACTTGAGCAGCTCAACCAAAGAGATGATAATTGGTCAGAACATTGATTGGTTTGTCAGCCTTTACATTTTCCCTACAAAATAGTCTGTCTTTTATCTTTGTTAGAATGATGGGGTATCCAAATTTTATCAACCAGTACAGAATCAGATACACATGAACAGAAATCCCCAGTAATGACAAGTTATGATGCTAAAAGCCATACATTCAGTATGAATTCACAAATGACAAACAACCATAGTTTTGTCATCTGGGGAACTGTGTTCATTACCACTTAGACTTACTTAAATAATCCTAGCCTATAGGTCATATGCACACACTCTTATTGAGACTCAGGTCACATTGTTTCAGTCACTGTTGGTTCTATTTATGACATTAAATGAGTCAAAAACATTATTTCACTGAAAGCTTAGATCAATATCCATCTACATCCAAGTGGGTCAGCATTTTCACACTGTGAAAAGTCACAAGGGAATATTCTTTAGAGAAGAAGTTCAGGGAAAATCATTCATTCAAGAAACATTCATATACAAACATATTGGTTCTTTAGTGGTTTCCTGGAGTGATTTAGGAGAACTTGCCACATTCACTAATTTCCTTGTATCTTGAATTTTCTCTTCGGTACAAACACAAATTTCGACTAGTAGTGGGAGTCATGTGAAATTAGTCTGCTGTTATCCATACACTACAATATAAATATGTATATCTCAAACTGCAACCAAGAGACATATGGAACCATTTCTTCTATATTCCATGACTGTACAATTCTCAGGTGGCTCATTAACAGCACTCGTTAATTTTCCCCATGCCTTGTCTTTATCAGGTCCCTTAATTTTGCTGCTGATGCTGTTAAAAATGATAGACTTTCTTTTATGGATCCCTGAAATCAGGACTTGGCTCATTAATTATGCTTATTTGCAATTCTCACTAACGCACGCTTATTTACGCACAGGTGGCGTTTATCATGTTTATGCTGGTCAGTTATCTTAAGTTAAGAGCGTTTCCTCAATCTGATGTGTCATAATCGTTTGAGCCCACCATACTAAGAGAAAGTTAAGATGATAATACCAAAATGTTCCTGAATGAGGTCCAATGGTCCAACATGGACAATACTCCTGATTCCAATGTCCCAATAGTGCACTTAACATTTATTTCACAGACAAGAGAAAATCCCTCTGAAATGATATTGAGTGATTGGCTGCATTCAATAGTGAGTTCATTTTTATTAAGCCAGCTTTTGTTCATTCTGTTTGCTCACGAGGACAAGTGACTACAGTGACCTGAGGAGAAAATGTCCCAATGGCCAATACACCTTTTAGATATTATAACATATATATCACCACAGTCATCTCCAGTACTTATAAATGTCACATGCTAAGGCAATTAGCAATAAATAAGATGGCCCTTTAAGTAATCCAGTGTTGTGTTGTGAAAATTACCTGGCTACAAAAGTTTACCAAAAAGTCATTGTAGTCTTTAGAGAATCATCATAAAATCAGAACAGCACAACAATACGAAACCAGTAAAAAATACATGATCTGAATATATATTTGTTAGGCCTGTTATCTCAAGAACATTACTTGAATTTCAAATTTCACCAAGAGTGTTGTAGTGCTGAAGATAGATATCCTAAGATTACTCTATCTAAAGATATTTATTTTCTTTCTCAGCTGTGCTTCCATCCACCTGCCTTATCAATTTGACCATAAAAACCCACGTGGAGCGATGAGGAGATTGTAATGTTCTTCAAATTAATCTATGAAGGAAATAGAATTGTCCCATTTCCCATATGGTTTTTCCAACGTTCGAGGTTGGACAGGGCTCCTCTAATTATATCATGTTAAGCCATCTTCTTCTGGTTTAATGCCAACAGACAGGAGACTTAGTACCCACCAACTGTTTATCTTGATGCATCTAAGTCATTATTTAACAACTTTTTCTCACTCCCAACACATCAAATACCACAGCTCATTCAGTGCCTCTAGACGTCTGATAAATTACTCCAATGTAAACCCACCCACTCGGAGCAACTGACATAGTATACAATGCGCAATACGCTTGAGGTGTGTAGGTGGGAGTGTTGGCGGATGGGTCATACAAAACCCAGGAGACCGCTGTGTTCTGTGTGAGACTAAACGTCATTGTTGACTTATTTTGTCACTTCAGTCATTAGTCACTGGAGTTGTTAGTATCGTTAATCGCTTAAGTCACGTGAGTCGCGAGTCACGTGAGTAATTTTTATCATGAGTCATTAGTCAGGTGAGTCTCTAATTACGTGAGTCATTAGTCAACTGAGTCACTTGTCATGTGAGTTGTTACTATCATGAGTCAAGTGAGTCGCTAGTTACGCAAGTAATTTCTATCATCACTCATTAGTCATGTGAGCCGCTAGTCACATGAGTCGTTACTATCCTGAGTCCTTAGTCATGTGAGTCGCTAGTCACGTCATTAGGTTGAACAGCCTGTGGAGCCGGGCCACGTGCTCAACCAGGCCATCAAATGTAATTAACGTGGAAAAAAATTGGTTTTGAGCAGACGTCAAGGTCTTGATGTGTCTCTGCTGTTGGATGAGGAGGAGGGGAGAAATTATATACAGTAGGTCATTGTAGTTCAAAAACACTTATATCAACCATGGATCTGCATTTACCTTTGTCTGTTCCTACCACATCTACCGGCATCAAAACAGAAAGGCAGTGGTAAAGTAGTACAGCTCGCCTTTTGCTTGATTTGATGACTCCGCGCCTGATGCTGAAAAGTTGAGACTAAACAAACTTTTATGCGGGTCTAAAAAACGCTAGAAAAACGTGATGCATGGCGCAAGCGAGGAGTGCAAGCCAGGTGCGCTGTACCATATAACAACAATGGTTTTGCGGGGGTTGCGTTTCTAGCGACATGTCTCAGAGTGATCGGGGTCATAAGTCATTACTATCGTGAGTTATCACTCAGTCACATGAGTCTTAAGCTCTTTTGCTTAATCTAAGATGTTCTGTTGCCTAAACCTAACTTCCTGTAAAGACAGAAGTTGATTTTGAAAAGATACTCTGCATGTTATGAGCGTATATTGACACTCCCTCCCTGACACGTCCAAACCTGATGCTAGAGGGGTACGTAGAGCATCATAGTACCTTAAGGCCACTGCTGCCGTATTTGAAAAGTTGGAAGTGAGAATGTGTTGAATATTCACATAACAAATAATGCTTTTCTGGAAATTCGGTTAAAATTTGGGCTAAAATTGGATGGACATCACTTAAATGTCACGACAGAGAGAAAAGACTCATTGATGAAATTCACCCCAACTGACCACGAAGTACGGAAGCCTGTTATCCTCAGATAAAGATACATTAAAGTCATCACCAGAAAACAGTTTGTATCCATGCTAGCAGTGGAGCTCTAGGGAAGGTTCAGGGGTGGTTGCTTTGGTCCAAACTGACATATTCTGGAGAATATTAGATGGATTGTCTTGCAATTCTACAGACATATATTTCCCCCAGATGGTGAATCCTATTGGCTTTGGTGATGGTCGGACTTGATCTGCCTCTGGTGCCACCATGAGGTTGACCTTTTTGGTTTTGAGTGAAATATATCAACAACTCTGGGATTGATTACCATGAACTTTGGTACAAACATTCATGTTCTCCAAGGAATTATACTACCTTTGGTTATTCAGAGTTTTCATCCGGCACCATCATCATCCAGTTTCAATTTTCACAGTACTTTGGTTTATGACCAAACACCAGCAAAACTAATGACATTCCTGTCAGCCTCAGCTCTACTAGCTAATGTTTGCATGCCAAACCAAGATGGTGGGCATGGTAAATGTTACCTGCTAAACATCGTCCTAATGTTAACATGAGCATGTTAGCATGTTGGCATTAGCATTAAGCTAAAAGCACCACTAAATACAGCCTACATTATTTCTTTCAGATGACAGGCTTAAAGAATATGGTCAAAATGTGTTATGTTGACATACTAGAAATTCAGGCGTCATCACTGTTTAAAATGAAGTCATGACTGACGGACAGTAGAATAATAATCATGATGAGTCACAGCTTGACAATCATTATAAACAAATAAATGTAAAGAGACCTGTCAATTAAGTATCTCACAGCAATTAACTTTCTATCAATCGTAAGACTCAAATACACTTGACAGGTAATGAAGGTGAAAAAGACTTAGCATCAGTAGTTTGAAAACAGCATTCGAATGACTATTTTCTTTGTTTATAGTTTAGAGCGTTAATGAACATTCAAATTGCTGCATGAGGAAAAAAAACTAAATCAAATCAATGCTCAATCAATCCCAAAGTCTCAATGCTAAATTTTTTGTAGAACTTGCACTTTGCAGAACCAGACATCCAGCACAACAGCACGCTTAGGAGCGCAGGAGCGTCTTTCAGCAGTAGACGGACCAGTAGATAAGGTTGAAAAAGATGTAGGAACCAGGGAAAAACATCCGGGAGTATTTGTCAATGGTGTGTGTGTTCTGGATGATGTTGAGGGCACGCAGGCTCTTCTTCTTCTTGGTGGTGGTGGACTCGCTGCTCACTGACAGATGGACCACCATGTGTTCGGGCTTCTCCGGAACCTCATGAAGTTCTTCCTGCTCCTCCTCCGGCACCATCGGTTCCTCAGTGTAGCCGGCAAGGCTGTTGGTGTCGGCCTCACTGTAGGTGCCATCCAACATGGTCATGGTTCGTGTCTGGGAGATCCCACAGGTGCAGGGCAGTGACTGGCAGGGAAGAAACATCCAATGAAATCATTATTGTGATACAAGGGATTTTTTTTAAACAAATTTTGTGGGGCTTATCAGGTAAGTGTTAAAATAAGTAATCAAACCCATTAGTGTCGTTAGTAGATGGTTTAATTTGGTGATGCATGCTAAAAACATATTTGTCATGCAAGTCGTGAGTGATTGTTAATTTGTTGGTTGCTCTAACACTCTTGTCCATAACAAGATTTCTCAACAACTATAGGCAATAATACCATAATATTTGTTATGAATATTCATGGTCCCCAGAGGATAATCAGATTTAACTGTGGTGACCTGACTTTCATAAAGGTCAGTGTAGCGGCAATCTTCCCTCCGTCCGATGATCCACATTACTACTACTGTTACAGTCTGTTTGGCAATAAGCTTGACGCGAAATGAGTCTTCAGAGGCAGTAACTCCATTTAAAAAGGTTTACTCAACAAAAATAAAGTTACAAGAAACATTCTGTGCTCAACTTGTCACAACGTTGGCACAACGGTAAAAAAACTATCTTGCTCCACAGACTGATTAACCTCAAGTGAGGGCTATTGGCTGTGACGTAGTCAGTAGCGCGACTAAAGGAGCATTTCAACATTGTTTTTACACAAATCACTTAACCTCTTGGGCCCGGGTTCACATCTTATTAAGTCTAATATGGCTTTTACAGTCAGCATTTCCTCTTGACTGATGCTTTAGTCAGCACTTCAACACCATGGTCCAGAGGGAGAATTCTCAACAACAGGCATGAATTCCACACATTTTTTAAACAATTTCACAGTCCCAAGAAGATAATCCCACCCGACTCACCTGGCCACTGTAGTTTTTATAAAACATTTGTCAAACAGGAGGAAATAGTGGCATATTAATCCATATTGAATGTTCTAGTGAATATTTATGTGGGATTGCGTCAAAATGAACAACAGTGTGTGTTCATGGTAGGATGCATTCGTTGTTGGTTTGGCTCTGTTCATGGGATTTGTTGACAGTAAGATAAATGTACCAGCCTTATATTTTCAAATGGTTTTAAATAGTTTACTCTGATTTTATTGCATCAGGGATGTGTGTTCATTCATCACAAAACACTATGTAAATCAATGTATAAAACTACAGCGGTATTCTAGTTTCTGGCAAACTGAGAATTAAACTTACGAATATCATAAATTTAATGTTGCTGCTCACAAACAGTTCATAGCTTCTTTCCATGATTTATTAGAGTTACTTGATCAAGTAATACTAATAATTAACATAGATAAGCCATTTCAGGAGTGTTTAGTAAAATGAAACAAGAATTTTTCGTTGCCTAAGGTAAGTACAGACATCAATGACTGGGTCAGACAGTGTGGAAACAGCAGTGGACATGATTCACTGAGGGGGCCAGACCTCCAGCTGTGTAGTACTCAGCAGCCTGGGTCAATGCTGACATCCCCAGATAACCCCACCAATTCACGCCCATTCAGTGTTTCTGAGAGAAAGATTTGACATGAAAACATAAAAAAATCAAGCAGCCTTTTTTAAAATAAGGCTGGCATATGCAAAGTACGTTTACTACTTTTAACCCAAAAGTCACAGTCAGGTGAAAAACACAAACATGCACTTCAAGTACAATAAACGACTCCACAATGATAACATGATAATATGATGTGATATAAGATGTGGATAAAAGGTAATGCTGAATTATAACTTTGTTACTTTATACAATGGTACTTTGGTATTTTGGTTAGTTTTAACACCACATCATAACTATTTTTAATGCAAACACAGACTCGAGTCATGAAAAGTATTGGAAAAGTGGTGGAAGTCCATTAGCCAAACCCTGTATAAAGTCTGAGTGAGGATTGTTCAGAGTGCTCTAATGTTTAATAAGCTACTTTTTTAGGGGTTTTGTTTTGCTTTTACTATTTTGCTTCTTTGTGTTTTGGAGACTTTTAACAATACGTATGTGTTCAGTGAGTTTCTCTATTCAACCCAAACAGGATCCAGTTATTGTAGTTCAACAGAACAGAAGTGTTGAACGTACTGTATTTCTGGCATGAGATGTTGATCTTTATCATTGTTCTTGCTCTTTGTTTCCGTAATAGAATTTTTTCAATGAGTAACTCACTCTCTCTCTCTTACATTAGATTACAGTCATTTAGCAGACGCTTTTATCCAACAGCTAAAAGGAATGTTCTGGCTCATGAACGGGGAGAGGGATGCCTTTTTTTATAATGCATGCCAGTCTGGATTTTTTTTTTGGTCACAGCACCAAACAGCAAACAGCAGAAACAAACCTGAGAACGTGCCCGCTCTCGCATCTTGCGTTCCCGGCGGTCCTGGACGGTGGACAGGTAGTTGACGGCAGCGTACTCCAACACGGACAAGAAGACAAAGACAAAGCTGACCCAAAGGTAAATGTCCACCGCCTTGATGTAGGACACCCGGGGCATGGACGCATTCACTCCGGTGATGATGGTGGACATGGTCAGCACTGTGGTGATGCCTGGACACAAGATACACAACGTTCTAGTTATACTAAAGTGAACTGCAGGTTGGAAATGTGTTTGAATCTGAGTTTGTCTATTTTTACTTTCACAGAATAGTTTAATGGTTTGCTCTGGATCAGGAAGCAGACCCAGTGTTGGGCAGCTGGAGCAATAACATGACCACTTATACAGTATGACGCAATGTGGTCCAACAGCCTGCAATGAATACTCTGTGAAGGACCCAGTCAGCACGGTTGTTAAGAGGTGTAGGTGAGAAGGTATCAGTTGGGCTTTTTAAGAGCTTTTACTAAAGTAAAAGCAGTTAAACCACAGTGTAGAAATGACTTAGTTACAAGTAAAAGTCAAGTGGATTTTATTTTTCAATTTTCAACAGATTTGATAAAAAGACAAAAAACAATAATACGTCTCCTTCTGACTTCCCTACTCTGTATGTGGCTCTCAGCTCCAAGCCTATTGGTTCCTATTGACGATATATATCTTTAAAAACAATTACCAAATATAAAATTTCAATAAAAAAAAACTCCTCAAAGAGCAGGTCCCTGTAGTTTGTAGCAGGACAAACAGAGCATTTGTTGGGGACTATTTTCAGTGGCGGATTAATACATGTTTAGTGCTCTTGTGATTTGTGGCAGCAGGACGGTGTACGTGGGATTGAGATCCGACATAAAACTATCCCATTCTATCAGCTGAATTTAACAAGAGCGATGACATGAGCCATGAGAGGATCTCAGCGAGGGGTAAAAAACAGACGCCTGTACAACAAGCACAGCAACAGCCCCAATACAGAAAATAACTCAAAAGAAAAGTGAGAGTGGGAGGTTTGTGTGTGCATGTGTGCGTTCACGACTGGTGGAGCCAGCTTTCATCTTTTCACAGACAGATTTTCCTCTCTTTAAAGCTCCTTCTTCTGCTACCAAAGACACATTTTTCTTCTTTAACGCAGATCTAATCTCACTTGCATTTTAAGGAAATCATCCTGATTGTCTTTTCACCAGATGATATTTAAAGCTCAGTGTCTGTCTTTTAACTTGACACAAGTCATTGAAAGCCCCGAGCGTCTCATACACAGATGTCTAGACGAATCAACACTTATCAATCTTTTCATTTACCAATACGCTCTAAGCCATCACTGTGTGGTTGGCAAAGCCTCGCATTGTTCTGAAAAAGAATCTCAATTACTGTAGCAAGCCTTCCTTTATGATTTAATTCATTAAAAATGGGACTGTTTTATTGATTGGTCTTTGGACCTTGCTTGTTTTAGTTATTTGATGAACAAACTGGCTTCATTTCCAACTGCGTAATTGCTGCACTGCTTCCATTAAAAAAGCCAAAAGCAATTATTATTTACCAAATAACCCTAGGAAGTTTTGACATACCATAAAATCTCTCTCTGCCAACTCTTGCCTCCCAATATTGTTGTTGACTGCAAGTCATACCTCCAATAGCTACACTTTCTCTTTTACACATTTCTTTCTGAGGGATGTTTGTAACGGCCTTAAAGGATACATCGACCTACATCGACCGGCCCTAACAATATCCACACTATCTTCTTACAACTGACTGCTGATATTATAACTGAACCAGTGTCACACGTTTGTAATCTCTCTATACAAGACAATGTCATACCTGATGTCTGGAAAACTGTCGGAGATCCCATAGTCCCATTTCCAAGCTCTCGATTTTAGTTCAGGTCTGTGAAAGGGTGGTGAATGACCAAACTAAGGGATACATGTGTTTGAACGTTTTATTTTCTCATCAGTCTGGATTTAGTTAGCAGCACAGCACAAGATATGTCGCATTTGAAGTAGTAAATGACATTGTGGAAGCCTTGGATGCCAAGAACTATTGTACTGCCCTTTTTATTCATTATGCCAGAGATCATCAAATATAGGCCTAGATCAAGCTGCAGGTTCATTCTCAAATTACCCTTCCAATCATAAGCAATGTGTGCAGTTCAGTGGTCTCTCCTCCAGCTTTCTTAATTTCCCCAAAGGTGTCCCACAAGGTTCAGGTTTAGGTCCCACCCTTTTCACAATTTATGTAAATAATAAAACTGACCCGAATGCTCTGAAGCTCCAACTGTTGCCAAGGTAATTAATGTTGAAATCAGTATTAAAATGCCACAAAAAAATAAGGGCTATGCATTACCCCACAAATCCCAAATAGCCCATAAATTAAAGAATAGTAGTCCCATATTATTCATTTTGCATGAACATGAATCATTATGAGTTGTTCTCAGACCAATTTTTTTCCTCGTCTCTCGTTAGACAAGTGAAGTACAACAAAAGTAAATAATGACTGCAAGTTTGAGGAAAGTTTGACAGCTTTTTACACATCACTTTTAAGATTTGTGTTCTATTTTGTATGAAGGTCTTGGCTGTAAGTTTGTGTCATATTGTTGTTGTGTCCTAACTAGGTCTCTCTTGAGATTGAGACCCCATGTCTCAATAAGATTATTATTATAAATGAAGGTTAAATAATAAAAACAAATAAATAAAAAAAAGGACATTTGACCGTTTATTTTTCTTACCCAGAGACACTCTGGCCGGCACAGCCCGGCGGTCGATCCAGAATGACACCCACGAGAGCATCACCATAAGCGTGGCGGGAAAGTATGTCTGCAGCAGGAAGAAGAAGATGTGGCGTCGCAGCGTGAAGTTGATGTAGAGACGATTGTACCAGCCTGAAATCACAGCAGGTTTAACAGTGTAGAAACAGGTTAATACCAAACGTTTCACATTTCACACTTGGGGTTTGATTTTCTACATTTAAGATATGTGCTTATTAACTAGGGATTTCATTTGCAAAGACTGCCCTCTCAGTGTATGTTCCCTCTCAAAGTAGAACTATGATGCTGGATGTTACAGGGACTGTGTGTACGTATATCGGGTGATCGTGACTAAGTGGAGAGCAGGGCCGCCTTTCAATCAGAGGGTTGGCGGTTCGATCCCCGGCTCCTGCTCTACTAGTCTCATGTCAATGTATCCTTGAGCAAGACACTTAACCCCAAAATTGCTCCCGTAGCTGCATCTACAGTGTGTAGATAGATACTGAATTGTAAGTCGCTTTGGATAAAAGTGTCTGCTAAATGACCGTAATGTATATGCAGATCCCACTGTTCTGATTGCATAAAGTAGGTTCAACTTTTTTTTACTCTTTAATGCATACGATGGTTTATAGTATGACATTTTCCTTAAAATGAGATTTGAAAAAACACAATTATTGCCTTGCTTACAACATCGAAATATATTGAGTGGCGACCTCTGTATCTCGGGACCAATCGTACCAAAACTCAGCCCTAATATCACCCTAAACAGAGTATGTAGAATCCTTATTATTAGTATAAAATGTGATTAATTTAATGATTTCAAACCACAAAGAGTCCTGAAAAGGTGCTGGAGCCAAATCTATGACCTTTGACCACTAATATATAAAAAGTATGCACCAAATGTATGTGACACGTTTGTTTTTTGTCTGAATTAGTCCATATATATAAAGAAACATTTGCAATCCAAACCAAGGAGGATTAGTTTGTCTGGACTGGATACACAATGCTGCAGCAGGGAGCATGTGTTGGTATATTCCCATTGGCTAAAAGTGGAGTCTATATTTCAATATAAAGTATACTCAATAAAGCAGTATTTAGCTATTCGGCTGGATGTGGCGAGTACAATTCAGAATTGAATTGTTGTCCGAAAAAGTAATTTAAAGTCTTTTTATGGGAGACTGTGCATTTGCTCTCTGACTCTTATCTTTAGAGACGTTTACTTCTCACAATTAATTCATCGAATACAAGTAACATTTGAAAAAAAACAACAATACTTTCAAGACTCACTTGAATCCCCTTGCTTATCCTAACTGATACATTTGATGCTTTTATATGGAGCAGTTTCTAACTTTTGTTTGGAAAAATAGGGATATGTATATCAATCTTTACTCACTTACTTTGCATCATGTCATTGAGTGCATGTGTCAATACCCTTTAAATCCCTGGACATCATTTGTCGGAGCCTTCCAGGAGTCTCGGTTGGGTTTGGGCATAAGAGCGACTTGGTTAGGTTTAGGTAAAGGTCACGGTTTGGGTTAAAATAAGTTAGTTTTTTAAGGTTAGGGAAACATTGTGGTATGTTTTACAATTTTGTTGACCCATCTATTCACCCTGACCCCCCCTACGTGCATCTTGTAACAATAATGCCACCTAATTTCCTTCTTTGCTTGATTATAATTCCAACGGCTACTAAAGGGCTTTTCCTCTTTACTCAAACTCCATTGGGCTGTTTTACAGTCAGAGCCTTGCCAGCAGTGTCAAAGCAGCGCTAAATATATAACATTTGTCCTGAAGGTATAGAGCTGGAGGAAAGGTCACAGGGTCAAAGAAGCCTATTCAGTGGCTGTAGGCCTTAGCCTTGAAGACAGAAATAACTGCAGCCGTGATTCATTCAGACAAAATAATTGTTATTCACATCATGATGTTGTGCACAGTGTTTAACAAGCATAATTTATTAATTATTTTATATCAGCACGTAGTTAGTCCTGTGTGTGTGTGTGTGTGTGTGTGTGTGTGTGTGTGTGTGTGTGTGTGTGTGTGTGTGTGTACCTGTGCTGCTGTAGAAGGCCAAGCGAGATGTGGTGTGGAACTTCTGGATGAGGAACTGTGACAAGGAGATGCGATCATCAGTGCTGAGAGACTCATCGCCACTTTTCCAGTACAGCATCAGGTCTTCATCCGTGTAGGCGTCTGTAAAACACCACACCGTCCAATCAAATAGTCTCAGTCACTTCCAACGATAAATTATCATCAAAAACAAAAAAACATGCCCCCGATAATCAGAAGGGTATAGTATTTCAATTTTGACCTGCTCACATGTCTTCCATGGTTGCTATGTGTTTATGTGTGAACGTACTGTAGGGTGATGGAAGATGATGACTAAGCACTTCTTTAAAACATTCATAGTTAATTAAACTTCTGTTAATATTTATTTTATTGTTAAGAAACAAAGGAATGAAAATGAATTATTATTTTTACAGTTTATTGTTGAACACATCATTTAATTTGATATACTATATGAAGTATACTAATGATAAGCAGATCTTTTGTAAAAAAATCTATAAATATTACTAGATAGATGGAACACATGTTTGTAACACTTTGTTAATGGTTAATAATTGTTTTTTAACCCTTTTTAAAAACATTTCTGGATGGCTTTTATAAAGTTTCCGTTGATGATTATAATACCTTGATAAATGGTCAATATATACTTTGTAAAGCATCTATACAATATTAAGATAGATAGTTAATACTTTGACAATGGTTAATAACTGGTTTGTAAACTGAAAAGGGGGGAGAGCAGGACAACTGAACATAGGCCTACTTTGTACTTTGGAGGGTAAATCGGTTGGTTTATGAGTATTTTTTATTCGGAAAACAGCCTTTTTCAATTTCCCTGTGTAATTTAAATACAAATGGATTTCATGAAAACCTGGGTCAGGTTATTTTGCGATGTTTCATCACATTGAACTTGCCAGCAGCAACCATTCCTCAACTGTTTGTAGACTATACTGTGTATGAAGAGTGTGGCTGTTTTGACTGATCATTATATATGTTGGCTTCATTATATATTATTCTTTGAACACTGTTGTAGTACATATATTTTGTTTTTAAAAATTGGTTTCAGAACATTTAATAAAGCTTATCCTCCATCAGTGAAGCAACGATGGACAGCTGAAATTCAAGTTAATTCAACCTGAAGATAAATCTACCCAAAGTGCCAGTTTTCAAACAGTTAATTAAAAAACCCAAACACAATCTAAAAAACCAAACACACCCCACCAGCTCCGCCTGGGGTTTTGGAAAACAACGGGGGGAAATTTGGGGCCCCAACACTGTCTCTCAGTGCAAACAGCACCCCCAAGTCCGTAAAGAGCGCTCAATATGTATTTTTGTTACGTTATGTAACACAGAGAGAAAGTAACCATACAATTAACATTTACTCACAGCTCTCAAGTTCCAGTGAGCAGGTCTGAGAATCCAGAGGAAAGCGGCTGAAGTCCATGTTACAGGCTGCCGTCACTGTCACTCTGTTAGACCGCAGAGACAAGAACAGATGCAGAGGGTGAGAACAGTCATGGTAATGCAAATATTCATTAATGCCAGTAAATTATCTGTGTAAATGTGTGTCATTACTCAATTTATTTTGTGCTATTTTTTTAATGTTTTCACAAAATTACAAGCTCAGAAATTACATGGCGTCACATGCTATAGTTCTCCTCAACACATGAACATACCTGTGATTGGTTAGCGCCATTGATGCCATAGTTCAGACAGCTAGTCAAGCTCACAGGTTAGCAAAACATCCATTACAGTTTGGTTTAGCTTTCACCTGCTGTGCTGACTTACTGATAATGAATGATGTTAGAAGGACAAACAAGCAGTAACTTATGTTCAACTAAGGAGCAACCTTCAGGTCTGAAAAGTGAAACCAATGCTTCTTGTCTTAGCCTGCATTCTCTCTAATGTCCATCAGGAGGCGACTTCTCTGGTTGTATGGAAGTCTATGAGAAAATGACTCAAACTTCCCCAGCTTCACCCTACAGTTTGTGAACCCGTGTGATGGTCACCTCTTATCATTTCTAAAATTTGATGGTCTCAAATAACAACACAAATCAATGTAGGAACATGCAACACGTAAACACCAAACTAAAAGAATGAAGCTTTTTGTATATTTTGGTACTCCTGCGAGTGTAAATCCAAAAGAAGCTCTGTAAAGTCTGAGTAATGTTCTCAAGTGAAGTCACTTCAATCAGCATGGCGTGGGAATACAAGTTTGAAAATTAAGCTATATTTTCCGCCGTTGGTTTAATTGTCTCCGCCAACCAGTCAAGTTGCAGTTTACGTACATGTTTGTCCGAAATGTCATCACTTCAGCATTTTATCCTGCTGTCACAAATAGGAATTATTTCTTGAGTTATGGCCAAAGATGTAGTAGCCAAAGTATTCTTTTAATATTAATAATTGGTCAAATGTGTTTGTGTAATGTGGAAGGTCATTTATTGTGGTGAATCCACAGACTTACATTCATCCGGTGGAAACAAAAACTACTCTGAATGAAAGATCATGTTGCTCGACTTCACCCCATCGATGAACATCCACTAAATTTGCTTGCTTTTTGTCACGGACAGATTCTTATAATTATTATAAGTGTTTGACAACATTATAGAAAGAACCCTACAGAGAAATTAAAGTTATTTCTTTACCTTTGTCTTCCTGGTTGTGTCATGTGCCAGAAGACAACGATGGAAACACAAGTAAGAGTTGGAGAGAGGAGTGTCGGTGTTGTCGGAGTTGGAGTACAGAAAGTGTAGCTTAGTGTTACCTGAAGTGTCATGGCTGAACACTTCACTGATTTCAACAGTGTGGATGTGACGTGAGATTTCAGAAGGAGACTTTGTTGGATGCAGGAACAAAGAGACAGGATCAGGTGAAAGGTAGAGAAACTGCTTTTATTTCTCTGTAGGGTTCTTTCCATAACGTTGTCAGACACTACGACAATCTGAGTCCGTCAGTGGCAAAAAACAAGCACTTTGAGTGAAGGTACATTGACTTAGAGGAGTTGCCTTGAAGGATTACATTACAGCGTCTGCAGTGCTCTCCCTCAATACTGGACCAATTTAAAAAATAGTCAGACACAAAAACATGAGAAAATATGGATGTAACTGTGTCTAATGGAAGGCTTTACTTAAAACAGGCGCCAATAACACACGCAGAAATGAGTTGTTGTCTGTCACTTCTAAAGTGTCTCCACATGTGAGCCTTTGTAACATCCCGTTAGTCTCATGTGTGTCATCCTGTGTCTCTGTGTCTGTGTGTGGCTCCGCCCTGGTCTCCTCCCATCTCCCTGATTTCTCATTCACTACACCTGCATTCAATCACCTGCCCCTGTTTTTTCCCTCTGCCAACCCCACACATATATACTCCCCTGCTTTCCCTGTTCTGGTTACCAGATTGTCTTTGTTCCACCCATGTGTTCGTCGCCTTCCAGCATGTTTCTCTCGAGTTAGTTTCTATGGTTTGTGTTTTTGCCTTGTTCTCGATTTTTGGATCTGTGCTTGACTGTTTGACGGAACTGTTAAGGCTTCAAAACGAAGACGTGGACTTTCACAACGAAGACGTGGACTTTCACAACGAAAAAAAAAAAAATTAGTTGTGAAAAAAGAATCCTGGCTCGTTTTCTTGACTAATATGATGGTGGTTTCATACGTGGTCTAAATCATGGTGGATCATTATGTGGGTATGTGTCTATAGTAGAACAGTAACAACTAAATTATTGACCAAGATGCATGTGACTGTCGCCTAGCTGTTGTTTCTTGTGTGTGTACAAAGTTGAGACACCCAAACAGCTGTTTCTACAGCCTCCCGCTGTTGATTATAGAGAATAATTCATCAATATATCTAGTGCTTTGATTAACAAATGTATTCTTTGATTTTGAAACAGTAACCTAATGTTAGCTATCACCAAGATGCTGCTCGATAGTTGCACTGATTTGGATAGTGTAACTTAGGTTATTTTCACATTAACAGTATTATATAGGCTATTTATTGGGAGAAACCCAAACTAAAATCAGACATTCAGCACCCCCGTATAGCAGGAATAGAATGATCCTTTGTTTCAGTAACACATTTTTCCACCTCTCTGACAAGTCGACGGCTATTCGTGTCACCCCTGATATGTATGTGTTTTCTAAGGCTCCAGGGATCCATTGGTTGTCATGCATGTCATGCACCCTCTGTGATCTTTGGCTCCCCCCTGAGGGGGGCCTGGGATCCACTGACCTATGGTATTGGCTCAGTGTCACGGCTTACACTAGTTGGAACTGAGATATTGTTAATGTGTTCTTCTCCTGTTATGACACATTAAAATGTCTGCTGTGGAAAAAAGGTTAATTGAAAAAATGTCTGCGACAAACAAGAGATTCTGTGAGGCAGATCAACATGGGTAGATGCTGAAATGCTACAGACCTCAAGCTGTAGAGGACATGTCCATCAGGAAAGACACGCAGCATGATGTTATCGGTGGTGGTGTCATGGATGAAGGACCTCTTTGAGTGGACAAAGAAGACATCAGGGACCCAGATCTTCTTCACCAGGCGCCCATCAAACGTCATGCTCTTGTTGGTGCTGCTGGTGAACGACAGGCGCTCGTCCTTCCAGTAGTGCCTCAGGTACAGAGTCATGGTGAAGTCCTGGTGGAATCAAAGGAAAGACGGACGATGTTCATCAGTCTACATCCATAACAAGGTGCTCTCACTCCTAACCCCTCCAATATGGCAGCTTGGTTAGTGGCCTTAGGCTTCATACACTAGCTACTCTGTCGGTTTATTCTCGTTACATGCATCTTTTCAAAATAAACTTCCATTTTCACAGGAAGCAACTTGGTTGGGTTCAAGCAATAAAGCTATTCATTTTTATGTTGAAGAAAAGATTGTGGTTTTGCTTAAAATATATTTGTTACGTAGTAAACAAGGTCATGCCCACTTTGAGTAATCAAATAAAATCTCTGGATGATTTGATGAAATCCCTCTTGTATTGATAAATACACATCATACACTGAGTTTCACTTGTCACATTATGGAAGCTAGAAGTGCTCTAACTCCTGTTTTACTGAGTCTTTAAAGTGACTCTATGTAACTTTTGCTTAACCACAGTGGCCATAAATGGTAGTTGGGGTAAAAAGAAAGCAGATGGTGTGTGTGTGTGTGGGGGTTGTTGTTGTTGTTGTTGTTGTTTTTATCTTCCCCTCAGGGATCAATGAAGTACCAAGTATCACCTCAAACCAAATATGAGTGTAGCAACAAAATGGTAAGTGTATTAAATTGAACTGGAGTGTGCTTTATTGCTTCTGAATTCAAATGTGTAATTCCTTCTTTCAAATGCTTCAGTCTCGCTTTAAATTTTTTATGTCCTTGCTTCTTCCCTCCCTTTGGTTTCCATTCATTTAGGCATACTTCAAACTATTGTGCTATCACTAGTCTTTTAACTATATATAAACATGTTGAATTGTATAACATGTAATATGACTGGAAAATAGGGATTAGCTTTTTCCTGATTTGTGGACACTTCTCGCTTAAATATTATGACAATGTAACATCACAGTCTTATTTAGATGTATAATATAAGTGAATGTAATGTCAAATTTAAGGGGACATATGCTCATTTTCAGACATACTTATATTTGAGGTTTCTACTCAAACATGTTTACATGCTTTAATGTTCAAAAAACACTTACATTTCCTCATACTGTCTGTCTGAATATATCTGTATTCCTCTTCTGCCAGAAACGCTCCATTTCAATGCCTGTCTCTTTAAGGCGCTCTCCCGAAAAAGCTCAAGCTGCTCTGATAGGTTTGCTTTTCCGGTCTTCAGCAACTGCGCTGTAGACTGGGTTTAGCCGCACTTCTACCGGTGACTGTACAGTTGTGACATCACAACCTGACGTCCTGATGGCTCATTTTAAAGACTGAATACAAGTGGATTGAGTGTTTTGATGCTTTCACAGTATACCTTATTTCAATCATGGAGAGACTTCATTAGAATTTAACAATGATTTATTATACATGCATAAAATGTCTCGTCTCATCTCATCTTCAACCGCTTATCCGGGATCGGGTCGCGGAGGCAACAGCTCCAGCAGGGGACCCCAAACTTCCCTTTCCCGAGCCACATCAGCCAGCTCTGACTGGGGGATCCCGAGGCGCTCCCAGGCCAGTTTGGAGATATAGTCCCTCCACCTGCTCCTGGGCCTCCCTCGGGGTCTCCTCCCCGGAAACCGCATGGTTCCTCTTCAATCCGAGGTTCGACTATCGGCCAAACCCTCCTTTCCAGCACCTTGGGGTAGACTTTACCAGGGAGGCTGAGTAGTGTGATACCGCAGTAATTGGCACACACCCTCTGGTCCCCCTTTTTTGAACAGGGGAACCACCACCCCGGTCTGCCACTCCCTAGGCACCGTCCCAGACCACCACACAATGTTAAAGAGACGTGTCATCCAAGACAGCCCCTCCACACCCAGTGCCTTCAGCATTTCTGGACGGATCTCATCAATCCCTGGGGCTTTGCCACTGTGGAGTTCTTTGACTACCTCAGTGACTTCCATCAGGGAAATTGATGATGCTCCCCCATCATCCTCCAGCTCTGCCTCTACCATAGAGGGCGTATTAGTCGGATTCAGGAGTTCCTCAAAGTGCTCCTTCCACCACCCAATTACTCCCTCAGTTGAAGTCAACAGAGTCCCATCCTTACTGTATACAGCTTGGATGTTTCCCCGTTTCCCCCTCCTGAGGTTCCGGATGGTTTTCCAGAAACACCTTGGTGCCGACCGAAAGTCCTTCACCATGGCTACTCCAAACTCCTCCCACACCCGCTGCTTTGCCTCCTTCACGGCAGCGGCTGTAGCCCTTCGGGTCTGTCGGTACCTTGCAACTGCCTCAGGAGTCCTCTGGGATAACATATCCCGGAAGGCCTCTTTCTTCAGTCGGACGGCTTCCCTGACCACCGGTGTCCACCACGGTGTTCGAGGGTTACCGCCTCTTGAGGCACCTAAGACCTTGAGACCACAGCTCACCGCCGTAGTTTTGGCAATAGAAGCTTTGAACATCGTCCATTCCTGTTCGATGCCCCCAACCTCCACAGGGATGCTAGAAAAGCTCCGCCGGAGGTGTGAGTTGAAGATCTCCCGGACAGGGGCCTCCTCCAGACGTTCCCAGTTTGCCCGCACTACCCGTTTAGGCTTACCAGGTCTGTCCAGAGTTTTCCCCCACCCTCTGACCCAACTCACAACCAGATGGTGATCAGTTGACAGCTCCGCCCCTCTCTTCACCCGAGTGTCCAAAACATACGGCCTCAGATCGTGGCGATTGAACTCCACCCTGAAGTAGTATAATAGAGGGGTAGTGATGCTGAGGTCAGATAAGGCTGAATCCCCCTGGAGTCCACACACTGGTGGTGGTGGTGATGAAGATGATGATGATGATGAGCATGACTTTGATACTGACTGGAGGTAATTGGGGTGGAGGAGGGTCGCATCTGCTTTGAGCTGAAATGACAACTGACAGCAGCAGAAAGGAGAACATTTTTTAAAGTTTGACAGCAATGATGTGATTGGCTTAAGCAACCTGTGCAGAATCTGGTTGGTTAATTAAAGGTCCTACAATATAGGACCTTTTAATATAATCTGCATTGCAACTCCCTATAAGGAGTATCTGTCAAAACCAAGTAAATGTCCACTAGCAAGTAGGGGTCAGAAAGCCTGACACGCTGAGTTGATACCGGCCGGGCTCACTCAAACGCATCTAACTGAACCCTGCTTTCATTGTACCCACGTGGGAAAATGACATTCTGGTGACTGACTATGTAAAGTACTGCATAACCTATAAGTCTGTGCAGCACTTTATTGATTCTCATGCGTTTATTTGTGTTATTTTGGTTTTACAAAGAGTTCATAAAGACATAATTGATTAGAAGCATTACTAGTATTATTAGACTGGTGCCAACGTTGGGGAGCACACGGACACGTGCATGAGGCAGCATGAGACAGAAATGAAGGCTTTACTTAAAACAGGTGCCAATAACACACGCAGAAATGAGTTGTTGTCTGTCACTTCTAAAATGTCTCCACATGTGAGCCTTTGTAACATCCCGTTAGTCTCATGTGTGTCATCCTGTGTCTCTGTGTCTGTGTGTGGCTCCGCCCTGGTCTCCTCCCATCTCCCTGATTTCTCATTCACTACACCTGCATTCAATCACCTGCCCCTGTTTTTTCCCTCTGCCAACCCCACACATATATACTCCCCTGCTTTCCCTGTTCTGGTTGCCAGATTGTCTTTGTTTCACCCATGAATCTGGTTGGTTAATTAAAGGTCCTACAATATAGGACCTTTAATATAATCTGCAATGCAAGTCCCTATAAGGAGTATCTGTCAAAACCAAATAAATGTCCACTAGCAAGTAGGGGTCAGAAAGCCTGACCCGCTGAGGCTTATTACTGTGGGATCACTGTCACACACTTTAATGGACTTAATGAACTGAGTAAGTACACAGAGACGGATACAAGCACAGCAGTTTTAACAGCTTTTGACCTGTGAATCAGGGAAAATACTCACGCTGGTGTGCATACGTGTTAACATAGTTACCAAATGATAAACATGGTCTCGGACCAATTATAAAATGGCTTCATGAACAGATTTCACATAGATGGATTTATTAGTAGTTTAGCTTTTGAAATTCTGCTAAAATTACATGTCTGCGATCATAATATCTTGCTGTTGGTTCGTTTGCTTTCACACCACAAACAAAAAGCACCAGAGTCCACTTGGAGGGTGGACTGAGACCCTTCTCTTCAAGCGGTCTCAGTTCATTTTTTTTGGTCGACATCAGGATTCGATTGACAGCTTCCACACCAGCCCAAACAAACCATACTAACCTGGCAAGAGTTTGTTTAAACCAAACATAACCAGTTAGGTGTGAAAGCACCCTAAAGTAGCTTCTGTGAGTTACAGTAACCCTGCATTCACACAGTGCGAAACATGACTGGCAGCAGATCGCCCAACTAAGAAGATCTGGCTGCTGTGTAGAGCATCAAAAAGCCCATCAGTTGGGAAAGACTGGGCACTGTTTAACTGCTTTTGGTCCTCAGTTGTCAACATGTAATCACATTTCCTCACTCTCCTGTCCCCTTCCTACTCTCTTCTTGTCAACTGACAACTTCCAAAAAAAGACAAAACTTGAATCCAGCTATTCAAAGCTTCACAGCCCTGGACATCTTTAGACTCAAAGACTACATCCTCTTCAATGTTGCATGGGGGTCGGGATCAGTGCCCATGGACTGGCAGACCAGGGTGGTGGTTCCCATTTTCAAAAAGGGGGACCGGAGAGTGTGCTCGAACTATCGGGGTATCACACTACTCAGCCTCCCGGGGAAGGCTTATGCCAGGGTGCTGGAAAGGAGGCTCCGACCTTTGTCAAACCTCGGATTCAAGAGGAGCAGTGTGGATTCCGTCCCGGCCGTGGAACAGTAGACCAGCTCTTTACCCTCACAAGACTACTGGAGGGGTCCTGGGAGTTTGCCCAACCAGTCTACATGTGCTTTGTGGACTTGGAGAAGGCTTTCGATCGGGTCCCTCAGGGTTTTTTGTGGGGGGTGCTGCGGGAGTATGGGGTGCCAGACCCGTTGCAACGGGCCATCCGGTCTTTGTACGACTGCAGTAGGAGCTGTGTTCATATTCTCGGCAATAAGTCAGACACAATCGCGGTGGGTATTGGCTTCCGCCAGGGCTGCCCTTTGACACCGGTCTAGAACGTCAGGTTCGGGGGTCTCGGGATCGCCTCTCTGCTGTTCAAAAGGAGTCAGCTGAGGTGGTTCGGGCATCTACAGTGCCTTGCAAAAGTATTGACCCCCTCTTGGCGTTTTTCCTATTTTGCTGCCTTACAACTTGGAATTAAAATTGATTTTTATTTGGATTTCATGTAATGGACATACACAAAATAGTCCAAATTGGTGAAGTGAAATGAAAAAAATAACTTGTTTCAAAAACTTCTAAAAAATAAATAACGGAAAAGTGGTGCGTGCATATGTATTCACCCCCTTTGCTATTAAGCCTCTAAATAAGATCTGGTGCAACCAATTACCTTCAGAAGTCACGTATTTGGTTAAATAAAGTCCACCTGTGTGCAATCTAAGTGTCACATGATCTCAGTATATATATACACCTGTTCTAAAAGGCCCCAGAGTCTACAACACCACTAAGCAAGGGGCACCACCAAGCAAGCGGCACCATGAAGACCAAGGAGCTCTCCAAACAGGTCAGGGACAAAGTTGTGGAGAAGTACAGATCAGGGTTGGGTTATAAAAAAATATCCAAAACTTTGAACATCCCACGGAGCACCATTAAAGTCATTATTAAAAAATGGAAAGAATATAGCACCACTACAAACCTGGCAAGAGAGGGCCGCCCACCAAAACTCACGGACCAGGCAAGGAGGGCATTAATCAGAGAGGCAACAAACAGACCAAAGATAACCCTGAAGGAGCTGCAAAGCTCCACAGCGGAGATTGGAGTTTCTGTCCATAGGACCACTTTAAGCCGTACACTCCACAGAGCTGGGCTTTACGGAAGAGTGGCCAGAAAAAAGCCATTGCTTAAAGAAAAAAATAAGCAAAGACGTTTGGTGTTCGCCGAAAGGCATGTGGGAGACTCCCCAAACATATGGAAGAAGGTACTCTGGTCAGATGAGACTAAAATTGAGCTTTTTGGCCATCAAGGAAAACGCTATGTCTGGCGCAAACCCAACACCTCTCATCACCCCGAGAACACCATCCCCACAGTGAAGCATGGTGGTGGCAGCATCATGCTGTGGGGATGTTTTTCATCGGCAGGGACTGGGAAACTGGTCAGAATTGAAGGAATGATGGATGGCGCTAAATACAGGGAAATTCTTGAGGGAAACCTGTTTCAGTCTTCCAGAGATTTGAGACTGGGACGGAGGTTCACCTTCCAGCAGGACAATGACCCTAAGCATACTGCTAAAGCAACACTCGAGTGGTTTAAGGGGAAACATTTAAATGTCCTGGAATGGCCTAGTCAAAGCCCAGACCTCAATCCAATTGAGAATCTGTGGTATGACTTAATGCTGTACACCAGCGGAACCCATCCAACTTGAAGGAGCTGGAGCAGTTTTGCCTTGAAGAATGGGCAAAAATCCCAGTGGCTATATGTGCCAAGCTTATAGATACATACCCCAAGAGACTTGCAGCTGTAATTGCTGCAAAAGGTGGCTCTACAAAGTATTGACTTTGGGGGGGTGAATAGTTATGCACGCTCAAGTTTTCTGTTTTTTTGTCTTATTTCTTGTTTGTTTCACAATAAAACATATTTTGCATCTTCAAAGTGGTAGGCATGTTGTGTAAATCAAATGATACAAACCCCGAAAAAATCAATTTTAATTCCAGGTTGTAAGGCAACAAAAAAAGAAAAACGCCAAGGGGGGTCAATACTTTTGCAAGGTACTGTAATTAGGATGCCTCCTGGGCACATCCCACTGGATGTTTCCCGGGCACGCCCAACTGGTAGGAGACCCCGGGGAACACCCAGAACACACTGGAGGGATTACATCTCCCAGCTGGCCTGGGAACGCCTCGGGATCCCCCAGAATGAGTTGGAAAATGTTGCGTGGAGAGGGAAGTCTGGGTCAGCCTGCTTGGCCTGCTGCCACCGCAACCCGATCCCGGATAAGCGGAAGGCAATGGATGGATGGATGGACTACAGAGATCCATGTCCATTAGTTACATGGAGTTGAAGTCACTTCAAGGTAGAAAATGGAGTGAACTGAAATATATGCATATCATTTTACCCTTTGTTGTACTGGAAGAAACTGCATAGATGCCTGTTTGTGTATGCATATCGTATATAATCATTGAACAAGTTGTTTTACACTGACTTATAACCAAACAAATCATATTATTGACCACCTGCACATACAGATCCTTTCCAACATATTCATCATTCTATCTGATTATAGGCGTGACGTTTAGGAACAGCATCAACTTCAATTGCATATTAGCAAGGTCATCCAGTCTTTGGCCTACGTCTGAGGAATATTGCCAGAATTCATTACATTTTGCACTTGGACTAAATACAACGTCAAATCATACACACTTATGGTTCCTCACTGTGAATGTCTTTGATCAGGCATAAACTGCAAATTCTACAGTACGCAGCAACAAAATATGAGAAGAAATAACGTATTAATCGCCCTTTCATTTCTTTACGCCAGTTTTTGAGATATCACTCATAAGCACGTCATAGCCCTCAGATAACTTCCTCTCTCCTTATCGACCTGCACACAGAGCTCCTCAGGCAGCAACTGGCAGGCTGTTCCCATGGCTGGGTTTAATGAGATATCTCCACAGCAAAAGTAGCACATTGTGAGCTTCAGTCCTCCGTCTGGTTCCACGCAGGTTGTGTTCAGGCACAGAACTTTTTAGTGTATGTCACCTTTTGGCAGCAGTCAGAGCCCTACACAGTCACTGTAGGTATGTTACAAAGAAATTATGAAAATAGATTTTCAGTGTAAAAACGTGTGTGTATGAATACTATGTATACACTTGATTATGTACTCTGCATGTATTTCACAGATGTTTGTTTGTAGGAAGAGATTTTTTAAATCATTGTTGCTGATTCATTGATGTTTTGATATTTCATTAGTCTCCTTTCCTTATTCTGCTTTTTTAATGCTTACTTGATTTCTCTTCTTTCGTGAATTGCTCTATTGCTTTCTAAAAACACTTTGTAACTGTTGTTTTGATATGTGCTAACTATATTCATATACATTTGTTTTATTATTATCATTATAATATTCTAAAAGAAAATGAAAAAAAAACATATTTTACTTTTCTCCTCCCCGTCATTGCACTACCACTACTACACTTTCTCTATTTTTTCCCCCAGTATGTAGCAATAAATCACATTCCTTCTTATCTTTATCTCACACTGTGGCATGCATCATCTTTAATTATCTGTCACATGATATTGAGGTGTGGATAAATGCATGTTTTCTTACCATATCAACCTCAGAGATGCTGTCCAAGCTCTCCACCTGAACGTCCACTCCAACAGGGATGGCAGGTCCTGCCAAAGAAAAGTATATCATGAGCAAATACATGTGAAAGCAAACTGCAGGCGGTGCTGCCCAGCTGCTTTATGAGACAACTGTTGAATTTTTCAAGTTGGCTGCCTTCCTCCGTTCAGTTCAGAGCTGAGTGTTTCCGACACTGTTGGAGAAAAATAACTTTTAGAATGATCAGTTCTTATTGTTTAACATACAAGGCTCCATGAAGTCTGGCGCTCCTGTGTGAACTCTCTTCTCAGATGTTCCTCGTTTAGCAGTCACTGTGACCTTCTGTAAGGGGCGATTGTATATCTTACTAAACGTCAAGATGACGTTTCGAAAGGGGAGAAGAATGAGTTCAAGACATGCCACGCGGCTTTATGCAAATGATTCTGTGCAAACGCACTTGTGTGTTATCCGAAGTATAAATATCAGAGACTCAGAGACAGACGTCTGAGCAGCCTTGATACATGACTTGTATGTGTTTCAACTCTGTCTCCTTCTTGCAAGAATAAATGTCCTGTGATAATTACTTTTACATCGACTTCGAGTGAATTTCTCCAACAGACACCCAGTTTCCTTCTGCCATAACTTGACTGCAGCACTTTCTATTTTGAGCATCTCCTGACCTTTCTCCTAAAATTAAGAGGCTAAAAGCAATCAAGTGGGGAAAACAAAGTGCCAAAGGACCAAACAAACAAAAACGAACAATGTAATTTATAGGTTAGCAAACTACAATCCTTAGTTAAAAAGCATAGGCATAGGATTTAAAAACTCATTCACCACATCAAAATTACCATCCTTTTTCACAGCACACAGATTTGCAAAAAAAGTAAACAAATAGGACTAAAACAAAACAAAATATTAAATAACAATAAATCTTAAAAATGTGATTCTGTGAGATTACATTAATTCTGACTTTTTATCAGATATTAAAGCCTGGCATCTTGAAAATTTTGTGATTAGCTGAATTCTGATGTAAGATAGGGACCATCAAAGTGCTGTGTCCATTATTCATTTCCACCTGTATCCTTAACAGTTACACAGCTTTTATTAACAATCAGTTTAGACATACTTACTCTTGTCTGGGGGTGGGGTCTATATATAAGTGAATTTCTTGCTGAGAAGTATTAATGTGAGTTTTGGGGACCCAAATACAGCCAATGGGATTTAACTTTTTTTTTTTAAAGCATTGGTGACTGATTTTATTTCGTTCTATGTGAACTCATGGTGACATTTGGCCCATTTTCTCAGTGTGCTTCAACTCGTGTGGAATTCAGAAATTGGCAGCTGTCTGACTTAAGCAGTGTATAAAGCAGGGATCACAACACTTTACGTAAATCCACAGGAAGTGGAACAAGTGACCCAAAAAACAGATCGTAAATCTGTTAAAGAGTTATTTTAATGGAAAAGAGGAAATCTAGGCATCAACTGTTCCCATGCCTTATTCTTAAAACCAACAGCTCTCAGCTTTTTAAAAGAAATATATATTACTGTGTTGCTGGTACATCTATGTCATGGTTATGTTCATACACATTGGGTAAAGTTGAGGTCTTTTCATGATTGGCTAAATTAACCCACCGAATGAGACAGCGTTGTAAGTCGCTTTGGATAAAAGCGTCTGCTAAATGACCGTAATGTAATGTAATGTAATGTTCTATTTACTATATCCCATTCTGCTTTAACTGGATTCTAGTAAACGTTTCATATCCCTTTACTATCGCTGGATGGCCTCTGACCTTTACATATGGATAACAGCATTATGTATGACCCTCTCACATATCACCAGTCAGCATGTACACACTTCATATATTGCGCGAAAGTGGAGGGAAGATTTACAGGCGATTTGAACCACTTTGCATCACTTATCTATACAGTCTGTAATCCAAAGAGATTAGCAGAGACCAAATGTAAGATTACAGTCATCAAAGCGCTCCAGATGAGGGGCTGGGGACGGATCTCTGCATTTGGGATTATTCTCCACTTAATGGGACAATGCCATCAAGTGTGTAGCACTTCTTGTCACATCAGGCAGAAAGGTCATCTGTTCCCATGGTGACCCAATCAACCAACGTTCAACTCAATATTAAAGCACTATATTCATGTTCTGGAATTTTCCAGCAGTGTGTCTGATCTGAGATACAAACTACACAAAAATAATGTTCTTTCTTCTAAAGAAACAGTTAAAGATTGCAATGCTCAACCTTATTCAACTGGTTAATTGAAAGCATCTAAATCAGCGATGTCCACCTAGAGGTCAACTGGTTGGCATTCAAAGTACAAAGTAGCATTTTCAATTTCACACTTTAGGGGTGCATTCCAAAGAAAAAAGTCCAAATCAACAATTCACCAAGTCTACAAGGTCTTCTCAAGGTTTTACACTGCTCAGCCTCCTGGGAAAGCCTATTCCAGAGTGCTGGAAAGGAGGCTCCAAGGACCAACTGTCAAACTTCATATCCAGGAGGAGCAATGCGGATTCCATTCAGGTTGTGGACAGTGGACCAACTCTTTAACCTTAGAAAGCTGTAGGGGGGTGTCATGGGAGTTTGCCTAGCCAGTCTACATGTGTTTTGTGGACAACATCAAACAAATTCTAGAAAGCTGTAGGGGGGTGTCATGGGAGTTTGCCTAGCCAGTCTACATGTGTTTTGTGGACAACATCAAACAAATTTCACTGGGGTGGTTTGCAGTTGAGTGGAAAGCCTTCGGGATGAAACTTGACACTTCCAAGGGTGGATGGGAGTGAGTTTTTGCCCCCAAGTGAAGGCCTCAGCAGTAATGTGAGCATTGTACCGGACTATTGTGGTGAAGGAGTCGGAAGGCAAAGCTTTGATATACTTTAAACTTCCAACCCTTACCTATTGTCATGAGCTTTAGGTAGTGGCCGAACGAATGAGATTGCTGATACAAGCGGCCAAAATATATAGACCATGGAGTAAACCCAGAACACACTGGAGGGATAATATATCTCATGTGGCTTATGAACACGCAAGGATCCCCCAGGAGAAGCTGGAAAACGTTGCTGAGGAGATGGATGTCTGGATTATCTTGCTCTGCCTGCTGCCACCGTGACTCGGCCCCGAATAAGCGAAAAAAAATGAATGGATAATAATTTTATGACTGCAAAATTATAGCACAGAATGTGCATATGTTGAACATTTGGGATTTGTTTGTTTTATTCTACAAAGACATGTAAAGGTTGGCTTTCTACCTAATACAGTACAAAGATCCTCAGTTGAGGGTTTAATGTGAATATTATCGAAGCAGTCTTCAGCAGCTCAAGAATACAAGTCACAACATATTTGATACACTATAGACCCCGCATATATTCTATACAGTATATGTTGCCATTATCAATATTGTTAAGAATGTTCAGAGACATTTCAAATGGTTCAAATTAACAGGTGAAGAATTTCAATTCATATTGCATGTTTATCCTCCTATATCAGTGATCTTCAGTGAAAAAGAACAGAGGCTCTTCATCACCCAACAAAGGTCACATTCTACATAATCTAAAAACTAAAAGGTGAGATTAGTGGTTTAAATGTAATTACAGATGTCCCATAAGTTCAGAAGTCTGTGGACATTACATTTCCAAATTTACCCACCGCACACTCTGTCATATCGATTTGATTAAAACTGCTAGCTTCCACTTAGTTTGTGACCTTTGTGGTTAATTTCACCGTTGTGTAAGAATCACACATGGGCATAAATAACTAGGTGGTTACGTTCCATGCAAACGTAAGACATAACATCCGTGACAGCACTGTGAGCAGAGCTGCTTTGAGTTTTAAAGCTATTTCTGTGATATATTGCAGGTGAACCACTCCTTTAAAGTGCTGTTCTTGGTTGAAAAACCTTAACTCCAGTCACATTCCCACTTCCCCAGACCCGTTAATTGCCATTCTAAACAAGATGCCCTCAGGCAAGGGTCCACACCAGAAAGGCAGCCCAAACAGGAAACTCATCCAAAGCGATCCGGCAGCTGCAGATTATAGGGTAAAGGGTTCCAGTTGCAGATCAGGTCAAGGTTCTGCTAACGGGGTACAGGTTCAGAGGGCTTAGAAAGCAACTGCATGAGGCAACATTGACAAAACAACCACTGACCGGGGAAAAGAGACTGGCATATGTACAGCAGGTGAGCGGGTCAATGAGAGTCAGGTGACTGGGACTGGTGGGTTCTTCTAAAGGCATCTGGTGGACAGGTAGAGAACGGCAGGTCTGGGGGGGTTAGAGGAGAGCACATCGCCTTGAGGAAGTGAGACAGCTGGAGACAGGGACAGAGAACCAAGCCAGTCAATACAAAGTACCAACTAGACCAGTGATTCTCAACTGGTGGGTTGCGACTCACCTGTTTTCAGTGGGTCGCGGGCCTTTGCCTGAAATTTTTTTTTTTTTTTAAATCCTGTGCTTTTATTTTGAAGGGGATTTTTTAGGCAATGGAGCTATTCACACTCCTTAACAGTATTTGGCGTTAATGCCTTGTAATGCTAATAGACACCTGCCATTTCACAGTATAGAAGAACACCCACAAAGTTTTTTTTCAGTTGCTAATTGAGCGAAACGCAAGTACGACACCGACTACATGAGATATGGATTTTCTTACATTGAGGACAAAAGAGGGCAAAAACCTCAGTGTGTTTTGTGCAGCGAGGTTCTGGCGCAAGAAAGCATGAAGCCGTCAAAACTGAAGCGGCATTTGGAAACAAAACACCCTTCTCTCAAACTTGTTGAGTACTTTCGAAGATGACTTCAAGACCTGAGGACATCACAAAAGTGTCTTACTTACCTGCAGCCATGGACATGAACGTGTTGGATCAATCCGCAGCGGATGAACTGAAAACTATACCTCTGTCAAATGACACTATAAGAAGGTGAATTGAAGACATGTCGGATGACATCAAACAACAGACCACAGCTCGAATTAAGGCAAGTGGTCATTTTGCATTACAAATGAACGAATCTACAGACATAACAAACAAAGCAGTTTTACTCGTTTTCTCTGCACAAGAGAGCTCCCCTGCTACTACGACTACAGAGGACATCTTCAGCTCAGGTTCAAACTGCACCATCTTTTCATTAAATACATTTGAGAAGTTGAAAATTTGGGTCGCGGCGGGATAGTGGGTCCCGCAGACAGACCCGTTGAGAACCACTGAACTAGACAGTCCTCAAGACAGAGTCGGTTTAACCCTGTCCAAACATCCCAGCATTAGCACAACAGGAACTACTAAGTGGCAAGTGTCGTTGATTATATGACCAAGACCAGAAGTTGAGTTAAATTTGGATTCTAAAATATTAAGTCATTTGGCAATGAAAAGGTCAATCCAATGGCCTTGCACACCAAAGTGGCAAGAAACAGCCCTGAGAAAATTTACCCAGAGAAGCAGATGAAAGCAGACAGCGCTGCTGGCCAACGAGCATCGAGTTGATATTAATTTAGATTTAAGTATTTACCAGATGGGATTTTACTGTGTTAGTCAGTACAAATTGATTGCATCAATGACTGTGATCAGAGAGTCATTTTGTTTACCCTATGATTATGAATCACCCAATCTGCAGGCTGCAATGGCTTCTTCTACGTCTGTTTTAAAAGAGGTACCCAATCAGTGAGCCTGCACACTGAGGGAGGCATTAGCTAAACCCTTTGTGCTTGTTTCCTGCTCCGCATTCAAAAACCAATAAAGCTACAGGAAATGAGAACTTCAAAAGACTGCTTTTTGCTGTGAGTGCCAAACCAACCAGTTTACCTCTAGTTGGATGGAGCTGAAATAATTAAAACTGAGGACAGAGTATTCAGTGGATTTATCAAGACTAACAGATACTGGAAAAAAACTAAAAGGTTTTTGAAATGCTATGCCCTTTTGTAACACAAACACTTTCATTCTTGTTGCAATCAACTCTATATTTGCAGTCTACTCTTCTTTATACTGCAACTGCTGCACAACAATCTCTCTTGGGATAAATAAAGTTCTATCTTATCTTTTCATGCTTGATCTCATGGATTGCTTACAATCTCCCTGGAGTTCTGTGCATTGCTGAGAGTGCTGTGAAGTGATGTAGGTCCAGTCAGTGACTCAGATGTTCAGAGCCTGAAACTGTATTCCGACATGTATCCAATGAACATGGCAACAGAGACAGCAGCAGCCAGTGAATCTGAGGCTTTGTTGCACCACTGACACCTCACTACAAGCTGACTGAATGATGACAGGAATGCAGAATCTGAAGTGGCCTTTAGATTTTAACAGCACCTGGCTGTGTCCCCAGTCCATTTTTGGAAGTCCTGAGAGGACTTTGCTCGCTTCCTTGTCTTCACTCCGCAGCAGTGTCCCTCTCTTTCAAATGCTGTCCATGCTCGGTGACCTCTCCACACTCAATAGCCCAAAACCATGCAACAAATATCTTTGTCACCTTTGAATCCATACACTGTAGATAAGAAGTGGACGTACTTACTGTGAATACAACCAGTGGTTTGTGGACTAGCGTTTTAAAGCTCTGAGTTTTTGACATTTTGACTTTTGTCATCTTTGTTTCTGCCTGCACCATCTTGTGTTTGTTTAATCAGAAGTGACACAAGAGGGTGGAGCTAATAAGAAAGCTAAATAAGACATTTTGGGCGACCAAAATGTTCCAGTTAACTTTCATGACGTGAAATCACACTGTGAAAGGGTTAAAGTTCTAAGACAAAAACACAGACAACTCCAAAACAGAAAAACGCTGTGGTAGAGACCTGACAATCACAAAGTATTCAAATACACAAAAATACAGTTTGCAAACAGGTTGCACGTTGTCAAATTGAAAATGAAATGTCCATTTTACATTTAAATTCACTTACACTGCATGTTCAATCATCCAAAAGTGCTCAGAAACCAAAAAATCCTAATAAATATAGTTTGTACCTCATCACCAACTCCCTTACTAACAATTCAATCAGTATTTAGTAGAATGGAGTTATTCACCCCTCCATAGATCATAGTTCAATTAGGATAACCCACTCGTTTTCATGAAAAATACATGTTCAAACATTTTTTTTGGTATTTTGGAAAAACCTATATATAAATTGCATTAGTCTACCATAACATGTATTTATTTCTACATTTTTTGTACATTTTGAAACTTTCTTTTTTTCATGGGGTGATGTAGATAAATAGAGATGAGACACCTCTGCTGTTTAGGGTCATATTGACCCACTCACTCAAAATCAAGCCAAATGAATACAAAAGGATTTACAAAAATTAACAAGAGATGAGCACAATGAACGAGGTGTGTGTGTGTGTGTGTGTGTGTATACACAGCACACGAGTGACATGTCGTCACGGTGTGCTGTGTTCAAATACATTTTGTCTTTATATTTTCGGCAGACAGTCTTGGCTGACATGTATTGGGTGAGGATGACCACTGTATTTCACAATTTTTGACACGAATGTCTTGGAGGAACAGGTATATCAGTTTCCTCATCTGATGGTTCATAATCAGTACCATTATAATTTGAATTGACCTCAAGATGGTCTTCATCTTCAGACACATCCTCCTCTATTTCACTGTTGTGATTAAGGATGTGCTCCAGAGCCTCCAGGGCTGTCATCCTTGTGTTTCTGTTGCTCATTTTGTCCTACAGTAAGCTACTGTGTTGTATGCATCTGCAGAGTGTAATGTTGGTAGGACTCCCAAGCAACGCTCCCCTGCTAAGTGTGGACGGAGTTTTCCTACAGGAAAATAAAAGGTTCCCGTCAAAATAGTATCTGTATTTCTCGCACAGGTGGGGTAGTGAGAAAGAGTGTGTATGTGTGTGTGTGTGTGTGTGTGTGTGTGTGTGTGTGTGTGTGTGTGTGTGTGTGTGTGTGTGAGAAAAATGGGGTGAAACATGGTGGGAGGGAGTAAGAAATACTTTGTCTCACGTTTTCAAAGAAAGAAATGGTCTAAACTTTTGACCCCTTATAGCTTCCATTTTCACTGCCGGGTCAAATTGATCCGAACATCATCTCTGTTATAGAAACCTGCAGGGGGTGGTTGCAAATGCATGATACAGTTGAGGCCAAAATTATTAGCGCCCCAGGAATTATGGAACATTTTCCTAAAATTCTCCCCAATGTTTGCAGCATTGATGAAACTTGATATAATCAAAGATTCACCAGTGCTATTTAGTAGCTTTTGGTAAATTTTGGAATATAAAATACATTTTTAGGCTTGCTTTATATCAAATATAGTGAAAAATGGGGTGGTCAAATATTACCCCCTCATGTGAATTTCTGCTTTCAAACACACCTAATTAACCAATCAGCTTTCAAGCCACACCTGTGCAGTCAATTAGCTTCCTAACAACACCTGAGCATTCAATCAGCATAAAAAGACTCCAAGGAACAGGGCACTTGAACACATTATTGAGAGGGACTACTTTTACTCAGGGTATACTTACAAGATGTTTCAAGGAACACAGTTGTGAGGGCTCTCCATCGTGGTGGGCTTCAGGGCCATCGTCCCAGAAGAACCCCTTTACTCAAAGAGCGGCACATCACAGCTAGACTGAGGTTTGCTCGTGAACATTTGAAAGGTAAAGATGAGTTTTGGAAGTCTGTGCTTTGGTCTGATGAGACTAAACTGGAACTTTTTGGGCACATGGATGTTGCTTATGTTTGGCGAAGAAAGGGAGAAGCCTTCAACCCCAAGAACACAGTTCCCACAGTCAAACGTGGTGGGAGCATCATGCTTTGGGGCTGTTTTGCAGCCTCAGGCACAGGAAGCCTTGTTCGGATGCATGGCATCATGAAAAAAGAAAATGGTGTTGATGTTTTGAGGGATAATATGCAGAAATCTGCTCGCAGTCTATCCTTAGGTCGTCGCTGGGTCTTCCAACAAGACAATGACCCAAAGCATACATCAAAATTGGTCCAGTTCCTGAAGGATACCAAAACCAAGGTCCTGGAGTGGCCTGCACAGAGCCAAGACCTCAATCCTATTGAGAATCTGTGGCGGGTGCTCAAAGTGAATGTCCTTGCTCAGAAACCACGCAATTTGGACCAGCTGGAAGAATTTGCAATGGAAGAATGGGCCAAAATCCCTCAGGAGACCTGTGCCAACCTAGTAAAGAACTACTCTAAGAGGTTGTTGTCAGTTGTGGCTCAGAAAGGGTACACTATAGACTATTAATGGCCAGGGGGCTAATAATTTTGGATGTCTCATTTTTGCCTTTTCTTGTTTCAACTCAGTGTATCAATAAAATATTATAATCAAACTTAGTGGACATTTTGTCTTTGTTATTTTGGAAACAAATACACTATAAACACTTGTTGTTAATGGTCATTTCCATGGAGAAATCAAGAGTTTTGTCTAATTTCATAAGGGGGGCTAATAACTTTGGCCTCAACTGTATTTTTTTATTTTTTGTTAAGCGTTGATTACACTAAGCAGAATAAGTTTCATACAGAAAAAGTACTTTGAAATATTTTTTCTAGATTTTCAAACTTTGAAACGGGTCAATTTGACCCGGAACATAACAGGAGGGTTAAGGGAACTATTAGCAGAAATGGAAAATAACATTCCTAACTATGTTTCAAAGAGTGTATAATCACCTGAAACCAATAATGGTTGTGTTTTCGTTAGCTTAGAATGAGTCCTTCATATCTACACAGGGAGCGGGTCCTCTTCACAGTAGCTCAGAACAGACAAACACTCTAGGCAGACCGTAGTTTCACTGTAGTCCTCCGGCATGCTTGGATGCCACCAAATCCTACACAGTATGCCATGATTGTGCCAATCAACAATTGTTTTGGACAATAACTTTAGTTATTAAAAGACCTGTCAATCAATTTCAGAGTGATAAAGAGTGACCAGCATAGCAGAGTGTAAAACAACACTTGCTGGTCTTTCTGGTGCACCCTTTAACATCTGTGCATCATACATCATATGTATGAGAAGCAATGGGCTTTCAACTAACTCCAGTATCTGTCTTTTTAGCTGCTAAATACTCTGTTCATCCGCAACATTCTCACTCCCAACCTGAAAATAAGTTAACATTGACTTTGGTTTCACACGGGACACAAAACAGCAGTCTCCTGAGTAAAAGTCCTTTGTTTGTTTGACCCATCCCACCTCCCGTCTCCCCTCCCACCCGCTCTACTCTGACTTTCTCGCTCCTTATACTATGTCAGTTGCTCTCATTGTCTAATACTGATACGGATTGGTTTACATTAGAGTTAGTTGAAAGCCTGGTGAGGCTAGTTAGTCTAACTGTGTGTGTGTGTCTGCTGTTTGCTGCTGAGCAGGTAGTGTGCAGGGGTTTTATGGGGGCTTTTTCATAGAACACAGCTGCCTGCTGATTAAAAGGCTCTGTAGAGCTGAGAGGGACTGCAGACTAGAGTTTGCAGCCTATAAGAAAAATCATAGCATTTGTAAATCTGGTTGTTATTCTCATTATTTCATCTATTTTTGACCTTTGCTCTGATAATATTTTACTCGCCACCTACTTTTTGAAAATTTGGCAGACTCTGGCAAGAACATCAATCAAGTTTTCAAAAACTTAATTCTGATGGAAATCCTCTTCACGTAAATTAAAATTCACAAAAGTAAAGGAAGTAGTCCATGGCATGGGGCACTGTGTGTTCAACACAAAGCATGTAAATACACAGTAAAAAAAAAAAAAAAGAAGAAGATGTTATCAAGACCAAATTGTGATAATGCACAACAATATGAGAGTATCAAAGTACCTTCACCAAGACTGGATGCACTTTTTTTGCATGTTTGTTTTTCTGTGTCTGTTCTTCAGTTGGATAAAGTGTCATTGCGGGGTAACAGCTGCCTGATGGCGTAACAGATTGGTGCCTGTGCTAATCTAAGCTGTAAACAGTAGGAACCGCTGCCAGCTTAATCTGCTCATCTCTGCTGGAGTGGGACCTGCCATGCAGCCATAGGCAGAGCTAGGCCAGGCTAACACTGCAGGCAAGCTGAAATAGACTGGGTGAAGCTAGCGGCTAAAGCTCAACTCCAGTCACCTCAAATCAAGCCGATGTTAACAGATGGTATCTGGGTGCTACTGACCCATCCATCAGTGAGCTCTGTTTAAAGCTTAAGCTACAAAAAAAGAAAAGAAAAACTGTGGTTATTACTGTGAGCTCATGTCCCGTCACAGATGACAAACAGGGATAGCATGTCACAATGGTGATCGCTGATAAAGTAAACAACACATTTCTGCTATTGGCATTTGATAAGCTGAACATCTTCTCGTGCCAATTCAATTATGCACACATTTAAAAAGTGACAGCATTTAACTTGGTTTGGAATGATAAAGCGGCAGTGATTCTAATCAATAGAGTGTTACATTTTCCTTTAATGTACAGTAGCAAGCTTGATACAATCTGCTAATTGAATCTCCACAGTTGTGACATCAAACTGTGGCAGCAGCAGTCACAGCCCTGATGTTTGGTGGATATCATGCGATTATATTTTTTGACTTGTGGGGGATGGTTTTCAGTCACGTCAATTAATTTATTTTCATAGTTTTGAGTTGAGAGCCTCTAAACGGAATATTAAAATTGTTATGGCTTTCTGTGCATTTCAGTGACGCAGCAATGCCCCTTGAACCTCTTCATCAAGACTAAAAGATTAGAAACTGCTCAGAGGCAAAGTTGCCAGAATGAGGGTGCAGTAGGGAGTCACCAAAGACCCACAGCTCTGTTGAATTTCCCTGGATAAATAAAGAAAAAAAAGGTACTTAACTTCCCTGTCCCTGTTTTACCTTCCAATGCCAATTGGTATCAAGATAAGAATCACCTATCCTATTCTAAGAAATCATATGTAACTAGAAAGGAGCACTCAGTAGAGTACAGATGTCCGCCAGTGATGTGTCTGCAACGACCAATGCTGTATTGTGTGAATGAATGAATACAACCAGCGGAAGTGGTAGGACAAGGGGCTGAGGTTTAAAAGTCATGTAATGGTTGAGAAAGGTCAGCCTTTGCATTTAATTTAGTATTTGCAATACTACTTAATTATGCATTCTGATGAAGAGCAAACAATCCCTGAAAATGTTTTTAACAAAGAACTTTGCTGTTCCACTAGCTTCTCAACACAATCACTGAGGGTTTCTTTCATTGCTCATTCTGACAAGTGTTCCTGCAGTTACTATGTCTGATTACACCACTGCCACTCCACTTGTTAACAGAGGAGTTACATTATGATGCTTTCAAGTAAAAATGAGAAGTGGGCAAAAGTGAATTATATTGTTATCATGATGTGTTCAAATGTAATCTTGTGAAATGTATTTTTGGCAAGAAACTTGAATAATTCCATTTGTTTGAAGGAGATGCCACTATGGAGCCAGGTCTCTGTGAAGACGTGGGCACAACAGATCAGACCTCCTATTGCTGGGTTAATCCGAATTTTCTTGCTATCGGACATAAGCCCTCCTGATTATTATAATAATAATATATAACACCATAACAGTTTAATGGTTGGTTAGTTATTGATAACAAAGATGTTCTATCACACTCTAATACATGTAGAATATACAGGCTTGACACCAATGTGAGCCTCTATATGGCACGGCAACAGGAAATTAACTGGGACACATCTGGAATGTTTGTATTTACAACTATGAAATGGTCTATCAAATTTGCTCTTGTGGTCGTACTTGTCTGATTACAATCGCACCATAGTCATCTGATCCATTAATATGAAAATGTTACAGCTTTTAACTCAAATGAAAGAAGGAATCCGTTGGAAGTTTTACAACAGTTTGTGGTCCGATACATTGCATGTCATTTTTCTCAGCCTAAGACAGACCCACTCTCATTGAATCCAGCAGTGTCCTAGGTGAAGGATATATTTAAGTAACACCGAACTCCAGTAAATCTGCAAAACACTGCTAAGCCACCACATTTTCTGAAAAGCACACAGTGGCTTTGGTATACAGTTAACAGATCATAACATGAGTCGCTCCGAGCCCATACATCAAATGATCTGGCTGATGGGCTTTCTCCCCCTTTCCCTTCTGCATGGATTAACAACAAGCTTAATGTGTTATTTTACCGAGGATTAAGAGCAATAATACACCCCTCATGTTAGCCACACTCACCCCCCTCCATCCACTGAAAGACAGGCCACATCTGACTTTGATCCAGACCTTTTAGATTGTGTATTTGTACTATGTAAATGTAACAGCCTTGCAGTGTACACAGTAAATACTCATCAGTACCACTAAAGGTGAAATCAAGGGCTTCCATTACAAACTGAGAATGTGAGATTTGAAAGCCGGGGCCGTTTACCAGGCAGGGTGGGACTGATAGAAAATGCTATTGGTTGCAGTATGGGAAATGTTGGATCGTTGGAAGTGTTTTAAAGGCTTGGCCCATACAAGCAGTCTGTATGTCAGGATATCATAGACTCTGCCGGATTGATTTGAGCATTTTTCTAGAAAATATATGAAACTTGGAAGTTCCACAGCTATGGAAGCGCAATACTAAACTGTTTTAGAGAGCCTTTAATTGGACAGCATTTGTGATACCACAAACCTGAACTCAAAGCAGCTAAACAGACTTCAGACATCTTTCATTTAATTATTTACCTGTGCTTTTTGTGCTGTGACAAGTCAAATGTATTTTTGGGTTGAAGTCAAACAAAATCAAAAAAGGAATTTCAAGTTAAGCATTGCATCTAAGCTTTCGGGCTATTAGGTCCTGAGTATGGATATATCCATCAGTCACAGTCTGATCCAACACTCAGAGCAAGATCTCTTGAAAACCATTAGCCAAATACATTTTATAAGTATTTTATACTCAGATTCCTGGTCCCCTGTGGAAAAATCTGATTTATTTTGTCTGTCCCCCTGTCATTGAGTCACAGTATTCCCCTTGACCAACAATTTGTTCCATGGCAAGCTTTCTTAAAAAGTAATGCCTATATGTCCATAAATAGTACCTTGTGGTACTATTCCACTTAATGGGGGGAATACTGGTAGGCTCCCCAGAGTTTAAAGAGGTATTGTGTCAACCATCAAGATCTTTGTCAGACAAACCTTGATGGTTTAAAACAGTGATTTTCAGCCGGTGTGCCGCAGAACACCAGTTTGCCGTGAGAGATCGTCAGGTGTGCCCTGGGAAAATGTCCAATTTCACTTAAGTCAAAATAATATTATTTAGTTGCTGCAAATAATTTGCCTTTGTTGAGTGTCTGAGCCTGCAATATAGTGGCTGGCTAGGTAATAAATACTCTTCCATGCCAGTGGGTGGCAGTAGGTAGCGCAATAATGACCTTGTTCATTTAACACAGTAGAATTAAATGACGCGCGGGAGAGGTTGCGGTGACAAGACGAACAGCGATGGGCCCTGGACAACATTCTGACCCAGATGAAAAGCTTAGTAAGGATCAACACATTGAGAGACTTGTCATTAAATTGTCAGCATATATCAGACATGTCAAACTCAAATATTCCGACCCTCGGTACAATTATATCCGGCCCGCGAAAATCATACGTCTATCATAACTGGCCCGTCACACCACAGAGCTCCGGGACGAAAAGTGGCAAAGTGAGCTGGCCTTTTTGTGCGACATAACGAAGCATCGCACTGCTCTATACCTCCAGCTTCAGGTACGGGGACGTGTGATCACAGACATGTATGATGCACTGAGAGCTTTCCAAGCCAGGTCACTTTCCGTGTTGCCAAACCGTGTCTCCTCCACTCCCGACGACACATTTTGCTGATAAACTGGGCAACACTTGGCACAGAGTTCAGTCTGCGATTTGCCGACTTTGCAGCTCAGAAATTTAAATTTGAAATGCTCAGCAATCCGTTTGCAGTTGACGTGGAAAGAGCACCTGTGCAGATCCAAATGGAGCCGATAGACCTCCACTGTAATGACACTCTCAAGGCAAAGTTTGACTCTGTGGGAGCTGCACAGTTTCCAAGCTTCATCCCCGAAACGATGCCTCAACTCCGCCTACTGTACATGCTGCTCAAATGCTCTGCATGTTTGGAAGCACATACCTGTGTGAGCAGCCCAAAACAAGTTGTGATAAACCAAAGTTGTTCCTTTATTAAACGCAACTTGATATCTATACAACACCAAGTCTCTAATTTGGAGAATTAAAACAGGCTGCTCTTTTGGGTCTGAGTCTGTTATTGACTTGCCTTTGTGGAGGAAGGTTGGGCTGTGTTGGGGGCATTTTCAATTTTCAGACTCTTTCATTCTGATGTGGCTAAGCCACTAGCTTACTGATCTGTTTTGGTGGAAAAACCATGTTAAAGCATTATTCAATATAAAAAAAGCTATGGGTATAAACACATCTGGAGGGGGCAGATCTTTCTAGGTAAACAGGATGGAGTAAGAGACTATACTAATGCGACTAGAGCCGTGTATCCTGTGCTGAGACTTTGTGCCTGTACCCGGGCTATTTTTAGTCCCATTTCCACTGTGACCTCCTGCTACCTTCTCTGTCTTTCTCCGGTGGGGTGGGGGGTGACCTCACTAAATGACGGTTACAACCGGGATGTGGGTTCATCTTAGTGTCCAAAGATCTTCATGAATGCTCGGTCAAATTTTGAGCAGTTCTACAAGCACCATGGGATTGCTCAAAAGAATTATAAGAGACACACACTTCTTAGCATATCAACATAGACCCAGCCTCTAAGTATTGCAATGATATTGGAATTTCTTCAAAAATGGCATAGAGGCACCTGGAGGAAAAACTGATGAGATTTTGGTGGTCAAAGGTCAAAGGTCACTGTGACCTTGTATCCGTCCCATTCTTGTGGAAGAGATATCTTATAAAGGAATTTCATTACATCTGTCACAGACATCTAACTCAAGGATGAATGGAATTTGAATGGTCAAAGGCCAAGGCCGCTGTGCCGTCACAAAACTAATTTTTAACGAAAGAATTCATATGCTAATTATGACAATGTCACACAAAAGTGATGATAATTTGGACTAACATGTATGTAAACTGCAACATGACTGGTTGGTGGAGGCATAACTACTCAGCTTGTGAGTATAATGTCTTCTGTGGCTATGGTTATGTCTGAGAAAAGTAACCTTGAGGATACACCCTGAAGATATAGTGATATCATCAGGGTTATAAACTTGGCTACAAAACAGAAAAGGACAATACTGGATTTAGGCCAATACCAATTATAATATTTCAGAGCTACTAAGAACTATTGAATACAAAGTCTATTGGCAATGTATTCCTTTTTTTGTAAATAAACTGTTGGAGAAAAATAACTTTTAGAATGATCAGTTCTTATTGTTTAACATACAAGGCTCCATGAAGTCTGTGACTACTGTGTGAAATCTCTTCACACTTGTTATCTCAGATGTTCCTCGTTTAGCAGTCACTGTGACCTTCTGTAAGGGGCGATTGTATATCTTACTAAACGTCAAGATGACGTTTGCTTGTGCGGAAGGGACGAGTTCAAGACATGTCACGTAGCTTTATGCAAATGATTCTGTGCAAACGCACTTGTGTGTTCTCCGAAGTATAAATATCAGAGACTCAGAGACAGACCTCTGAGCAGCCTTGATACATGACTTGTATGTGTTTCAACTCTGTCTCCTTCTTGCAAGAATAAATGTCCTGTGATAATTACTTTTACATCGGCTTCGAGTGAATTTCTCTAACATAAACCCATAATGTTATTATTTTTTTTTATATTATTCCGGAAATTTGGTTCCTGAAAGAATGTGACAAAGATATGTAGTGAGAGGGAAAATTAGTACAGTAAACAAGAAAGACAGTGCTCCCTACAAACTATGCAATGAGGACACTGTTTCCTAATGACCTCAAACATATATTTAGCATTTCTGTACTGACATTTCTTCTTACTTATATAAAGTAACATATCATCGCCGTAGAGCGGAATCCTTTAAAACCGTTAAAAAAATGCAAAAGGTACGAGTGAGGGCTGCTGTTAAGCTCACACTCAGAGCTGCCAACCACCTTTAACCCAGGCTTTTCCAAGCTGACTTAGAATCAGCAGTCGCTGAGCCTTATAGAGGAAATGACCCCAGTCAGGGCCAGCTGCCGCCAGAAAGAGGTCCCATGAGGGGATCCTTCCACACTGTGCAGAAGTATAAAAATATTTGCAAAAACACCTGCATTCTGCATGATGTATTGTGCAATGAAATTGAAAGTATATCTGCTTTTCAGTGTCTATTTCTATTACATGCATAATAAGAGGTTTGTATCTGAAAATAATGTAGAAAATGAAATGAAATTGTAATAGAACCAGAAAAAAATGAACACACCTGATTCATAAGGGCCTAACTGTTTCAGGCAAAGATATTTGTCCTGTTCTGCTGCTTAGATCGATACTGTTTATCAACAAAACCCAGACTTCAACGTCCTACTAGTATTTCCTAGAGCCTTTGACCACATCACTGATGGTCCTCATTAGAACACGGATTTGAAATAAGATGTGATCAAAAGTTCAAGAAAAAGCTGTTAAGTGGACGTTGAGTTTGCGTCCATGTATGTTTGTGATCTGGAATAAATACCTGTAGAGTATGTATACAACAGTAAAATCATATATATAAATAACAGGAGAGCATTCCACACCCACCTCCAAACGCCGGCCTCATGGTGAAGTCATGATCGTCCACTTTGAGCAGATGCTCCGTCTTCGTTTTGCGAGCCTTCGTCACATCTGGAGGCTTCTTTGCCAAGGAGCTAGAGGAAGATGACATTCACGGTTAGAGGGTAGGAACTAGGTTTTTTGTTTTGAAAAGATAATAACCAACAGGAGAATACAAATTCAATCTGATGTGACAACCAAAACAAGAACTGCATAAATTGATCATTTATTTACAACCTGTTTATTCTCTTCTCACTTTTAATGTTGTAGTACATTAGAGACCGCAGTAAAAGTCTCTCTTTTCACTTGCATTCACAAAAATTCCATAAAATATCAGCGGCTGAAAGGTCACCCAGAAACTAATCATAATTTCTTGGTAGAGTTTCAGGAATGTCGATATCAACCATGTGCTCAAGCAAAACAGTTACCCTGACTGCAGGAACGCCACAAAAATAGTATTTCTGTCCTGAATGCAAAGCTGTGTTGTGATAATTGTCAGTAGTATAGTATGAGTCTCACGGTGACGGAGCTGTTTAGACCACACACTGTGTTAAATCACCTCTGAGGACAGGACAAATGGGCTTTGCATGGCGAAGCTATACCAGACAGACTTTAGAATTTTGGGAAGAAGCCGTTGTGTTGGTGGTTTCATTCCAACAAGTCCTCCAAAGTACTTTGTTTGCAACTACCCTTAAGATTGAAGATTTTCTATCAGCAGGACAACATTGCTTGTGAATTCCTTGCATAACCTGGATTACTAATAACCATTTCTGATCTCACCACGATGGTTTGGTTAGATTCAGCCATAAAAAGGCCAAACAGTGTTAAGGAAGCATGGATGATTGGATGGTTGACATAACTACCACTAGGCAAAGGTTTCAACAGTTAAAGGACACATAGCTTAAGGTAACTGCTGTTACATTTTATATTACTATAATGAAGACAAATCTTCAATAAACATAAATGGAAAGTCACAAAAATGTTGATACTGAACCTATTTTGCTCTGCCAAAATATCTGATTTGAAATGTTCGTTGTGACAACAACAGCGTTTGTAAAAATAATCTATGATTATTCTGTGGCAGCACTTAGTCAAGGTAAGGTGGTCTTAGTTTAATACCATAGACTGAATATAAGAAGTAGACGTAGTTTGTGGACAACGGTTTGAACCCTCAAATTCAAAAACTTGGCCATCATTTTTTTGGGCTGTCGAACGAACGCTGAATAAATCAATTGCAGGTGACCAAAATGTATCAATTACCTTTCACGAAGTGAAAACACACTGCTAAAGGGTGAAAGTTCTTAGACAAAAACACACAACTCTCAGACGGACAACGCCGTGGGAGTGACCTGTCAATCACAAGGTAGCCCCGCCCTAAAGCTTACCCTGCTTTATGGTCTATTTGACTCTTAATGGACCATAATTTACTAAATGAACATCATGCTGTATTGAAGAAGACTTGAAACTAGAGATTGAGACCATAAACTCATGTTTACAATGTTTACTGAGGTAATAAATAGAGAGAAGTAGAGTAATTTTCTCATAGACTTCTATACAACCAGAGGAGTTGCCCCCTGATGGTCAGTAGAGAGAATGCAGGTTAAAGGCACTTCCGCATTGGCTTCACTTTTCAAAACCAGAGAGTTGCTGCCTGTTCAATACAGACAAAGCTTACAGTGGCTTGATACACAATACACAATTAACATCCAATTAACATGCAACCAAATCCATAACTTTTACCAAAGTGCTTTTGTTGCCTAAACTTAACTACAAGCTGGACCTCAGGACCCTAGTCTACCTTCCTGCTAAAAGCCTTCCCTGTTTTTGGCATTTTCTGAAACAACACTGATCATGGGGAGCAATCTCTTTGATTCCCAGATCCTGCTAATACTGCGACAATTTCCCCAAAACTAAGCATCAAAACAACATGCATTTTGTGATCTGCTGCCTCATCAAAAGGACTACATTGTTTGTCAGTGGCTCCCATATGGAGCCAAATCCAGCCCAATAGTTTTGATCATTTGAAAAAAACAATTGAACCTAAAAGTTCAAGTTTTGGTCTTTAACATTGAAAAATACAACAATGTATTCAAACTAAAAATAAGTGAATGAAAAGTTTTTTGGGTTGAATATAATTTTGATTCAGTTCTGGAATTGTTATGAATAAAATATTTGTTTTCACTTTTCACTTTCATATATATTTTGATATTTGAGGTCTTATATTTTTCAGATTCAGATCTTATCTTTTTCAGCTTCAAATCTTTTTTTCACAATCAGATCGTATTTTTTTCAGTTTCAGACTTTTGGCCTTGATCTCGCGTGGGGGGCGTGGCTGATTCAATTTGTTTTTTATCGGACGACCGATTTGCACGTCAGGACCGCTACGGGCCTCCACCAGAGTTTCCCCTGGCTTCGCCCTGCCCAGACATAGTTCACTGTCTTTTGGGTCGCCGAGTTGAATCCCCCGGGCAGACTGCGCTGACCCCACCTGTTTACCTCTCAATAGCTTCACGCCCTCTTGAACTCTCTCTACAAAGTTCTTTCCCTTAAGGTAATTGTCGGTCTCGTGCCGGTATTTATCCATGGATGAAGTTTACCACCCACGTTGGGCTGCATTCCCAAAAAACCCGACTCCGAGAAGATCGCACACCGGTGCGGCGGGAGCCGTTAACGGCCTCACACCGTCCACACACCGTCCACGGGCTGAGCCTCAATCAGAAGGACTCAAGCCCCCGAGTGACACTGGACAAGCGGTCTTCTGTACGCCACATTTCCCCAGTCCACCATTCGGATGGGGATTTGGTGCTTTATTTACATATTACACAAGTTTAAAAAGCATAGATGGACCCTCGGAGAGTACATCACATTACGGTCATTTAGCAGACGCTTTTATCCAAAGCGACTTACAATTCAGTATCTATCTACACACCGTAGACGCAGCTACGGGAGCAATTTTAGGGTTAAGTGTCAAGGACACAATGACATGAGACTAGTAGAGCAGGAGCTGGGGATCAAACCACCGACCCTCTGATTGAAAGGCGGCCCTGCTCTCCACTTAGCCACGGTCACCCCGAGTAAAAGAGTGGCTTGAGTTCAAGCAATGCAACATCTATCCGACATATTTCAACACAAATGAGTGATATGTTCTTAAGCTTATGGTAATATTTACATATTCAATATCAGAGTGTTCTCAATTGTTTAACTTTGTTAGATTGCCCAATGTGATGCCTGCCAGAAAATGAGGACCTCTATAAAGGAGAACATTCAGTATAACCCGTAGAGTTGAATAAACATAAAATTTAACGTGTTGTATGGAAGTCTTGTTGGTGTTAAGCTTTGGTTTGCTTTCTAAGTGACTGAGCCCTTCGAACTAGTCTGGATGGATCTTGTTGGCAAGCTGAAATGCACCAAGAATGGTTACGTATATATATGTGTCATGGTGGACTACTTCACAAAGTGGCTAGAAGAAGGAGAGCTGAAGAAGTTGTGCATAATGGATTTTTTCACAAGTATGGCGCCCCAAAACGTATCCTGACCAACCGTGGCAAAGAATTTGTCAACAAAGTAAGCCAAATTTTGAGACAAGAGTTCGCAATTATTTAGTGTATTTTCACAGTACGATCGTCACTGTATAATCAGGTAACCAGTTGTTTCAGTTCACCCTAAACCAAAACGTTCCCTGGACATTAACGAGGTATGACTTAATGGATGAATGTCTGAATGACTAACACTTAAATATGTCAAAAACAAATGTAAAATACTTTTCCCTCAAAACTTAATTGGCAATGCAGTTTATTGTTTTGAAGACCAGGCCATTCCAGCTCCAGTCATCAACCCTGGCCTCCACCCTTCAAGGTTTTGAGGCTCGATGTCAGCATCAATGTCACATTTCCCACAGCCACAACAGGCCCTTTGTCTGGTTCTATTAACATAATAATCTGGAGAGGTCGCGGGAGACTATGACAAAGTGTCCTTCTGAACCTCAGAGTCTCGCATGCAGCTCCACCACCATCGGTGTATGGCTGGTTGGGTGAATGCTCGGCAGAGCACTGAAAAAACTGCAGTCTGTTAACCATTTAAAATACAGTCCATGCCGTTTGAATTTGCCTCATTTGAACCTTTTTTGTCGTATTTTTCTACGATTTCCACTCCTTCTATGTGAAAGATGAATCAATAAATAGGACTATTGCAAACAATCCTGCTAACATACACAAACTGTTGCATGCCCATTACCAAGATGTCATCATTCTGCAATAAAGCCAAGGAGACACACCTTATTTCTGCAGTACGCAAACTTCACACTGTTGCTTTTTTTACCTAACCAGGACAGAAAAACATAATTTTATGACTAAAATAACACTGAGAAAAATTAAAATAAGGTGTCAAGAAAGTTGCATTTTAAACTTGGTTTTATACCATTTTGATAAAACACACATTTCACCCAACATATACTTCACAATGCATTTTTGAATATCTGCAGGTGATTTGGCTCCATCAATTGACTTCTGTTGCTTTTAATTGTTATATTCTATCCATAATTAGGGGAAATGTATATCATTCTAAATTATATGACAAGGGATCCATGAGATCCACTACTCTCAAGCATCAGTTCAACAATGTCCACTTACTGTACCTACTGACTATTACCTGACAGATTTAGTGATGATGTCAATTCAATTAAAACGTGTATCTGTATCTCCGTGGTATCTGCACATCTCTGCACATTTCTAAAACGCGTTGATCCTAAATTTGTTTTCCACTTACGTGCCATGCTTCTGGGTCTCCACGGTGCCGGTCCATCTCCGCACCCGGTGGCCGTGCTTACGGCATTCGCCGGTTACAACCAGACACAGAAGTAAAATCAGAGGTTTGGTCAAATAAGGCATTTTGGCGGCGCTAATCCACAGGTGAGTCCCTTGAAAGTCCCTCTCGGTCGGTTCATTCCAGCAGGGCTCGGCCGGCAGCGCATGGTTTCTCAGCAGAGGATGGACGCGTCCTCGCTCATGGCATCAGACTCTGCCGCGCGGCGGCTGAAGGACAGGAACGCGCCTGTTTGCGCGATGCTATACACTGTGTGCACTTATCCTCACGAGAGAGAGAGAGAGAGAGAGAGAGAGAGAGAGAGAGAGAGAGAGAGAGAGAGAGAGAGAGAGAGGCTGAACATCTGTAGCCTACAGGCTAGGGGGGAAACACTCACACACACGCACACACACACGGATTATGTGCAGCCTGGCATGACACAACAAGAGAGGCAGATTATTTCTCCCTCTTGTAAATAAAAACCTCATCAGGAATCACGTTTCACTCAACTCAGGGACATGGTGGAGCAGTTTAAAGACAACCCCCATCTTCACTGGAGCCTTTCTGTGGCCCTGAGCAGAATCATCGACCATTTGTGAGTTAGGATTTGGACTGGTGCCTACGTGATGGCTGCTGCTGGTTTGATTCCCAGTTCCTCTTAACAGAGTGTACCTGAGCAAGACACTGAAGTGTAATTTTACGCACATATCGTTTCATAAATGTCTGTGGACAAGTGTTTATTGTCATTGAAAAGCGCTACACAAACACACACACACACACACACACACACACACACACACACACACACACACACTCCATGAAGTTAACATGCCTCATTCAAATAGCAGTCAATGAAATATTGTTGACAAATGTTAATATTGTTCCAAAGTTGTCCCTCCTTTTATTTGTTAATTATCATGCACTTAACGAATGAAGCTGGTGATTTTTTACTACTGTCAGCACATTTAACACTCTCTCTGGTGCAAGCCCATCGGTTCCTACTGAAGATCACAGATATACAGCTTTTTGTTTTAAAGACTCAATGATTTCCTATAACAGCTGGTCCCTTTAGTTTTTAGCAAAGGTCACTCACACAGGAGGAAATTGTTTCATTTGTTGGGGACTATTTTCAGCAGCGGATTAATCCCCATTTGGTGCAGTCGTGAGTGGAGGTGTTTCGAGCTGATCCTAATGCTGTGTTCACACCAAATGCGAAGTGAATTTGACTCGCTTCACGAATACATATAAAGTCAATGCAAAAACGCAAATGAACACGAATAGATTCAAATTGTGCGAATGAGGCGAATATGTGAAATTCGCCTCATTTGGGTATTTGCTTTCAACTCCAGCGAGTAATTGGAGTGACGCTGTGTCGTGAAAGCCTATCAGCATTGAGATTCTCCTCCTGTCATCACTGACCTTTTAGCAAAGCCTAGCACCGATTGATCCGAGCTCCATTCAGAAAACAAGCATTTTAAAAGGTGTTTGCTTGTCGTCTTGCGGAGAGAACTAACAAAACAGGAATTGCCTGTGAATTCAATGGAAAAATCCCATGAAAAGACCAAACCAGGGCTAATGCTAAAATAAAATAAATATTAATATTTCTCTACTGATCTGTGCTATAAATGTAATTTCTGTATGATTCCAATCATTTCAAGCATTTTCATAATCAAAATCGCTGAATCAGCGCATGTCCTGTTCAAACAGAGGAGAGACGTGAGGTGAGGCAGCGACGAGCTGTGCCTCACCTCAGATTGCGCAATCCCTCACTAACTGGGTTGAGTGTGAGGAATTGTATGTATATTGAGTGTCTGTGAGGGGGGTTTGAGGAATGTGAGGTGTGAACCTGCGGTAGAAGAAAGTAGTTGACAGAGGTGTCTGCCCAGGGCAATGGGTCAGGATCCAAGGGGGAGCTTATCAGATTTCAGCCAATCGTGGAGCTGATCGATAGGCTGAGGAATGTATTTAGTGTTGCTGATCTGACAGAAACCGCTGTGAAAAAGCACAGAGGGGCAAACAGTACTCTGCCTCAAAGAAGGGTGTCACAGTTCAGTCATCCAGCCATCAGTAATTTTCCATTGATCCTGCCTCTGCCCCACTCAACCTGTCAGCCACGCCCACCTCGTCAGTTCACTCCACTCACCTGTGCACACAGCTGCCTCTCATCACATGCAATCAGCCCAGCATATAGTCACCAGCTCCACACTCACTCCTTTGCCAGATTGTTCTTTGCCATGCGAGTCTTTCCAGCGTTCTCCTGCCTGTCTTCCCGGTACCGACCTCGCCTGTCCCTGATTCCCTGCTTCATCTGCCTCCTGGTTATTCGACCTAGCCTTCCGTCCCTGACCAAGAACTTTGCCTCTCCTCTCCTGATTCCTGTTTGCCGGTTTCTAAACCGTTTGCCTGTCTGCCGGAGTCTAAGTAAAACGTTGAACTTTCTACCTCTGTCTTCTGAGTCCTTTGTACTGCAATTGGGTCCATACACCACCCGTTACAAAGGGGGTGTGCGAGAGCCCACAGGTCGGGTTTATGCTTGTTCTGTCGTTGCTCTTCTACACTTTTCTTCTTCTTATATTTTGCTTTGACCACAAGAATGTAAGATTCTATATCCAAGCTTAAAAATGTCTCAAAAAACAAGTAAATATGACCAAATCAACAGCAATTCAACGTCGGACAGGAAAAGTAACCTTTTATGTGTTTGTTGTTCTCTTTATACATCCGTGGTTGTTACACAGATTATCGCGGAATCTCACAATGTTCGCAGGTGGCGCCCGCGAGCGCTCTGCTTCTGAAACGCTCCCGGTGGGGCAGATCGCGGCGCACACGCTCCCGGTGTAATCAAATATGTACCTTACGTGTGTGTGTGTGTGTGTGGTGTGTGTGTGTGTGTGTGTGTGTGTGAAGAATGCATGCTGATATGAAAAACAACCAGAAGTCAATGTGCAAGCTGCCAATTGAATGGTGATTTAAGCTACTCTATTGGGTTCATATATTTGTAAATCTGATTTATGTAGTGTCAGTGCCTCACCAGCCACGAACCTCACCGCACGTCACTGGACCAAACCAAAAACGAATGTCAATTAACAAGTCTTGTGTGAGGACCAAAGACTGATCTATCTCTTCCACTGCTGCCAAAAACTATGAAAGCTGCACTAATCACCATTTCTTTATTAACAATAGATTAAATCGCTCATAGTCACCAATCTACAGAGAATTAGAAGTCTTAAAAAAAACGACACACATTCAGACTTATCTTTTGAATGAGATATTCCATCTCAGGCAGTGCTTTTGTCGGTGTTGGTGCAATTTAGACACTTCTAATGTAAATGTTAATAAACTTTGAATAAATGTGCGAACAGCGCTCTGTTCAGCAGCAGGGGCAGAGCTTCAGAACTCTGCAGACCAGCATGTCGTCCGCAGCGGGCAGACCACAGCTCTGCAGAAATGTATTTCATGTTTCTAACCGGGAGTAACCCCGACATCAGTGTGTTTTCAAGGGACGGATTTAGTTCTCTGAGGGTCCCAGGCCGATGCTGATTTCCTTTACTTTTCACCCTTTCTCTAACTGTGGATATTGGTATTAACATCGAATATGATGCTGGATAGTTTCATGAATAATAATTCATCATATTTAATTGTTATATTTTGTGAGCCAAATCTATAAATTTCTCTGTAGGTAAATTATAGTACTTTGATATTTTCATATATAAGGCTGTATAAAGCCTTACACACACACCTTTTGTATGTTATTTTGGGGTCCAATAAATTAGAATAGTCACATAATATTTTACACATAATAAATCTATAGCAACAGGCCCTTTTAGTTTGGGGCCCCAGGCCCAGGTTGCTACCTTGTTTAGGTTAAGTCTGGCCCTGGTGTTTTTTCACCGGTGTTTCTGACCAAGAGTAACTGCATTTTGGGTGTCTGATTCAACTATGCCATGACAGGTGTATTGCTCAGAACCCAAGGAAGCGCAGTGTTGAGTGGGAAGTTGTTTGTTCCTCCAGAGAATTGTAAGCAGCAACATCACAGGCACACTCGACCCGTTCTGAACAGCCATGTGTTCAGTGGCCACTGCACAACTAAGTGCAATGAGCTGTGAAAGTCAGTATCAGCGATGAAAGCGTATGAATACAGAGTTCAGTATGAAAGCTTGGTGAGTGGTGAAGGGATTAAATAACTTGACACCGCAATGGCACTTCAGCTCGACCAAACCAAAGACCTGCAACACACACACACACACATTCTACAAGGGACCAAGGCAGAGGGTGCTGGAGCCGTTATCCCAACACTGCATGGAACAAAGAAAGGGGTAAAGTGTTGTGGTCTGGCATGAAGCTAACATACACAGTGACACAGTGAATATTTCAGCTTGTAACAAACTGTTTTAACAACTTCCCAATCATCAAGACAATAACAACACTGCCCTGTGCCCACATACCTTGTATAGACCTCCAGGGGCTGGTTTCATAGAGATATGCAGACTGCTCTGTAGTGTAAAGCAGTCTTAATTTTGCTCATAGGTTAGTCTCATGTAAGTTGTGTTGCACAAACATAAAAACTGACAAACTCAAAAAACTTGAGACCTTACCCCCAGGCTAACTCAGACATAAGAACCATGGTAACCATGGTAACTGTGTTGCCTGCTTCCCCTGTCCATGCCATAAAGAAATCAAATAGGTAACAAAGAATATAACAAATTAAAGCTGCAAGCAGCATTGATCGGGCCCTCGCAACTTCACGCACGTCGAGGGTACTGGCACGACTCTGGTTGATGCGGCCATGCATTTCTGTGACCATCATACACTGCGTGCATGAGTTAAACTATATTTCCTGCGTCTACCAGCAGCGTAGCAAGATCATGTTGCCAGGTCTTAAGCCTCAAATGTTTTGAGTGTACCTCAGATACAATCATAAATGTAAGCCTGTTAGGATCATTAAGAAAATGAATATGTGTGAATGCGCTTCAGTGTTTGTAAAAAAACAGACCGTCAGTTTACTGGGATGGGGTTCAACTCCCTGCAGTGTCCTGCTGATTGTATTTGGACTTACATGAAAGTTAACAGAACAGTAGTGTCATTTGCTTTTACTGGAACACTTCAATTTAACACCGTTTTCATTTTAAGCTCTTCTATAACTTTAGATTGTAGTGTGAAGCATTCATTGTAACATTTAATGTGATTTTCATGAAGAAGCTCTGGACAGATCATTTATACTAATGCCCACTGACATGGTTTGAGAACCACTGTTATCTAACTTTTCTCTCCAAGCATCTTAGTTTGCACATATTTAAATAAGAGAAGTCTTTTTCTCATGGTGTGCCCACGAACCCTTGAAATAAATTCAGTGTTTGGGCTGCTGTAATGAAAGAAATCTGCTTACATCCGTGGTTGCCAGTAGGTGGCGCGAGGACTATGAGTTAATATTGGCATGCAGAAGTTCTAAAATCATGACAGTAATCAAGCATGGCAAGTTTGGGACAGTTTTGACAAAGTACAGTTGAGTTATAACAGCTTGATGAATGATGGCGAACCATGTAAAATGGCCGTCAACACCACATCTACATCGTTCGATGAAACCTCAAGCTTTTAGTAACTTTTAAATCGCTAAGGTGTTTCGATTGTTCTGACCAAATTCTAAGTTGATCGGATTAATTCCCTAGGAGGAGTTCGTAGTACAGCACATGGAAATGGGAAAAATACACGAGAAATTCATACAAAATTCAAAATGACTGACTTCCGGTTGGGTTTAGAGCATGGACCCCGAAGACTTTTTGTTAAGTCTACATGTGATACATCTGCTTACCAAATGTTATACAGCTAGGTGAAACGTACTGCGAGGGCTGCATTGTCAAAAAATTGTAGGGGGCGCTATAGAGCCGACATGCCGCTCTGAAGCATTAAAATCACATCAGATAACTACATTCAGGATTTTAGATGTTTTTGACATGTTTGGTTACGTTTTGAGCAGTTTTAGCCCACAAAAACACTTTCGTTTTTCGTGGCAAAGAATGCGTTGCCACGGCAACGGCCTTTCACGAAACAACAACCTTTGAGTAACTTTTCATCACAAAGGTCTTTAGATTGTACTGACCAAATTTGAAGTTGATTTGATTAATTCTCTAGGAGGAGTTCGTTAAAGTAGAGCGCCTGGAAATTGAAAAAACAACACTAGAAATCCTCCTTTTTGCGATGAAACTGGTACGATAATATTAATAATTAAAGCTGCAAGCAGCGATGAACGGGCCCTCGCCTCCTCCCGCACGTCGGGGGTGCCGGCGGGACTCCAACTTCTGCGGCCAAGAACGTCTGCGACCGTCGGAAAGCGCGCCTATGAAACCGATGCTTTTTTTCTGCTTTGACCGCGTGATGCTAGAAATGATGCTATGCAAATAATCCACCATTTCCTTTATCTGCTGTGCGGCGCTACAGAAGACCTGCAAACATGCATTATGTTGCTTTATATGAACTGAAAAGCACATTGTGTAAAAGTCATGTAAATCGGATGCCAGTTGTCAAAAAACGCAGAATTACTTTGGCCAGCAGGTGGCGCTGTGAGTATTAGTGAAAATTAGCTTGTAGACATCCTCAGGCCATGAGTGTTATCAAGCATGGGAAGTTTAGGAGCGTTTGGAACAAGTCCGGCTGAGTTACATCAGCTTTTTTCATGGGGAGTCACGTAAAGTAGCCGCCCGCTACGGCTAAGCCATTCCGTCAAACGTAAAGCTTTTGATAACTTTTAATCACAAAGGTCTTGAGACTGTACCGACCAAATTTGAAGTGGATCCGACAAAGTGCCTAGGAGGAGTTCGTTAAAGTATAGCGACTAGAAATGAGTCTAAATCCATTGAAAAATGACACAAAAATCAAAATGGCCGACTTCCGGTACGGTTTAGAGCATGGTCCCAAGAGACTTATTTGTAAGTCTCTCTGAGATACATAATCCTACCATGTTTCATACAGGTACCTCAAACGTAGCACTGGGGCTGCTCTTTTGAAATATTGTAGGGGGCGCTATGGAGGCAATTTAAAACGGCCAAGCCAAACACCCATATAAAATAAGTACTCCCATTACTTATAACACATGTATAAAGTTCCATGAATTTTTGAGCATCGCAAGCCACTGATCCATCAGCCTACTTTTACATGGCGAATGATGCGTTGCCGCGGCAACAGCGTTCAACCAAAACTCCCAATATTCATGATGGTGCATCATCAACGTGTTAAGACTATCTTTACAAAATTTCAGACTGATCTGGTGAACTGGCTAGGAGGAGTAAATAAAAGTATAAAATATGACATTTCCTTTTGCCAGTAGGTGGCACTATGAGTTATTGAACATTTTTCAATTGAAATGTGCTAAGAGTTGAAGTAGCATCATGCATAAGAAATTTCGTGCAGATTGAATAATGTAACTTGGAGTTATAACAACTTCTTTCTTCCCGGCCAATGAGGCAAAATGGCCGCCCCGCCACGTCAAGGTTCTTTGATGAAAACTCTAGCTTTTGATATCTTTTCATCACAAAGGTCTTAAGAGCATCCCGACCAAATTTGAAATCGATCGCATGAATTCTCTAGGAGGAGTTCGTTCAAATACAAAGGCTGAAAACGCGAAAAATCACCAAAAAACTGAAATTGAGTGAATTACTGTAGCGCCCCCTATTGGTTGAATGGAATGAAAATTACAGGGTATGTTCCACCATGCAATATGCACAAATACTGCAAATTTGGTGATTTTAGGATACAGGGTTGAGAAGTTATGTGTATTGAAAAACAAGCCACGCCCCAAGAAGTTAATTGGTCCGTATCTTCTTAACGCTTTAAGATATCAACAAGCTTTTGATAACGTCATGTGATCTTGATCCAATAATGATCCACAGAAAATTTGGTAGCAATTGGACCAAGTGTGTAGGAGGAGTTCTCAAAAATGTGTTTTTCACAAAATTCAAGATGGCGGAAAATCTAAATAGGCGGACCTTAGGGGTCTGAGAGGCTTTTTTTTAGAGCTAGTGGATCTGGACATGTGTGTCGAATTTCGAGTAAATCGGACATACTGGCCGAGGGGCGTCGCCGGTCCGATTGTAGGGGGCGCTAGAGAGCCATTTTTTTACACTGAAATATGCAACCTATGTCAGATGGCTATTTTCGCCAGACCTGACAAGTCTGCAAAATTTGGTGAGTTTTCATGAATGGCAAGTATCCCAAAAATGCCCCAAAGTGTAAAAATAAAAATCATTAAAGCTGCAAGCAGCGATGAACGGGCCCTCGCCTCCTCCCGCACGTCGGGGGTAACGGCAGGACTCCAACATATGCGGTCGAGAACGTCTGCGACCGCCAGACAACGCGCCTACGAAACTGATGCTTTCTTTCTGCTTGGACCGCGTGATGCTGAAAATGATGATCTGCAAATAATCCACCACTTCCTTTATCTGCTGTGTGGCGCTACAGAAGACCCGCTAGCATGCATTATGTTGCTCTATATGAACTGGAAAGCACATTGTGTAAATGTCATGTAATTCAGATGCTGTTTGTCAGAAAATGCAGATTTCCCTTTGCCAGCAGGTGGCGCTGTGAGTATTACTGAAAGTTAGCTTGTAGACATCCTCAGGCCATGAGTCATATCAATCATGTGAAGTTTGGGACTGTTTGGAACAAGTCCGGCTGAGTTACATCAGCTTCTTTGGTGGGGAATCACGTAAAGTAGCCGCCTGCTACGGCTAAGCCATTCCATTAAACGTAAAGCTTTTGATAAATTTTAATCACAAAGGTCTTGAGACTGTACCGACCAAATTTGAAGTGGATCCGACAAAGTCCCTAGGAGGAGTTCGTTAAAGTATAGTGACTAGAAATAAGCCTAAATCTATTGGAAAATGACACAAAAATCAAAATGGCCGATTTCCGGTACGGTTTAGAGCATGGTCCCAAGAGACTTATTTGTAAATCTCTCTGAGATACATGTTCCCACCAAGTTTCATACATGTACCTCAAAGGTAGCACTGGGGCTGCTCTTTTGAAATATTGTAGGGGGCGCTATGGAGGCAATTTAAAATGGCCAAACCAAACACCCATATAAAATATGTCTTCCCATCACCTAGAACACATGTATAAAGTTCCATGAGTTTTTGAGCATCGCAAGCCACTGATCCATCAGCCTACTTTTTCATGGCGAATGATGCGTTGCCGCGGCAACAGCGTTCAACGAAAACTCCCAATATTCATGATGGTGCATCATCAACGTGTTAAGACTATCTTTACAAAATTTCAGACTGATCTGGTGAACTGGCTAGGAGGAGTAAATAAAAGTATAAAATATGACATTTCCTTTTGCCAGTAGGTGGCACTATGAGTTATTGAACATTTTTCAATTGAAATGTGCTAAGAGTTGAAGTAGCATCATGCATAAGAAATTTCGTGCAGATTGAATAATGTACCTTGGAGTTATAACAACTTCTTTCTCCCCGGCCAATGAGGCAAAATGGCCGCCCCGCCACGTCAAGGTTCTTTGATGAAAACTCTAGCTTTTGATAACTTTCATCACAGAGGTCTTAAGAGCATCCCGAACCAAATTTGAAGTCGATCGCATGAATTCTCTAGGAGGAGTTCGTTCAAATACAAAGGCTGAAAACGCGAAAAATCACCAAAAAACTGAAATTGAGTGAATTACTGTAGCGCCCCCTATTTGTTGAATGGAATGAAAATTACAGGGTATGTTCCACCATGCAATATGCACAAATATTGCAAATTTGGTGATTTTAGGATACACGGTTGAGAAGTTATGTGTATTGAAAAACAAGCCACGCCCCAAGAAGTTCATTGGTCCGTATCTTCCTAACGCTTTAAGATATCAACAAGCTTTTGATAACTTCATGTGATCTTGATCCAATAATGATCCACAGAAAATTTGGTAGCAATCGGACCAAGTGTGTAGGAGGAGTACTCAAAAATGTGTTTTTCACAAAATTCAAGATGGCGGAAAATCTAGGTAGGCGGACATTAGGGGTCTGAGAGGCTTTTTTTTAAAGCTAGTGGATCTGGACATGTGTGTCAAATTTCAAGTAAATTGGATATACTGGCCGAGGGGCGTCGCTGGTCCGACTTGTAGGGGACGCTAGAGAGCCATTTCTTTTCACACATATATGAAACCTATATCATACCTCTATTTTCACCAGGCCTGACAAGTCTGCAAAATTTGGTGAGTTTTCATGCATGGCAAGTATCCCAAATATGCGACCAAAGTACAAAAATAAAAATCAGAATAATAATTAAAGCTGCAAGCAGCGATGAACGGGCCCTCGCCTCCTCCCGCACGTCGGGGGTGCCGGCGGGACTCCAACGTATGCAGCCGAGATTGTCTGCGACAGTCGGACAACGCGCGTCGGAGTCCGATGATTTTTTTCTGCTTGGACCGCGTGACGCAGGAAATGATGCTATGCAAATAGTCCACAGCATCCTGTATCCGCTGTGTGGTGCTACAGAACATGCACAAACATGTTTTATGTTGCTCTATAACAACTGTAGACAACATTGTGTAAAAGTCATGTAAATCGGATGCCAGTTGTCAAAAAACGCATAATTACTTTGGCCAGCAGGTGGCGCTGTGAGTATTAGTGAAAATTAAAGCTGCAAGCAGCATTGATCGGGCCCTCGCAACGTCGCCCACGTCGAGGGTACTGGCAGGACTCTGGTTGATGCGGCAATGCATTTCTGTGACCATCATACACTGCATGCACAAGTTAGATGATATTTCCTGCGTCGACCAGCAGCATAGCAGGACCATGTTGCCAGGTCTTAAGCCTCAAATGTTTTGAGTGTACCTCCGATACAATCATAAATGTAAGCCTGTTAAGATCATTAACAAAATGAACGTGTGAATGTGCTTCAGTATTTGTAACATAACAGACTGTCAGGTTACTGGGATGGAGTTCAACTCCCTGCAGTGTCCTACTGATTGTATTTGGACTTACATGAAAGTTAACAGAACAGCAGTGTCATTTGTTTTTACTTGAACACTTTAATTTGACACTGTTTTCATTTTAAGCTCTTCTGTAACTTTAGATTGTAGTGTGAAGCATTCGTTGTAACATTTAACCTGATTCTCATGTAGAAGCTCTAGACAGATCATTTATACTAATGCCCACTGACATGGTTTGAAAAACACTGTTGATTAACTTTTGTTCTCCAAGCATCTTAGTTTGCACATATTTAGATCAGAGAAGTCTTTTTCTCATGGTGTGCCCACAAACCCTGTTTGGGCCGCTGTTATTATAGAATTCTGTTTACGTCCGTGGTTGCCAGTAGGTGGCGCTATGACTATGAGTTAATATTGGCATGCAGAAGTCCTAAAATCACGACAGCAATCAAGCATGTCAAGTTTGGGGCAGTTTTGACAAAGTAAGGTTGAGTTACAAAAGCTTGATGGATGATGGCGAATCATGTAAAATTGCCGCGACACCAAGTCCATGTTATCCGATGAAACATCAAGCTTTTAGTAACTTTTAATCGTTAAGGTCTTTAGGTTGTTCTGACCAAATTCTAAGCTGATCGGATTATTTCCCAGGAGGAGTTCGTAGTGCAGCACCTGGAAAAGGAAATAAAACCACAAGAAATTCATACAAAATTCAAATTGACTGACTTCCGGTTGGGTTTAGAGCATGGACCCCTAAGACTTTTTTTTAAGTCTACATGTGATACACCTGCTTACTTAATTTCATACATCTAGGTGAAACGTACTGCGAGGGCTGCATCGTCGAAATATTGTAGGGGGCGCTATTGAGCCGAGTTGCCACTCTGAAGCATTAAAATCACATCAGATAACTACATTCAGGATTTTAAATGTGTGTGACAAGTTTGATTTTGTTTTGAGTATTTTTAGACCCTCAAAAACACCTTTGTTTTTCATGGCGAGGAATGCATCGCCACGGCAACGGCATTTCACGACACAACAAGCTTTGAGTAACTTTTAATCACAAAGGTCTTTAGATTGTTCTGACCAAATTCTAAGTTGATCTGATTAGTTCCCTGGGAAGAGTTTGTTAAAGTAGAGCGCCTGGAAATTGCAAAAACGACACTAGAAATTCGGACTAAATTCAAAATGGCTGACTTCCGGTTGGGTTTAGGGCATGGCCCCAAGAGACTTTTATTTAAGTCCACATGTGATACATGTGCCTACCAAATGTTGTTAATCTATGTGAAACGTACTGCGAGGGCTGCTTCGTCAAAATTTTGTAGGGTGCGCTATTGAGCCGATTTAACACTCTGATTGAATAAAATCATATTATAGAACTACATTTTGGCCTTGTGATCTGTGTGTCAAGTTTGCTTGTGTTTCAAGCTTTTTTAACCTCTCCAAATGACCATCGTTTTTCACGGCGAAGACTGCGTTACCACGGCAACGGCGTTCGACGAAACATCAAAAGCTTAGAGAACTGGCATTATGAACTTCTTACATTTGTGTGGAACTAATTTGATGTTGATCTGATTTTCTAACTAAGAGAAACAAGCCAAAGTATAAAGACTTTAACTTACTGTTGCCAGTAGGTGGCGCTATGACTATGATTCAAAATTGGCTTGCAGATGTCTTCAGGCCTGGAGTTTAATCAAACATGTGAAATCTGGTAAAGATCTGATGATGCAGAGTCGAGTTACATCAGTTTATTCGTTCATGGCAAAGGATCGAAGTTCGCCGAGCCGCCACGTCGCCGCTCTTCGACAACTTCTTACAATCTTCACAATAAAGCATTATCAACATCTTAAGGCTTTTCTGACAAAACTTTAGAGGGATCGGAATAATCTGTGAGGAGCAGGATGTCAAAGTACAAAACGTACAACTTCCAGTTGCCACTAGGTGGCGCTATTACTGTGATTCTAAATTGTCATATACATGTGTTCAGGGTCAGGATGTTATGACATATGAGAATTTTGGAGCAGATTAGGCAATGTACAGCCGAGTTACAACAACTTCCTGTTTCATGGCGAATGGTGTTTTTTTGCCGCCACGCCACGGACACATAGTTCGATAACTTTTTGATCTTTGAGTATCGTTTCACTGCCAAGGTCTCAAGAGCATACTGACCAAATCTGAAGGCAATCGGGTTTAATCTCTAGGAGGAGTTCGTTAAAGTACGGTGCCTTGAAACGGTCCAAAAACGTCATAAAATTTAAAATGGCCGACTTCCTGTTTGGTTTAGGATATACCTCCTTTTGACTTTTTTGTACGTCCCATCACGTTCCACATACCTACCAAATTTCATACAGCTAGGTGAAACCCAAAGTTGGGGCTACTCTGTAGGGGGCGCTATCGAGCCAATATGTCATGCCGCAGCTGGACACCCCAATAATACTGGAATTTTCACCATGATTGAATTTTGTGCCAAATTTAAAAAAATTCCCAGTATCCCAAGCACCTCCTTTTTGCGATGAAACTGGTACGATAATAATAATAATAATAATAAAAAACATTAGAATAACAATAGGTCCTGCGCTCCTACTACGTCGGTGCTCGCGCCGTAAGAAAAAACATTAGAATAACAATAGGTCGTCCGCTCCGACTACGGATAATAATTCCTACAGTTTCAATAAGGACCTCGCAGCCCGTCCCGGAGTTTAACATATTTTTCCCGCTGGACTCGGCAATGTTGGAAATTATGTGGTGCAAATATTCCACCAGTTCCTGCATCCACTATGTGGCGCTAGAGAACATGCTTAAACATGCATTATTATGCTCTACATCAAGTGCAGACCACATCATCATGTCTTGTAAATCGGATTCCGTCCTTCACATAACGCTGACTTCCATTTCATTTGCCAGTAGGTGGCGCTATGACTTTGAGTGAAAATTGGCTTGTAGACATCCTCAGGTAATGACTGTTATCTATTATAGCAACTTTGGGACAGATTTAAGCAAGTCCAGTGGAGTTACATCAGCTTGTTGTTTAATGGCGAATCACGTAAAATGGCCGCCACGCCACGGCTACGCTATTTCATCAAACGTAAAGCTTTGAGTAACTTTTAATTGCAACGGTCTTTAGATTGTACTGACCAAATTTTAAGTGGATTTGACAAAGTCCCTAGGAGGAGTTTGTTAAAGTATAGTGATTAGAAATCATGGGAAAATTCACCCAAAAATCAAAATGGCCGACTTCTGATTGATTTTAGAGTATGGTCCCAAGAGACTTTTTTTAAGTCTATAAGTGATACATGTGCCTACCAAATTTCATACATCTAGGTCAAACGCATTTCGAGGGCTGCATCGGCAAAATTTTGTAGGGGGCGCTATTGAGCCGACTTGCCAATCTGAAACATTAACATCACATTAGAAAACTACACTCATGATTTTAAATATGTGTGCCATGTTTGGTTCTGGTTTGAGCATGTTTAGCCGCTCAGAAACACCATAGTTTTTCATGGCGAAGAATGCATCGCCACGGCTACGGGCTTTCACAAAATAACAATCTTTGAGTAACTTTTCATCACAAGGGTCTTCAGACTGTAATTTGAAGTCAATCTGATTAATTCCCTAGGAGGAGTTCGTTAAAGTATAGCGACTAGAAATCAAGGGAAAAGTCACACAAAAATCAAAATGGCCGACTTCCTGTTAATTCTAGAGCATGGTCCCAAGAGACTTTTTGTTAAGTCTCCACGTGATACATGTGCCTACCAAATTTCATACATGTAGGTCAAACGTAGCACTGGGGCTGCGTTTTTGAATATTTGTAGGGGGCGCTATCGAGGCAATTTTAAACAGTCAAGCCAAAAAGCCAAATGAAATATTTATTTACATCACCTATGACACCTGTGTAAAGTTCCAAGGCTTGTTGAGCATCCTAAGCCACATAAAAATAAGCTTCATTTTTCATGCCGAATGACGCGTTGCTACGGCAACAGCGTTTTGCATCAACTCACAATATTCATGATGAAGCATCATCAATGTCTTACGGCTTACCTTACCAAATTAAAGACTGATCTGGGTAACTTCCTAGTCAGAGTACATCAAAGTATAAAACTTGTCATTTCCTTTTGCCAGTAGGTGGCGCTATGACTTTTTGAAAATGTTGGCATGAGAATGTGCTCAAGACTGGACCAGCATCATGCATAACAAGTTTGGGGCAGATTGAATAAAGTACCTTGGAGTTACAACAACTTCCTCTTTCATGGCGAACGGCACGAAATGTGCATGACATGGGCGCCACATAAAACGAAGGTCGTTCAATGTCAGTAGACCATTTTTGCAAATTTTCATCTTTAAAGTCTTTAGATCACCCTGACCAAATTTGAAGTTGATCGCATAAATTCTGTGGGAGAAGTTTGTTAAAATACAACGCCTGAAAACGATGAAAAATGCCTAAAAATGCAAAAAATGGGAGGATTACTGTATCGCCCCCGAGTGGTTGTATGGAATAAAAATTTGAGTGTATGTTACAGAACACAATGTGGACATACACACCAGATTTCGTGACAAAAGGCCACATGGTTTTGAAGTTATATGTATTGCTGTAAAAGGCCATGCCCCTATGAAATTCATTGGTCCATATATTTCTATTGCAATGGGTTATCAACAAGCTTTTAGTAACTTTGGATGATATAGATCCAATAATGATCCACAGCAAATTTGGTACAAATCAGACCCAGCTTGTAGGAGGAGTTTGTAAAAATGTGTTTTTCACAAAATTCAAAATGGCGGAAAATATTGGAAGGCGGAGCTTAGGGGTCTGATTGGCTTTTTTGTAGAGTAGGTGGAGGTGGACATGTGTGTCGAATTTCAAGTAAATCGGACACAATGGGTAAGAGTTGCTGCAAGGCGTTGCCGGTCAGACTTCTAGGGGGAGTCTACGTCGGTGCTCGGGCCCTAATAAACATTAGAAGAACAATAGGTCCTCCGCTCCGACTACGTCGGTGCTCGGGCCCTAATAAAAAACATTAGAATAACAATAGGTCCTCCGCTCCGACTACGTTGGTGCTCGGGCCCTAATAAACATTAGAAGAACAATAGATCCTCCGCTCCGACTACGTCGGTACTCGGGCCCTAATAATTAAAAACATTAGAATAACAATAGGTCCTCCGCTCCGACTATGTTGGTGCTCGGTCCCTAATAACATCATACCAGTTTATTTTTCATATCTCAGGTACTACAAGAAAACATTTTAGGTTTCTCACAAGACAACTAACATAGATAGGCCTACATACTGTAGATAATGTGCATTCAATATATTATTCTGACTTAATTACAACCCCAATATAAATGAGCAGTTGAGCACCAGCAGATGCAACTTTTTAAATAATGTGACAAAAAAAGAAATATAGCACAGCAGTCTCAGTACATTCATGATGAATCTTGCCTCACTGACAGAAGCTTTAAGGCTTTAGCAGTACACAACATATCATTGTTTCATCGTCTACAATTTATCACACTGAAGCTTTCCCCAGTTTAAAAGCTTTCTCCCACTGTGGAGCAGACAAAACAGGAGCATTACAAATAATGGCTTTATCACTCTCTGAGGACCAAACATATTTGGTCTTAGCCTTTAACAGGTTTGTGAGGGACTCAACAACCAAAGAAAAAGTCCTACAACAATGTATGAACTCATTTTTAGTTCGGGGTTAGGCGTAATAGTTTTCACATTTTTACATACCGTATAAACTCTGCCTTGCCCAATCACACAACCCAAAAATGTAACAGTGGCTAACAGTTAAATGTCTTTGAGTCAAGTGGTCAAACAGTTTCTCAATGTGGTCAAGATATTACCCAGCGAGCGTACTGAATGAATCAATTTCTCATGCTTCTTTAGATGGTGTCATGCCATTGTTCTGAAAGCCCATTATACCAAAGTCCCAGCAGTCTGAAAAATGTCCTATTGGAGAGAAGCCTGTTATCTGAAAATGGAATGCCCATTGTTGCAAAAATACAATCTCTCTGTGAAATAAGCATAAGCACATGGCTAATTATTATGCAAAGTGATGGTAGCTTTTTTAATTTCCTATGGTGATGGTAAGATACGCCCTACTGCCTATTCTTACCGTAACCCTAACCAATCGCACTCCTAAATCCCAAATTTAATCAACCCAACCAAGGAAGACACGTGTGATAAGAGGCAGAGTAGGGGGGGTCATACAATGAAAAAAAATCAGGAAGATCCCATGACATCATTCTGCATAATAAAGAGCCATGTGCTTCTGTTTGTGTATTTTTGGAGCAATGGGCCTTCAGATAAATGGCCGTTTGTTTTTGAGGTAATGGGTGTTCGGGTAATTGGGACAATTTGGGGATTATTGGATTTTTGAGAAAAAGGGTGGTGCCCATTTTGGACAATAGGACTTGCCAGTAGTTCGAAATTGCTGAGAAATTTAGTGGACTCCACTTGATCAATGCAATCTTCCACAGGGAGGTGGAAAATAATCTGGCTTTGTTACGTTATTGACCTTTGAGGTCTGAACAGAATCTGGGAGTGTTAATGATTCAGTCACAATCGACATCTGATTCCCTTCACCGCCCACTCAGCCGACACCCACTGCGTAGCCTCCAAGACATGCAACTTATCCAGAATTTTCCCTGCCAATTGCCCTCTTAATCAGCCGCTGCATGATCTGGCTCATTGCCAATGCTGTCAAGGGATGGGATGAATAATGTAAAAACTTCTGGTCTGGCATTTCCATATTAAAACGGGAAGAAGCCTTCTGGTTAATTTAGCTACAAAGCTTCCAGTGCCTTCCACAACCATTCTCAGGCTGTTAATAGGCTTTGTCATGTGGAGCTGAATAAGAATTCTGTACAGGGAGAACTGCACGTTACGACTCACTGTAACATTCATATTGATGTATGACTCACATGAAACATGATATGCAACAGTCGTTGATACAAAGCATGCTGCCACCCAACCTTTGAGGGAAAAAACAAACCTAGATCTGATGGTACTCAATAACCTTCTGATCACACAATTATTATTTCTATCAACAGTTTGGACAATGTAAGTGAGTCAGCGCTGCTAAGGGTAGAAATCATGCCTGCTTAATATTGTTAGATCTTTCTGTTGCTTATGATATATGGTCATCTACCATTACATACTTATTGGTATTCAGGGTAAGGCTTTACAATGATTTACTGATGTCTACAACACAGAGTATCTGTCGTGATCGATTTCTTTTATATGCTCTTCTGCTATCTGATTTATTTGAACCCGAGGCTCAATTCTAGTCCCTATTTTACTTTTTATTGTGCTTCCACTAGGCTCTGTGTAAAGAAAGTACATCATTTATTATTGCTACCCTGATGGCATGCAGCTGGAACCAAATGAAACACATTATCTTCAGTCTCTTTCTGTTGTCTTGAGTGTGTAAAATGCTGGCTGGCCGAAATCTTTCTTCAGCTAAATGAGAGTATAACAGAGGCTCTAACTGTTGGTCCCAAAATGTCTCTGCTGGTATGCTCAATTCTCTTGGCCCCTGGCCTTAAATCTCTGCACACGTCATGTCACACTGCGTTACAATTTTATAAACAAAATGTTGTCATTAGCAGTAGCTTTTTCTCACTTTCCACACAGATAGTGAAAATATAACCTTTTCTTTCCTTTGCTGATCTGGAGCGATGGGTATGACATTTACTGTATTGGCCCTACCTTCCCTGGTTACCCATGAAATATTGAATGGACTTTTAGATTATTCTACCATGCTTTATAGTTTTTAAAGCATTGAATGGACTTAGCTTACATAGTCTTAGTCCACACTACACACAGACCCTTCAGATCTTCTTATCAGTTACTCCAAGTTTCCAGTAAAAATCCAGGTGATTTGTTCTGGGTGCTTTTTCCATTGCCGCACCAGTGAGTAAATAGTGAGTAAATCCCTCACTATGAGATCTTCAATGACTATGTTTACATGCACACTCATATTCTACTATTACTATATAAAAAAAATCAGAATTTGATATGGTTCATGTAAACATCATGTTCCGTTTGGATATTTTGAATTATGCCTTATTCCAAATTGAACATTTTCCGATTAAGACGTGGGAAATGCTGATATTATTAGGGTTTTAGGAGCATTCTTTGGGTATGTATGCAGCGCATTTGAAATATGCGTCAATCTGTCCATATATCTATCACAGTCGTATACTTAATATTCCTATACAGCGTGATGGATCAGATGAAAAGAGTGTAGCGTGTGTGCAGCTTGTCCTGACCATGGCTTTAGGCTTGGCTGTTAAAGCGATCGAGATTGGACGAGGTAATGAGTTCTTTGATATCTCTTCAAGTTGCCCACCATCAAAGTGCGATCGGGGAGGAGGAAGCCAACCCCTTTGACAACCAGCAGGGCTGAGTTTCATCACAGAGAATGCTGCCAGCTCACTCATTGTCCTTTTCAAGGGGATTCAGTAAAATCCACAGCAGTCTGCACACGTCCAATCCTGACAGCTTTCATCTTGACAAGCTGGACTTGGTACTGGTAATTATCTGTGTGGCAGACCACAATATGTGATGCTGAATGACACTCCAGTCAGAATGGTGAGTCTGTAACAATGATGATAATATACCGAGTCGCCAAAGACTGTGTTATGTTTGAATAACAGCCACTATTCATACCATCCCTGGAGGCTGTTAGCAGCTCATGAATTAACTCAGCTCGTGAAAATCCTTGTCATTATTGTTGTGAGTAGAATAATGAATAATTTTATTAAGATAAAGATAAATCTATATTGATCCCCAGTTGGGACACCTGGTGGTTGCAGCAGCACAAGGACAGAAATAGTACATATAAATAAAGCAAATACAATTTATAAATAATATGACTTTGCAAAACTTAATTTAAAAAAAAAAAAAAAATATGTAATAGAGCATGATATTTCATGAAAAATTATAAAGTGACAGTGGTGTGATTAACTTCTATGTTAACAGTGTACCTGATTGATGATATGTTTAAGAAGTGATACGTATGAATTAAAAAATACAGAATGTGATGTCAAAATCAATGTAAAATATTAACATTATATAATATAACATGGTGAATTATGATACAGTATGGGATATGACAGGGGTCACTAATAGGCAGACTCCTGTGATGCTACTCAGCCAATCAAATGTGTATTACAATAAAGGTCGCGGCTTGAGTGAGCTATACAAACAGGAGAGAGACGGGACGACAGACCGAACAGTTGGAAAAGTACGTGAGTCAGAGAAATTATTTCACATGGAGTTCTGCAAAAAGAGGAATATGGACAATGAGACCAGAACCTTTAACCAAGAATGGACAGACTCTTATATCTTCTTTTTTCCCAAGGGCAGTTTAATTAAAAACGAGGCCTATTTGCAGGCCTCAGCTCGAATAAAGATAAGAAATACCTAATTAATTGTATAAAAAAAAAAAAAAAAAAAAAAAAAAAACTTTTTTTATATATTTTTGAGATGAGAAAAATCATGGAACTATCAGAATACATGTTACTGGTTCACATAAGATAAGGATGGAACACAGCAGAACTTGGAAAACTCAAAAGCTCGATCTTGAAAAACAGCACTTTTAGGGTATTGTTTTTTGGAAAGTATGGGTATCCAAGACTTTTAATATGCTGGGCTCTTAGAACAACTGATATAGGCTCTATATACACAGCTATACATAGATACAGTGAAACATTTATGAAATATAGAGCATTTCAAATTAGAAAACTGATCAAATACTCCAATATTTGAATAAAAAAGTATTTTTAAAATTCAAAAACACTCTATATCACTTCTATGTATCACTCATGATGTTCATTGAATCAATAGACCGAAGATTGGACCTTTTTTGAGTGTTTTAAGCTCTTTCTATGCCCTTTTTAGTTATTTAGTTTAAGGTCAAATCCTGCTTCGACTCTCTGTTCAGGGCTGTATCTCAGCCCCCCCTTCTCCGATTTTCACCATTGAGACATCCTTCGAACCGTAGGAGCCAATAGAATTGCTAGATGATTGACAGCACTATTAGCCAATAAAGCTCAAAAAGGTCCAGCTCTGAAATCTGATTTGCTGAGCTTCCAACCCTCCCAAGAATCCGAGGAGTGTCGGAGAGACACGAATCGAACGGATTCACACGGAGCACCAGCAGCTGGACAGACATGCGTTGGAAGTACGGAGATATTCCATTTTTTCGCTGAGATTCGACCAAAAGTAAGTACAATATTCGATGAAAGCTGTGTGACTTTTTGTGTTCGAAGCTGAATATCTCTTCGATGGTTTACCGGGGAGAGAAATGGAAACTATGTCCGTAATCTCCGTCAGGCGCTCGTGCTTTTTCATGCTGCATGTTCGTAGGTAGCACGTTGCTAACGGAGTGTAGCAGCCTTTTTCTCCGGTCTGTCCCAGTCATATCGAGTATGATTTATGATATTTTGTTATTTGTTTGCTTGGCTGATGGGAGATGTGTTTGTCTCATGTAGAAGTGACCTAGTTCATGTTGTTCCCAGGACGCTGAGGTTTCTGCAGAACTATAACATCACTATATTCGTTCTTCGTGGGTTCTCTGCCAGTTACTTTTAACACAAAACTCTCTAAGTTTTGATGTACTCTGCGTCCAAATGGGGGACCCTCGGGTGTATCTGGTTTTAAAACCAGTGTGTCTCATACGTCCAGAGAACGTGGCGATTATTAAAAGCGTTAATGTGAAATGCTGCTACGAGTCAAAGCACAACTCTTTTGAGCAAAGTTCCATCTCACATCCAAAATTATGGCACAGAGAATAAATCTAAGAGCCCAATATCATCGATCCACCAGATTCCTAACACATTAATTCACTACCCAACAATGATGTTAACAGAGAGGAATAGAGCTGAAACAGGTGGTTAACTACAGATAAAGTCCCTGCACACAATCTTTTTAGAAGATGAGAATAATATTATATCATGGCTTCTAAGAGTGACATCAATTCACACCTGAATTTAAAGCTGCAGGGCAATTCAGTTAAATACATTTTTCTATAATTAAGTACTTTATTTTAAGATTAACATTTTTCAAGAGCCTTCTTTTATGTATTTTTTTTATTGCAGCCTGGATTTTACTTGAAATGAGAGAAGATATTTTTTATTATTATTAGAGTATATATGATTTATAATTCATGCAGTTCAATTTGAAAACTGATAATATATATTGTTGATATATTATTCAATTGAACTTTCTTTATTTGATTTGACAGTCAGTTGTTGACCATATACATAGGTTGATACAACTCCTCGGCTACTTCAATATACAGGTATATGGCAACATCCAGTAAAGTGAAACAATGTGTCTTATAGTGTCCATGGTTTATATGGACAAATTGTGGCATATTAACAGACACACATGCCTCCACACCTTGTGCTGGCAGTTTTCTTCACCATCCAAGCCTATCATCAGAAATTACAGCATCTATCACATGCTGATGACCGCAGCCTTTTATTGTAATTAAATATGCAAAGCTCAATGAAACACTTTGGCCAGACTTGTTATAAAGAAGATAACATAGGCAGCCATTACTTCAGTTTTTTTGATTCCTGAGGTTTTAATTGATCTACAATTTTTCCTGAATTAAATCCTGGTATTTCCTGTTCAAAACAGTACTGCATTAATGTAGTATTTTGAAGAATGTCACACCCTCACTACATAGTTTTACAGTTTTAACTTGACATCCTGGCGGCAACCATCGGTTCTGAAAAGTAACGAAGTCGATGAGAAAATGACTCTACTTCTCACTTGATTTATTCCCTCAGTAAATATTATAAACATGAGTTTATGGTCTCAATCTCTAGTTTCAAGTCTTCTTCAATACAGCATAATGTTCATTTAGTAAATGATGGTCCCTTTCAAGTCAAACAGACCATAAAGCAGAGTTCTACTTTATAGTCTTGTTTATGCTGTATGCTGTAAAGAGGAGTCTTCACAGTTAGCCTTGACCTCATCTGACCAGATAATACGATGTATGACTGCTTTTATAGAGTTGAAAAAGTAAGCTCTGTGTTCACATACAGGACACTCTTACACAACGCACATTAAACAGCTGGAGATGGTCAAAGCCAAATGTATAAAGAGCCCTTTTCACAACAGATGTACTGTAAAATAGTGTAACAAACAGCTCTAGAATCATACAGTATGACATAATGGCACAGATGGGTTGCATGAACAGCTGCTACATTATGCTTTCAAACACTTACATGGATTGACTTGCTGCAGTACACGTTAGTTCACATTACGTGTGATTGAGCCTCAATGATCTGCTTCGCCTTCAATGCAAATGGCTTATATGTTACATTTAGCACCATAATGTAACACATCAGTCAAGCCGACCATGTGTATATTGCATTATAAAGAATTTAAAGCCAAAGTGTTTCACATTATAGAGCAGTATTACAAAACGGGGGGGACAGCTTAAGCACTTTAAACATTAAAAGTGACAGCTCGCCCGCAACGCATGTGCAAACTGCTGAAACACAAGAGATGCATGACAAATTACATGATAACTATGGTTGTGTGATGATAGTTCTGTTTTCTCTCATCACGAGCTGTCAGGCCACTGTGATGAACAACACAAGACTTTTGCTGAGAAGAAAACATGGTGACTTGATCGATCCACCAGTTTCAAACATGGCAAAAAGTCTTTACTTCCAACAAGAATAATACACAGGAAGTCAGTCAAAGGACAAAGCAAACAAATCCCATAGGGGTTTGACAAATGCAAGGTCAAATACAGTGCAGGGATCAAAATTAACCAGGAAAGCTAACACTAGGGCTACATCCCAAGTCTCTTAATTGTCATTTCCTCGCTCCTTGATCCTCGTTTGAACCGCAAGTTGTTCTGCTCCACCATATTGAAGGCCGTCCCAAAGCTCTTATTTCAGCTCTGAGGATCGAGGAGGGATGTCTGAGGAGCCACGAGCGAGGACACATGAGAACAGCCTTCCAAGGAAGTGTTTTAACGGTCGACACGCCCCCTCATTGTTCATCAGTTATGTGATTGGACGCTGCAGCTGATCGGACTGACTGACTGACTGGAGTTTCATACTAGAGTGAGGACAGATCACAGATTAAACTCAAGCTTTATATTTGATTAGTTTTCTGATTCACCATCTGGTTTAAATATATGTTCATTGTAGGTCTGAACAACAAAAGGACCACAAACAACTTTCTTCATTTATTAGAAAGATTTGTCTTTATATGATCTTATATTTCCCTCAATAACTTTTAACAAACTTCTCAAAAGTCTCTTCAGCTGTTAAAGCCGACTAACAGCTGATCCAGCTGTGATCAGCGGCAGCCGTCATCACAGCTGACGCAACTGAAGAAAGGACGTCTCATATCTCTTAAAAAATATTTCCTTGTTTCCTCTCTCCTCGCATGGTTTCCTTGCATCTATCCATGCATCCCTGGTGGGAGGGACTAAGACACAAGGAAAGGATGCAAGTGAGGGAAAAAGGGATGCAATTTAGAGACTTAGGATGAACCCTAGAAGAATTTACAGAACTCTTGTTACTAGGGAGAAAGATGAACTGGCAGAGAGTGAAGAAAAGAGCAAAAGAGGCAAAACACAGTGGTAGAAATGCAATCTCAGAACCTATCTGCAATTGTCTGACAATTTTGGCTTTTTACTAGCTATTTATCTGACACCATGTGCAGAAATCTAAATAGATTCGGCATAGGCGTTGTATCTCAACTCAAACCCCATTCTCACGTCTCAAGTTGCTGATCAGACTGTCAACAATTAATAGGTCTTGGCCCGGATTTTCATACTGATAGCCGATGGGTTCCCAGATTGAATTTGTAATAAAAAAGAAAAGGAAGTTGAGGTGTAGCAAATAACAGCTGATAATATGCTCTTTTTTTGTTTGAGGTCATAATAATACGGGCTGCCTGTACTGTAGACAATAAAGATAAGCAGACAAAAGACAAATGGGATCAAGTAAATAAGATATCCAACAATAACTTGGATCTGGATAAGACAATAGTTAGTTACCGGAGTGATTTACCATGCAGTAGTTGAGCGAGAAATGGCTGTCCCCAGGCTGTCTCCGCTGAGAGGCATGTTCTATTCAGTATGATCCATTTCCAGTAAAAGAGTCTCTTAGCTGAAAAACAAAGCTGATTCAGTATGCAAATGTTCTAAAGCTGCAGCCGACCGCAGCTTCACTTGGACAGAGTTTCCAGTTGTGTAAAATAAATCATATCATTAATTATAAAACAGAAACAAACCTGTTAAGCCTTGGAGACTGATATTTGCTTTGTTCCCTGCGTGCTCATGGGTTTTAGAATTGATATTGAATAGAAAAATTGCAGATATTGTGAAGTAAAGCACAACACCATCAAATGTTTACTTGACCTAAAAGGTACATTTATAACATACAGTATAGTTCAGATTATGAGTTGTCAGTGACTTCCTGCTCAGCATGGCCTTATCTCCAGAAGGGTATTATAGTCTGACTTCATCTCACTTTCATCTATTCCTGTTTTATTTCTGTTGCTACCTCTAAAATAATCCTATGCTGTTGTGGCTACTATTAACATGGCATTGATCATAGCTTCGAAGTATTCGGGTATGTAAACGTTTCCATGACATTTCAGCAGCAAAATTAAAAACTGTAGTTATAAACTTGTCAGAGGTAGCCAAACTAAACTTTTAGCTTCTGAAACAATCAATAAAGTTAAGCTGCTGTTCCTTCTCACGACATCAGCAGCTCTGCTCTCCGCTGTTCACATTTTAGAGAATTTAATCAATATATTCCTCATTAATGATGAATTATTTCACCCACCCGCAACCCATCCTTCATTGGAATCAGAATTCATCAGAATGGTCATTTTTATGACCCGACTTTGGATATAACTGCAATCAGAAGTTGGGGAAAGATATGCTTTTTGAATGTCCGTTAGCCCACCACTCAAATTTTTAGCCCCGTTTCGTCAACAAAAACAAAAACAACATTTTGCCATAGGTTTTATTATCAAAGATAAAAAAAGTTTGTGGAACGAACATTTACTGTCCTAGCTTTCGTTAACAAAATTAACAATGTTCCGCCCTGCACTAGTCAATAAAATTAAGCCAAAATTGACCTCATATTATTGGCCACCCACGGTTTGTTCGATATTCTTAGTGGGACTTTATAGTTGTGGTAATAAGACAAAAAAAATGTCAGTAAGCATATCATGCTGGGGTATTAAATATACAGTATCAGTCCATCATGTCTTGTGCATTTCAGTGTGTGGTGTAACTAGGGAACATGTATTTTGGCAAGTGATGAAGACAGACAGCTGATTTGTCACAGGTTACCCACCATGATTTCTTATCCCACAGTTCAATGTGTTTCTCACAACGCCTCCTCCCTGCAACTAGACAGAAATCCCCCAGGTGTTTCTACTAGAATGATATCTTTCTGTTGCAGTAATCAGGACTCAGACCATATCACCATAGGGGACCATCACACTCTGATATACTGTGCAGGCTGGAGTCACTGCAGGGGCTGAAATGCTGCTTTGACCTATGGAAGAATTTGTCAACATTGGTGACACTATGGGCTGATATGGGCTGGTTCATGGGTGATTTCCAAGGTAAATATTTTGATGTAAATCTCATGTAAAGGTTGTCCCACAGCCTGGAAACTCAATTGGGCCTATAATGTTGCTGCATGTTCTCCTAAAGTGAGGTTCCCCAGAGTGTTCCACTTTCCTCCCACAGTCCAAAGACAAACAGTTAAGCTAAACTGGCTATTGTTTCTTGAATTGCTTGTAGGGTGTGAATGTGCTTCTTTTGTCAGCCCCAAGTGGGTGGACGAATATTTCCCATTTAAAAGAGCTCTTTCCATGCTCTTTTAATCTTAATGAATACAGTAACTAAAAAATATGCAATAGTCTATTTGAATTCACATGATAACTTGACAGGCCTTGCTGCTAATTGCTGTGGTATTGAGAATTGGGGGGGGGGATAGAGCCTGTGACAAATAGAGCAATGGTTATGGATTATAACTGCAGATCTATAAACACAGAGCAGCCCTCTAGTTATTAGGGCCCGAGCCACCGACAACGTCGGGCCAGCGAAGGCCCTATTGAAATTCTATGGGGTATTATTAGGGCCCGAGCCACCGACAACGTCGGGCCAGCAAAGGCCCTATTGAAATTCTATGGGGTATTATTATTATTATTATTATTATTATTATTAGGGCCCGAGCAACCGACAACGTCGGGCCAGCGAAGGCCCTATTGAAATTGTAAGGATTATTAGGGCCCGAGCCACCGACAACGTCGGGCCAGCGAAGCCCCTATTGAAATTCTATGGGGTATTATTATTATTATTATTAGGGCCCGAGCCACCGACAACGTCGGGCCAGCGAAGGCCCTATTGAGATTCTAAAGATTATTATTAGGGCCCGAGCAACCGACAACGTCGGGCCAGCGAAGGCCCTATTGAAATTCTAAAGATTATTATTAAGGCCCGAGCACCGACGAAGTCGAGCGAAGGCCCTATTGTAATTCAAAGAATTATTATTAATGCTCATGTATGACAAAATGGCTCACTAGCGCCCCCTACAGTTTCACAGGCCACGGCCTTCACCCAACATGTCTGATTAACATGAACTTTGACACACATATTCAGCTCCATCTGCTCTACAATCATTACACTCAAATTTTTTAGCTCCGCCCATTCAGATTTCCACCATTTTCATTTTTGTGAAAAACACATTTTTGCAAACTGCTCCTAAACGCTGTGTCAGATTGATACCAAATTTGCTGTGGATCATTATTCATTCAATTTCATCAAAACCCCCCCAAAAGTTTTTTGATAACTTATCGCGTTATCAAGTTATGGGCCAATGAACTTATCAGGGGCGTGGCTCTGTACATCAATCAACCTCACTTTAAAACCATTGTGCTTATCATCACAAAATTTGAAGCAAATTTCCACATAGCAATCTGTAACGTACCCTCACATTTTCATTTCCTTCAGCCACAAGGGGACGCTACAGTAGTTAGCTCTTTTTGGCCATTTTTCTTGTTTTCAGGCTTTGTATTTTCACGAACTCCTCCTACAGTATTTATGCGATCGGCTTCAAATTTGGTCAGCACGATCTTAAGACTTTTATAATGAAAAGTTATCAAAATCATGAGTTTTCATGCAACAACCTTGGCGTGGCGTGGCATCCATTTTGGTCAATTTTTCATGAAAATTGAAGTTGTTGTAACTCCAAGGTACATTGTCAAATCTGCCCAAAATTTCTTATGCAGGATGCTAGTCCAGGCCTAAAAACATTCCCATGCCTCAATTTTCACATAATCATAGCGCCACCTACTGGCAAAGGGAAATGACAAGTTTTACACTTTGATGTACTCCACCTAGCCATTTCACCAGATCAACCTCACATTCTAGAAAGAAAGCCTTTAGACATTGATGATAGTTCATCATGAATATTGTGAGGTTTCATATAACTCTGTTGCCGTGGCAACGCTTTGTTCGCCATGAAAAAGCAAGCTGATTTTTCTGTGATTTGGGATACTCAAAAACTCATGAAACTTTGTACATATGTCGTAGGTGATGAAATTAAAGATCTCATGTGGATTTTTGGCTTGGTCGTTATAAATTGTCTCGATAGCGCCCCCTGCAGATTTTCAACAAAGCAGCCCCAGCGCCTCGTTTAACCTACATGTATGAAATTTGGTTGGCACATGTATCCTATGGAGACTTACAAAAACGTCTCTTGGGACCATGCTCTGAAATCAACCAAAAGTCGTCCATTTTGATTTTTATGTGAATTTTCCCTCGATTTCTAGTTGCTATACTTTAACGAACTCCTCCTAGGGACTTTGTCAGAGCCACTTCACATTTGGACAGTACAATCCAAAGACCTTTGTGATTAAAAGTTATCAAAAGCTTTATGTTTGATGGAATGGCGTAGCTGTGGCGTGGCGTTAATTTTATGCGACTCCCATTAAACTACGTTTTCAGGCTTTGAATTTTGACAAACTCCTCCTACAGAGTTTATGCGATCAACATCAAATTTGGTCAGGACAATTTAAAGACCTTTGTGATGAAAATGTATCAAAATGGTGAGTTTTCATTGAACGACCTTGACATGGCGTGCGCCCACTTCGCTCACATTTTGTGCCATTCGCTATGAAAGAGGGAGTTGTTGTAACTCAGAGGTACATTGTCCAATCTGCCCAAAATTTGTTATGCATAATGCTATTTCAGGCTTGAGCACATTTCCATGCCAAAATGTTCTCAAAGTCATAGCGCCACCTACTGGCAAAAGGAAATGACACGTTTTATACTTTGATGTACTCCTCCTAGCCAGTTGATCTGATGGACCTCACATTTTCTGAGGAAAGCCTTGAGACATTGATGATACTTCATCATGAATTTTGTGAGTTTTCGTTAAAATATGTTGCCATGGCAACGCATTATTCACCGTGAAATGGAAGCTCAGTTTTCTGTGGCTTAGGATGAACAAATAGTCATGGAACTTTGCACATGTGTCAAAGGTGATAAACATAAATAACTAATATGGGGTTTTGCCTTTTCTTTTAGAAATTGCCTTGACAGCGCCCCCTACCAATATTCAAAAGAGCAGCCCCAGCGGTACATTTCGCCTAGCTGTATGAGATTTAGTAGACACATGTAACACATTGAGACTTAAAAAAAGTCTCTTGAGACTATGCTCTAAATTATACTGGAAGTCTGCTATTTTGATTTTTGTTTGAATTTTCCATTCATTTTTGATCATTTCTCGGCGCTATACTTTAACGAACTCCTCCTAGGGAATTTTGCGGATCCAATTCAAATTTGGTCAGTACTATCTAAAGACCTTTGTGATTAAAAGTTATCAAATTCTTTACGTTTGATTGAATGGTGTAGCCGTGGCGTGGCGGCCATTTTACGTGACTCCCCATGAAACAGCAAGCTGATGTATCTCCACTGGACTTGTTCAAATCTGTCCCAAACTTGCCATGCTTGATACCAGTTATGGCCTGAGGATGTCTACAAGCCAATTTTCCATATAAGTCAAAGCGCCACCTCATGGCGAAAGGAAATCAGCGTTATTTGACAAACAATATCCGATTCACATGTAATTTACATGATGTTGTCTACACTTGATATAGACCCTAAAAGAGCACTTGTTGTAGAGCAACATAATGCATGTTTGCATGTGTTCTCTAGCGCCACATAGTGGATTCAGGAACTAGTAGAATATTGGTGTAGCCCTTGTTAAAAATTAATTCAGACATCAGGATATAAATAGTTTTCTAAAACCAAGTTAAAACTGTACAAGTATGGGTAAAAATAGATATGGGTGGATAAAATGTATTTCAATAAGAGACTCATAAGCTTTACAGTTCAAAAGTTGCAGTTCATGCAAATGAGCATAGTTTGTTTGATAAGTACATGATTCAGAACGTGTGTTCTCCCTAACAGCCTAACTTGTGTAGCAGTATGATATGTCAATCTTTCTTTTGACTTTGTTTAATTGGCTTGTCCTGAAACTAACAGCCAATCCAAGCCCATTCTCATGTAGAGGGGTGGGGCTTAGTCGTATGCGGCCAGGTTCAGTGTGTTGGAGAAATGGAGAAGCGAATTATCACCATCAAGTGAATAGTGACTTCTGTGAGAGTGCAATAATGTTCATAACTTAATGGCTGACGACCAGTTATCCTATGGTTTGGACTGTTGTGATGTACAAGAGGTAAATACGAGTTTGTGAATTGTTTTCTATACTGTGACTAAATGTTATAGTGTAAAACAAGTTGTGTTACTAATCGCGATTAGCCGTTAGCATTAGCATAATAACCGTTAGCTTTGCTTTCATACTGTTAGCTGTGCATTTGAAACCAGTTGTTAAGCCCCAGCCTATTTTTAGGCCTCAGCTCGAAAATAGCATACCCATACTACAATGAGTGTAGTGTTGCAACTGTAAGGGCTATTTTAATACGTTTGGTAATAAAATAACCCTAACACTTGTGAGATGTGTTTATATGTGTAAATATCAGTAGATATGTTACTGGTTAAGAGTAAATTAAGATGGCACACAGCACAAATTGAAAATTCTAACTTTCGCCTGAAAAAAAAAGCAATTTCAGGATTTTTTTAGAAATCATGTAGATCCAAGCTTTCAAGCTGTCCCAGATCATAGAACTATATGTCTCTATTCACATTTTCACTTAGATAAAGTGAAGCATTCATAAGCTAGAGAGGATACAGTACAGAAATTTCAGGCGAGGATTCCAATATTTACACATGTTGCACAATGTGTGTTATTTTAACTTTATGATGTACCAAACTATATATTTCACTTGTATATATCACTAATGGTGTTCACTACATCTAAATAGAGCAGTTTGGGCTTTATTTGAAGGCCCTAAGCCCTTTCTAAGCTCTTTCTAAATCTCTGTGTTCATTCAACTTTTTTCAGATCCAGCCCTCTCTCTCTGTTCAGGGCTGCAGCTCAGCCCCCCTTTCTCCGATTTTCGCCATTGAGCCCTCCTATAAGCCAATAGAATTGCAGGGAATTGAAAGTTAGATGATTGACAGCACTAACAGCCAATCAGAATAAAAAACGTCCCATCTGATGTCAGATCTGAAATCTAATTTGCTGAGACTACATCCCTCCCCAGAAGCCGACCAGTATCGGAGAGACATGAATCGAACGGATTCACACGGAGCACATGCAGCTGGACATACAGAGACGTGGAAGTACGGAAATGGACTGTGACTAAATGTTACAGTGTAAAACAAGTTGTGTTGCTAATCGCGATTAGCCGTTAGCGTTAGCATACTAATCGTTAGCTTTGCTTTCATACTGTTAGCTGTGCATTTGAAACCAGTTGTTAAGACAAGCTATTGCTAGATCACCATGAAGTAGTGTATGGACTTGTTGCTTAGATGATTTATTTGATTCAGGAGACGGACGTTTGACTGTACGAGAGAATCGGGAATGCTCATTTGGATAGATTTATTTGTAACTTGGGATACTCAACTCATGGAACTTTGTACATATGTCATAGGTGATGCAAATACAGATTTCATGTGGATTTTTGGCTTGGCCGTTATAAATTGCCTCGATAGTGCCCCCTGCAAATTTTCAACAAAGCAGCCCCAGCCCCATGTATGAAATTTAGTAGGCACATGTACCACATGTAGATTTAAAAAAAGTCTCTTGAGACTATGCTGTAAACCATACTGGAAGTCTGGTCTGATCTTTGTGTGCATTTTCCATTCATTTTTGACCATTTCTAGGTGCTATACTTTAACAAACTCCTCCTAGGGAGTTTTTCAGATCCACTACAATCTAAAGACCTTTGTGATTAAAAGTTATCAAATTCTTTACGTTTGATTGAATGGTGTAGCCGTGGCGTGGCGGCCATTTTACGTGACTCCCCATGAAACAGCAAGCTGATGTATCTCCACTGGACTTGTTCAAATCTGTCCCAAACTTGCCATGCTTCATAACAGTCATGGCTTGAGGATGTCTACAAGCCAATTTTCCATCTAAGTCAAAGCGCCACCTAATGGCGAAAGGAAATCAGCGTTATTTGACAAACGATATCCGATTCACATGAAAGTTACATGATGTTGTCTACACTTGATATAGAGAAACATAAATTATGTTGACGCACGTTGTTTAGCGCCACACAGTGGTTGCAGGAAGTGGTGGACTATTTGCAAAGCACAATTTCCAGGGTCAAATACTCCAAGAAGGAAAAAAACGTCTAACTCGTGGTCGCGTTATCTGATGGTTGCAGACATTCGCGGCCGCGTAAGCTGAGGTCTCGTAAAAACCCGCGACATACGCAAAGATGCGAGGGCCCGCTCATCGCTGCTTGCAGCTTTAATTAGGGGTCTAAGGGGTTTTATTATTATTAGGGCCCGAGCCACCGACAACGTCGGGCCAGCGAAAGCCCTATTGAAATTCTATGGGGTATTATTATTATTAGGGCCCGAGCCACCGATAACGTCGGGCCAGCGAAGGCCCTATTGAAATTCTATGGGGTATCATTATTAGGGCCCGAGCCACCGACAACGTCGGGCCAGCGAAGGCCCTATTGAAATTCTATGGGGTATTATTATTATTATTATTCTGATTTTTATTTTTGTACTTTGGGCGCATGTTTGGGATACTTGCCATGCATGAAAACTCACTAAATTTTGCAGACTTGTCAGGCCTGGTGAAAATAGAGGTATGATATAGGTTTCATATATGTGTGAAAAGAAATGTCTCTCTAGCGCACCCTCAAAGTTGGACCGGCGACGCCCCTCGGCCAGTATGTCCGATTTACTCGAAATTCGACACACAAGTCCAGATCCACTAGCTCTACAAAAAAGCCTCTCAGACCCCTAATCTCCGCCTGGAAAAATTTTCCGCCATCTTGAATTTTGTGAAAAACACATTTTTGAGAACTCCTCCTACATGCTAAGTCCGATTGCTACCAAATTTGCTGTGGATCATTATTGTCTAGTTCACACAAAGTTATTAAAAGCTTGTTGATATCTTACAGCGTTTAGAAGATACGGACCAATGAACTTCTTGGGGCGTGGCTTGTTTATCAATACACATAACTTCTCAACCGTGTATCCTAAAATCACCAAATTTGCAGTATTTGTGCATATTGCATGGTGGAACATACCCTGCAATTTGTATTCCATTCAACAAATAGGGGGCGCTACAGTAACTCACTCAATTTCAGTTTTTTGTTGATTTTTTGAGTTTTCAGCCTTTGTATTTGAGCAAACTCCTCCTAGAGAATTCTTGCGATCGACTTCAAATTTGGTCAGGATGCTCTTAAGACCTTTGTGATGAAAAGTTATCAAAAGCTAGAGTTTTCATCAAAGAACCTTGACGTGGTGGGGCGGCCATTTTGACTCATTGGCCGGGAAAAAAGAAGTTGTTATAACTCCAAGGTACATTATTCAATCTGCACGAAATTTCTTATACATGATGCTACTTCAACTCTTAGCACATTTCAATTGAAAAATGTTCAATAACTCATAGCGCCACCTACTGGCAAAAGAAAATGTCATATTTTATACTTTAATTTACTCCTCCTAGCCAGTTCACCAGATCAGTCTGAAATTTTGTAAAGGTAGTCTTAACACGTTGATGATGCACCATCATGAATATTATGAGTTTTCGTTGAACGCTGTTGCCGCGGCAACGCATCATTTGCCATGAAAAAGTAGGCTGATGGATCAGTGGCTTGCGATGCTCAAAAACTCATGGAACTTTATACATGTGTTATAGGTAATGGGAGGACATATTTTATATGGGTGTTTGGCTTGGCTGTTTTAAATTGCCTCCATAGCGCACTCTACAATAATTCAAAAGAGCAGCCCCAGCGCTACGTTTGAGGTACCTGTATGAAACTTGGTAGGATTATGTATCTCAGAGAGACTTACAAATAAGTCTCTTGGGACTTTAGATTTTTGTGTCATTTTTCAATGGATTTAGGCTCATTTCTAGTCGCTATACTTTAACGAACTCCTCCTAGGCACTTTGTCGGATCCACTTCAAATTTGATCGGTACAGTCTCAAGACCTTTGTGATTAAAAGTTATCAAAAGCTTTACGTTTGACGGAATGGCTTAGCCGTAGCGGGCGGCTACTTTACGTGACTCCCCATGAAAAAAGCTGATGTAACTCAGCCGGACTTGTTCCAAACGCTCCTAAACTTCCCATGCTTGATAACACTCATGGCCTGAGGATGTCTACAAGCTAATTTTCACTAATACTCACAGCGCCACCTGCTGGCCAAAGTAATTCTACGTTTTTTGACAACTGGCATCCGATTTACATGACTTTTACACAATGTTGTCTACAGTTGTTATAGAGCAACATAAAACATGTTTGTGCATGTTCTGTAGCACCACACAGCGGATACAGGATGCTGTGGACTATTTGCATAGCATCATTTCCTGCGTCACGCGGTCCAAGCAGAAAAAAATCATCGGACTCCGACGCGCGTTGTCCGACTGTCGCAGACAATCTCGGCTGCATACGTTGGAGTCCCGCCGGCACCCCCGACGTGCGGGAGGAGGCGAGGGCCCGTTCATCGCTGCTTGCAGCTTTAATTATTAGGGACCGAGCACCGACGTAGTCGGAGCGGAGGACCTATTGTTATTCTAAGTAGGGCCCGAGCACCGACGTAGTCGGAGCGGAGGACCTATTGTTATTCTACTGTTTTTTATTATTATTATTATTATTATTATTATTATTATTATCGTACCAGTTTCATCGCAAAAAGGAGGTGCTTGGGATACTGGGAATCTTTTGAAATTTGGCACAAAATTCAATCGTGGTGAAAATTCCAGTATTATTGGGGTGTCCAGCTGCGGCATGACATTTTGGCTCGATAGCGCCCCCTACAGAGTAGCCCCAACTTTGGGTTTCACCTAGCTGTATGAAATTTGGTAGGTATGTGGAACGTGATGGGACGTACAAAAAAGTCAAAAGGAGGTATATCCTAAACCAAACAGGAAGTCGGCCATTTTGAATTTTATGACGTTGTTGGACCGTTTCAAGGCGCCGTACTTTAACAAACTCCTCCTAGAGATTAAACCCGATTGCCTTCAGATTTGATCAGTATGCTCTTGAGACCTTGGCAGTGAAACGATACTCAAAGATCAAAAAGTTATCGAACTATGTGTCCGTGGCGTGGCGGCAAAAAAACACCATTCGCCATGAAACAGGAAGTTGTTGTAACTCGGCTGTACATTGCCTAATCTGCTCCAAATTTCTCATATGTCATAACATCCTGACCCTAAACACATGTATTTGACAATTTAGAATCATAGTAATAGCGCCACCTAGTGGCAACAGGAAGTCATAGGTTGTGTACTTTGACACCCTACTGCTCACAGATTAATCGGATCCCTCTCAAATTTGGTCACAAAAGCCTTAAGACCTTGATAATGCTTCCTTGTGAAAATTGTAGGAAGTTGTCGAAGCATGGCGACGTGGCGGCTCTGCGAATTTCGATCCTTCGCCGTGAACGAATAAACTGATGTAACTCGACTCCGCATCATCAGATCTTTACCAGATTTCACATGTTTGATTAAACTCCAGGCCTGAAGACATCTGCAAGCCAATTTTGAATCATAGTCATAGCGCCACCTACTGGCAACAGTAAGTTAAAGTCTTTATACTTTGGCTTGTTTCTCTTAGTTGGAAAATCAGATCAACATCAAATTTGTTCCACACAAATGTAAGAAGTTCATAATGCCAGTTCTCTAAGCTTTTGATGTTTCGTCGAACGCCGTTGCCGTGGTAACGCAGTCTTCGCCGTGAAAAACGATGGTCATTTGGAGAGGTTAAAAAAGCTCGAAACACAAGCAAACTTGACACACAGATCACAAGGCCAAAATGTAGTTCTATAATATGATTTTATTCAATCAGAGTGTTAAATCGGCTCAATAGCGCCCCCTACAAAATTTCGACGAAGCAGCCCTCGCAGTACGTTTCACATAGATTAACAAAATTTGGTAGGCACATGTATCACATGTGGACTTAAATAAAAGTCTCTTGGGGCCATGCCCTAAACCCAACCGGAAGTCAGCCATTTTGAATTTAGTCTGAATTTCTAGTGTCGTTTTTTCAATTTCCAGGCGCTCTACTTTAACGAACTCCTCCCAGGGAACTAATCAGATCAACTTAGAATTTGGTCAGAACAATCTAAAGACCTTTGTGATTAAAAGTTACTCAAAGCTTGTTGTTTCGTGAAATGCCGTTGCCGTGGCGATGCATTCCTCGCCATGAAAAACAAAGGTGTTTTTGAGGGGCTAAAAATACTCAAAACAAAATCAAACTTGTCACACACATTTAAAATCCTGAATGTAGTTATCTGATGTGATTTTAATGCTTCAGAGTGGCAACTCGGCTCGATAGCGCCCCCTACAATATTTCAACGATGCAGCCCTCGCAGTACGTTTCACCTAGATGTATGAAATTAAGTAAGCAGGTGTATCACATGTAGACTTAAAAAAAAGTCTTCGGGGTCCATGCTCTAAACCCAACCGGAAGTCAGCCAATTTGAATTTTGTATGAATTTCTTGTGGTTTTATTTCCTTTTCCAGGTGCTGCACTACGAACTCCTCCTGGGAAATAATCCGATCAGCTTAGAATTTGGTCAGAACAACCTAAAGACCGTAACGATTAAAAGTTACTAAAAGCTTGATGTTTCATCGGATAACATGGACTTGGTGTCGCGGCAATTTGACATGATTCGCCATCATCCATCAAGCTTTTGTAACTCAACCTTACTTTGTCAAAACTGCCCCAAACTTGACATGCTTGATTGCTGTCGTTATTTTAGGTCTTCTGCATGCCAATATTAACTCATAGTCATAGCGCCACCTACTGGCAACCACGGACGTAAACAGAATTCTATAATAACAGCGGCCCAAACAGGGTTTGTGGGCACACCATGAGAAAAAGACTTCTCTGATCTAAATATGTGCAAACTAAGATGCTTGGAGAACAAAAGTTAATCAACAGTGTTTTTCAAACCATGTCAGTGGGCATTAGTATAAATGATCTGTCTAGAGCTTCTACATGAGAATCAGGTTAAATGTTACAATGAATGCTTCACACTACAATCTAAAGTTACAGAAGAGCTTAAAATGAAAACAGTGTCAAATTAAAGTGTTCAAGTAAAAACAAATGACACTGCTGTTCTGTTAACTTTCATGTAAGTCCAAATACAATCAGTAGGACACTGCAGGGAGTTGAACTCCATCCCAGTAACCTGACAGTCTGTTATGTTACAAATACTGAAGCACATTCACACGTTCATTTTCTTAATGATCTTAACAGGCTTACATTTATGATTGTATCGGAGGTACACTCAAAACATTTGAGGCTTAAGACCTGGCAACATGGTCTTGCTATGCTGCTGGTCGACGCAGGAAATATCATCTAACTTGTGCATGCAGTGTATGATGGTCACAGAAATGCATTGCCGCATCAACCAGAGTCCTGCCAGTACCCTCGACGTGTGTGACGTTGCGAGGGCCCGATCAATGCTGCTTGCAGCTTTAATTATTATTATGATTTTTATTTTTAGCGTTTGGGAGCATATTTGGGGTACTTGCCATGCATGAAAACTCACCAAATTTTGCAATCTTGTCAGGTCTGGTGAAACTTGGGGTATGATATAGGTTGTATATTTGTGTGAAAAAAAATGTCTCTCTAGCGCCCCCTCAAAGTTGGACCGGCGACGCTCCTCGGCCAGTATGTCCGATTTACTCGAAATTGGACACACATGTCCAGATCCACTAGCTCTACAAAAAAGCCTCTCAGGCCCCTAATCTCCGCCTAGAAAAATGTTCCGCTATCTTGAATTTTGTGAAAAACACATTTTTGAGAACTCCTCCTAGACGCTTGGTCCGATTGCTACCAAATTTGCTGTGGGTCATTATCAGATGTCCATCACAAAAGTTATCAAAAGCTTGTTGATATCTTGTAGCGTTTAGAAGATAAGGACCAATGAACTTCTTGGGGCGTGGCTTGTTTTTCAATACACATAACTTCTCAACCGTGTATCCTAAAATCACCAAATATACAGTACTTGTGCATATTGCATGGTGGAACATTCCCTGCAATTTTCAGTCCATTCAACAAATAGGGGGCGCTACAGTAATTCACTCAATTTCAGTTTTTTGGTGATTTTTCGCGTTTTCAGCCTTTGTATTTTAACAAACTCCTCCTAGAAAATTCATGCGATCGACTTCAGATTTGGTCAGGACGCTCTTAAGACCTTTGTGATGAAAAGTTATCAAAAGCCAGAGTCTTCATCAAAGAACCTTGACGTGGCGGGGCGGCCATTTTGCCTCATTGGCCTGGAAAAAAGAAGTTGTTATAACTCCAAGGTACATTATTCAATCTGCACGAAATTTCTTATGCACGATGCTACTTTAACTCTTAGCACATTTCAATTGAAAAATGTTCAATAACTCATAGTGCCACCTACTGGCAAAAGGAAATGTCATATTTTATACTTTTATTTACTCCTCCTAGCCAGTTCACCAGATCAGTCTGAAATTTTGTAAAGATAATCTTAACACGTTGATGATGCACCATCATGAATATTGGGAGTTTTCGTTGAACGCTGTTGCCGCGGCAACGCATCATTCGCCATGAAAAAGTAGGCTGATGGATCAGTGGCTTGCGATGCTCAAAAACTCATGGAACTTTATACATGTGTTATAGGTAATGGGAGGACATTTTATATGGGTGTTTGGCTTGGCCCTTTTAAATTGCCTCCATAGCGCCCCCTACAATATTTCAAAAGAGCAGCCCCAGCGCTACGTCTGAGGTACCTGTATGAAACTTGGTAGGATTATGTATCTCAGAGAGACTTAAAAATAAGTCTCTTAGGACCATGCTCTAAACCGTATCGGAAGTCGGCCATTTAGATTTTTGTGTCATTTTTCAATGGATTTAGGCTCATTTCTAGTCGCTATACTTTAACGAACTCCTCCAAGGCACTTTGTCAGATCCACTTCAAATTTGGTCGGTACAGTCTCAAGACCTTTGTGATTAAAAGTTATCAAAAGCTTTACGTTTGACGGAATGGCTTAGCCGTAGCGGGCGGCTACTTTACGTGACTCCCCATGAAAAAAGCTGATGTAACTCAGCCAGACTTGTTCCAAACGCTCCTAAACTTCCCATGCTTGATAACACTCATGGCCTGAGGATGTCTACAAGCTAATTTTCACTAATACTCACAGCACCACCTGCTGGCCAAAGTAATTCTGCGTTTTTTGACAACTGGCATCCGATTTACATGACTTTTACACAATGTTGTCTACAGTTGTTATAGAGCAACATAAAACATGTTTTTGCATGCTCTGTAGCACCACACAGCGGATACAGGATGCTGTGGACTATTTGCATAGCATCATTTCCTGCGTCACGCAGTCCAAACAGAAAAAAAGCATCAGACTCCTTAGCGCGTTGTCCGATTGTCGCAGACAATCTCGGCTGCATACGTTGGAGTCCCGCCGGCACCCCCGACATGCGGGAGGAGGCGAGGGCCCTTTCATCGCTTCTCGCAGCTTTAATTTTATTTATTTTTTTCAGGCAAAGGTCCCCGACCCACTGAAAACAGGAATGCAACTGTGGATATTTAAAATTAAAAACCCAATCCACATGAATGGCAAAAGCAACATCATTAAACCTAGGAAGAATGACAGATGATGATAAGAATGATGGACATCTGAAATGGTGAAGAATTAAATTGCTGATATCTGCAATATGTATCCAGTTTTGTCCAGAGGCTTGCAGGAGGAGCTACGTATGAGCCCATTCTTTCAGGAAGTGTTTAGATGTATAAAAGACACGTGACACACAGCTGGAATACAATGACGGGACTCTACAAAGTTAATTCTCCCTTTTGTGTTCATAAGTTGTAATTATTTTGAAGGAGCTTTCAGCCCTTCACTGTTTGTGTAGCGCCTCGTAAAGCTCTGTTCTCATTGCATTCCTTACTGACATTTCACGTTGATGTTCCTTATGTGTTTATGCTGGTTGTGGGCTACATCCCATTCAGCTGCTTTCATCGTGACGTGATGTTTACCAGTGCAAACAGCTGATGTCATCAATTTATTATAACAATAAGAACATCCTCTTGCAGTAAGCACAAATTTTCTCTTTTTCGTGTTAGATAGCCAGGACTGCGTTTGTGTTTATAATGTATTGTATATCACACAATCACATGTCACTCTTTATTAGTATAATACTTTTCATATATATAAATATATATGTACATAGCCATGTTAAATAGAAATGTATGACATCTGATCATTCTTGTCTCATTATGCCATGTTATGATTTGAATCAATAGTAAACATATAAGCTGTCATGAATGGGTTGGGTACCAAAAACATAAGCATCACCTCACTTGCGCTAGTTAACGTTACACTACTCTGATGACTCCGTCCTGGCAGCAGGTAACGATAGCCTACCGTTTGTATAGCTACAGTAGCTAGCTAGCCATCAACCTTTTAACAGAGAAAATGTCGAAAGGTAAACGGTCAAAAGTGTGGCTGTATTTCGCACTAAAAGGCATGCACCGTGTTCGACTGCCTGCGTGAGCGTGAGCCCATGCCAAGCACATCAGCGGGCAGTGTGGGCCTCTCTGGCCCGGCGATGGGGAGACTGGTCCCAACGCTGAACAAGTGGAGACCGATGATGACAACAGCAGCCTTACCTCAGGTTAGTAATTAACGTTGATTGCAAATCTTGCAATTATAAAAGTAGGCCTAATAACAAATGATAAATTAGGTGTTATAAACATGTTCAAGTTAGCTAGCTAGCTACTAGCAAATGGTAGGCTACCTGCCGCCATCATAGCAAGTCAGTGTAATGTTAATGAAACTAGCGATGGCATGTGCAGTGATGCTTGCCTGTAAAATATTTAACATTACTTATGTTTATATTTTTGGCTCTCCAGCTTCAACAGTGACCCCATTCACTTTGGCAAAGAAGGCTCATTTAACAAAAGAGAAGGTGGAGGAACTCCACAGGTCTGTGACCAAATGTGTGGTCAAGGGACTGCATTCTTTTTCCACTGTGAAATCTCCACGGTTCAGGTAAAAAAAAGTGATGTGAAAACAATATTTGTATAAAATCTGTTCCATTAAGACAATTCGTCAAAAAGACTAATAAATATCCTCAAATGTATTTTATACAGAGAGATGATCACTGCCCTCAATCCTCGCTACCGACCCCCATCCAGGGATGATCTGTCCAATACACTAATTCATACCTGTGTGCACAGGCCTCATCGACACCGTCTGAGAGGGTTGTCTCCTGTGCAGGACATGCAATTAGTCAGGAGAGGTGTCGTATTTTGCCAGAGAAGGCAAATATGCTCATATTTCTGCAAAAGAATTGCTGAAGTTAATTTATATTTATTTAAGTATACTGTAAACTGTTGTTAACAGTTAATATATTGTTCATAGTTTGAAGTTAAAAAGTTTGAAGCCATAGTTTTTTATAAGTTTTGTATTTATTTATATTTATAGTATACTTTAAACAGTTAATATATTGTTCAATTTGAAGAAAAAAATTGCCTTTGCAATAAAAAAAGCCTTTCTTTAAAGTCGTCAATCGTCGTTTTGTGCTTCTTTTTTTTAAGTATCGGTTCAGGCACCATTTAGGCACAGGTATCATTTTGAAAGTATCAGAAAAAACCCAAACGATACCGATCCCTAGTCATGAACACTGTTATGCTCATCTGAGATCATAAAATAAAGCAGTAAAACTAAACAATGGACAGCTGTTGCAGCTGTCACACACCTAATATTTAATTGACGTCTCTTCTAAATCACGCTCCGAGGCGAGGACGTCTCATTTGCCTGTCTCAACTCTCCTCGTATTTCTCCCGTGGGCGAGACTAAGACGCGAGGCGAGGAAATGAGAAGAGACCCCCTGTCTCAGACCCTTCTCACTTCCACCAGGCCCCTCCTTTGCCATTCTCCATCCATCCACAGATGCACTCAGACTCTGTCTGCAGACTTCCACCTGTTTCCACTTTCCCTCGTCAGCCCTGCAGTATATAAGTGTGTCGCATATGCAACTATTACTGTCAACAGTTTGCAGAGATGGTATAATAAGTTTACCTTTTTTACATTTTGGATTCAGCCATGACACGGTGTGTTAAACATGTGTTTACTCGTCTCTATTGTTACTTGTTTGCCAGGGGTGTTTCTAGGATTCAAAGAAAGGGGGGGCTTAGCCCCAAGGGGAGGTGCATGTTTGCGGCAATTTTTTTTGGGGCCGTGGATATCCATTGTTTCAGATATAGTTCATATATTGGTTCAATCAGAAAGAGTGATTTTGCTCTGTAGTTTTGCTTGCATTCGGTATATGATAACACAACAGACAGAATTTCAGGGTCATAATGAAATTTGACAACACAAATATGAACTTTTCTCAAATAAAGAGAGACAAATAATTTTCCTGCTTGTAAAGGAAAGACGGATAAACTAGCTTTCATATCCGCGTCACTCCCAAATCCTAATTCTTAAAGGGACCACACACAATGGATGGAGAATGGACCTGACAGTGTCAACTTTTGAGTTGTTTACTTGTTTTATTATGAGCAGAAGGGAATACAATTTTGATCAACATTTACATCTATTTTGTTGTCCGTGTAGTTTTTACATACCAGTGATATTTTATGCTCATTTGGACACTATCACTGAGATAAAGATGAACTAGTTCAGTGTCAAATATACCATTAACTGATTATAAACAACAACATATATAGGGACTGATATTATTGTTTCGAAATACTAGAGAGATATATTAATGCAAAGAATAGAGAGATGTCGATAGTTATTTCTTGTATTTTGAATTTGCTCGTTCACACTCTTGCTCACTGGAGACAGTTTCCAACGAAATACCTAAGTTAGCTAGCTATATTGTTCAGTATGATGATATATTGATTGTAATTTGAAGAGAAAACATACAAACCAAAACACACGCACATATGTAGCATGTTAGAGTTAGAAATAACTTGTCCATGTGAGAAACAACAGTTTAATTTAATCAAAGCACATCAACAATCAGTGAAGAGCGAAACACCTGAGGTGATCAAATCAGATCATACAGGTCCATTCAGAAACATTTAAAATTTTTATTTTTTTTATATTTTTTAGTTAATTTAAAAATAATGACAATTTTAGCAATGTCATTTTTTGTATATGAACTTCATATGAAGAAATCAACATATGTATTCAAGCTGTGTTATTGTCAACTTTCAAGGCAATAATGCAACAAGAAAACCTTACAAACAAGGTTAATCCACCTGCTGTCTATGAAAGGAAGATTTGTTCAACGAATATTAAAATACATTTTTTAACAACAAATTCTCCTACCTAAAGAAAAACCAAACAGTTTGTTTCCGATCTTGGACCTCTGTGGTTGAGATTATGGAAGGACAGAGACCAATGTTGACTGCTGCCAGAAGCAGAAACTAAAAGCTTTGGCGGTGCCATGACAACACAAAGCTATAACACCTTCACCTGCTCCTAATCAATCATCTCTGTGTTTTTTCTCAGGAAGAAAACAGCTTGTTTTAAATGTTTGACCTTTAACGCTGCTGTTTGCCATCTCTATCATTAAACTGTAGCCAATTAGAGGTAGAAACTGAGGTAAGGCACTGACAGGTGATGACAGGACGAGCTGCTCACACGGCATGATAGGCATTGGGAATGCATGAGCCACCTTTTACAGATGGAGAAAGATTTCACACATCCCTGCAACGGCAATCCTACTCTCCTTATTTAGCCTATGGAGCTGGAACGCCTCATTAGAGAGTCCTCTGATGAGGTGAAACTACAGCTTCATCTGCAACATGATGACAAGACGGTAGTTCAGGGACCGGCTGTGAACACGATGCCTACTGTCAGTCACATGTTGAATTCATATGTATTTGTGGCACAAATCACGTAAAATTTTTACTAAAAATATACTGCTGTTATCACATATATATATATATATATATATATATATATATATGTATATATATATATATATATATATGTATAAAAATCTATCTACTGAATACCAACTGTTGTGGAGATTTAAGCTTTATGTTTTAATCCTCATGATTTCCACATGAGGAAACACATTTTTTGATTTACTTTTGTAGTAGCTTTCATTGTTGAGTCTGCCTCTTCTTTGTGGGATTGAAATTGCGTCTCCACACAGAAGGGACTGATGCATACTGGAGGTGCTGTAGAGTTTTGGGTTTGTGGTTGGGTTTGGGCTGTTTTGTTACGCTAAGATGTGCATGGGGTCAGATCAGTCTCAATATAAATTAATCCACACAAAGGGATTCAAAAATGTATTTTGTGATTTATGTATAAATAACTCTCCACAATTGTTTTTTTTCAATGCTCACAAAAATAGTTTTCATGATATATAAATGTAAATGGAATCCACATAACAAAAATCTGATTTACAAATACACAACTATACAAGGATTTTACATTTTTAATCAAAAACATATTTAGATGTTGTTACATTTACATACAGACTGTTGAACCTGAATTTACAAACTACATATCACGTGTGAACTTGTTTTTTGAGATATCCCTGACATTGCTTGATTAACAAAAGCTTTTTTTTTCACAAGGGAGTTATCCGTAGCCAATGAGATGTCTCCTCCATTTTCAACCAATCACATGAGCACACCCCCACGAGGGGTATATACCCTTATATACCCTACCAACCTGAAAGAAAACTTTTCTGGAAGCATCACAGACAGATATATTTGGCGAAATGCTTAAAAAATCCCACTTGTTCACTTCAGATAAGAGTTGAAACAACCAAACATGGGCAGGTAAGTCTGTAAGGACCCCAAAACAACCCAAACAAAGCAATAGAGCAACTTGCATATTTTCAAATGTCATTTATTCAGAAACAACTCTTTCTGTCTGACTGGCGTAGTGAATGTGGTGCTCTGGTCTGGTAAGTGAGCTGAAATGATTACATTACAATTAACTTTCTTAAACTCATGTTTACAATGTTTACTGAGGAAATAAATCAAGTGAGAAGTAGAGTCATTTTCTCAAAGACTTCTGACTTGATGTTAAGTCAGAGACTGTACATTTCTTTTATAGTCATTCAAATGTTTTCATGTTTTTTTATGTCAAGTAATGTTCTCAGCTGAAAACATTAAACCAGAGTTGGAGTTGCAATGTGATTGATGAAGTTATTTTACATAACGAGCAGCAATATAATCTTTTAGATTGTGTCATCATAACTATAACATCTTTTTTTCATATCCTGCTTGTCTGTCTATCTGTCTGTTTAAATGTATGTGGATACATATTTGCATGTGCTTGTGTGTGTGCACATGTGCAGGCATGTCTCTTCCTTGCCAGCTCAGTGGATTACGTAACAGCTGCTGGTGGCTGTCGTCTGCACTACAATGTGTTACATAAGACAATTTGATGTTATAATCCGGCCTGTGCTGCCTGAGCGCTCCCCATCTGGGATTTCCAGCCTGTCCTCATCCTAAGCTCTGGGCCTCCCCTCCTCTGTGCTGTGCTGACACAGACACTACTCCACGTGTAAAGACAGGCCACCAGCCCCTTTGACCCCTTTGATCCATGACGGAGGTCATGCTGGCTGGATTGGCCTGACTTTTAATAATCAGAGACAACGTTATTTTCCACTACAACTAAATGGCAAAAATTACATTTTAAAGGAAACATATTTTCTCTTGTAAATTGAAACAAAGCCAAAAACACACAAAATGACTTTATGTTCGGGAAACCAAACTTGGTTAGGTTTATTTTTTTGGGGCTTAAAATAAGTATGTTTGTTATGTCATTACGTCAGTTAAGGACATAATTTAAAATAAGTGAAATTTGACTTTTAGTTTCATATGGGACACGACTAGCGGTCTTCTGGGTGTTTGACCCATCCGTTCACCCGACTTCCTCCCTACACAGACTTCCACGACCTATGATTGGCAACCTATTTGTCATACCTCAAAAGCAATAGTTAATCCGAAAGAAAATACGTTTCCCTCGAAACGTAATTGGCGGACTGTCTCAGGAGTATATACCTGTTTTGATTTTAATGACCATTGCTCTATCTAGCAGTACCCTCGGGGAAAAAACCCTTGTCCTTCAATCAGAGGATCAGCAGCTTTGATCCCCAGCTCCTTCAGCCCATTTTGATGTGTCCTTGGGCAGGTAGCACTTTGCATTATAGCCCCTGTCATCAGTGTATGAATGGGTGAATGATGACATGTAGTTTGAAAGTGCTTTGAGTGATCGGAAGACTAGAAAAGCGCTATACAAGTGCAGTCCTTTTACCATTGTTCACTCTGTCCAGCGCATTAGTACTGGTGTAATGAACATAGGAGCTGCCAGTAGGGCTTTAGGATTTTTGTCACAGCTCAGCTGTGACTTCAGCCCTGTTTCTGGTGTCTCCCCTCTGTTCTCTCTCTCTCTCTCTGTGGGTGTGTGTGTATGTGTGTGGTATGGGCCATCACCCGGCATCTGGGCTCATCTCCACACCTGCCTTCAATCAGACCATCAAGCGCATGCACTTCAAATGCCCCGGCTTCCTTCCATCTCATCGCCAGATTGTTTCGTCAGCTCAGTGGTAGCTTGAATCTTGGTCCCTCTGAGTCTTTTTCTCGACTAGAGATTATTTAACTATTATCATTACTGAAGTTGATGACTAACTTGTGTTCTCCTTGTGCCTCAAGATTCCGGTGCCCACGTCACAGCCCAGCCGTCGCCTACACTTTCACACTTTCTTCACCTACACTGTTGTCTCCGTGTCTGCTTCTGGGTCCAGGATGACCTGCCGTAACAATTTTAAGACAGATTTTTACTTTTTTAAACTGTGTATCCGTTGAGGTGCGACCCTCTGTTAGTTGCATGTGTCCTCAAATGCTGCCGTCTGCATCTATTAATCAATACTTGTGACCACACTGGTAGCTGTATGAATGGTTCTGTCGGACCGTTGGTTTGCTGTTGACCCACCACTTTGGTCCAGGTGGAACTCTCGTCACAACTTCATTGATTGCCAGGAAATGTTGTGCAGACACTCATGTCCCTTTTGACTTTTGTGCAAATAGGAATGATATCCACATGATGCGTCTTAGCGACATAGCAATCCTCTCGCTTCGCATCTAGCACCATCATCGGGCAAAGATTGTTTCCAGTACTTTGGTTTGTCTCATGGGAAGGTCATTAGAAAAACTAAAGACATTGCATCAAATGTTAGCAGACTAACACACAAGCTAAACATCAGCATGTTAGCATTTAGTTAATAGCAAAGCTGTGCCTGTGTCCAAAATCTCTCCAAACTGTTACATGTCACGTTTTAACACAAACCATAATATTTTTTTATGACTTAAACCAAGTCATTTCATTGCCTAAATCTAACCAATCGTTTCACAACATAAGCCATGTGGCAGAAACGTTCACATTCAACGTATTCGTGGTTTGCAGACACTTACAATGCACTTTTTTTTTTCTTCTGCTGACTGGGTTGTGCTCGTACTGACGAACCCACAGAAAATAATCACCAGCTCTTTTGTTCCCCTCGGCTCTACAGAGCGGGTTTAGCCTTGCTTTAATTAAACATGATTGCCTGCATAGAAAGGTACCAACAACCTGAACCAGCCAACCACATGTATGTCTGTGTGTCCTCCACATTTGTCTTGCAGCTTGGTATTTCCATTTGAAGATGAACATGACCTCCATCAGCCCTGACTCCTCCTGACAATTATATGTGAAAACGCAATGCAGCATTGGAGTGACACATTCCAAAAAGTCCTAACAGGTAAAACCAAGCCAAGTAAAAACAAACCCCAAATATGAGCTGCAGGATTCTCCTGGGAGGGTGTGTGTGATCCGAAGAGATGAAGAGGATGTCAGAGTGACTATCCACCGTCAGCGTCTGAAGATCACTTCTGACAACACCAGCTAACCAGCCTGCTGCTGCACACCGTGGGAGGTTGTATGTGTGTGTCACCTGCAGCCATGTGAACTCACCAGGGTGTTTAGGTTACTGACAGAAAGGATGAGGGTGTTCTGAAGCCGAGCTCTCACATATATATTCGCTCATACATTCACAGCTGTGCATGCTGAGTGGGACCTTTATCCAGGCCACAGGCTACAGAAGCATTTGACACAAACAACACTGGATGTGTGTTTGTGTCAAAGGGCTCGTTTGAAATTCAGAAATCAATTCTTACTTTTATGCAACAACATATGTATATTCAGTGATGGATACATTTTTTTAAGTGTCCATTTGAAATGGCTATTGCAGTGATTTACAGTATTTTGGCACTTCCATAAAGTTAATGTATTGTCAAAACTCAATCCCACAACCCCCGTCCTGCTGACTGGAATACTTAGTAGTACACCGAATGTTTCCTCCTCTTTGACCAACATTAGAAGCCATTGTTTTATAAAATTATTGAGCCTTTTTGAAAAAATTATACTAGATATTTGTGAGCTGTTTTTAAAGTTTCATGTCCTCCGCAGGTACCAATAGGATTGGGGCTGAGTCGAAAAGTATTGCGAGTCAGACTCAACACATTGCTGGTTCGGGTCTTTTCATGGCTACAAAGTTAAAAAATAACACCAGCCAAAGTTAGCAAGTAAGTTCATGTGATAAGACCTAATATAAACCAGGGCTGCAAACTAATTATTACATCACCCTTTAATCCATTCATATTTTTTAAGATTAATTGTATTCAAATAGCTGGCATTATACATTATGAATACTTAGACCTGCTAAATTGATTATGCATTTTTGTCCACTTGCAGGCAGGTAGTGAACTCATCATTGACATCATCCACTTTTACATTGAAATGGTAAAGTTGTTAACAAAGTTACTTATTTGCACATCCAGCAGTTACAGAGGAACATTATCATTCATTTGGAGTAGTGTTTGTGTCCACTAGATGAATGGAAGTCCTATATTCTCTCTCTTATAGGTCTATTTTTGGTCTCCACCACCTCCTGAGGGAATTATCTGTCTCTTTAGCTAAATGCTCCACTGTGTTCACCAGCTAGTCTCAAATTAGCTGTCTGCTGGTTACTGATTAGTAGTTAGTGTGCAGTAGGTCTTTTTTTCCCTAGCTTTTTCACTGAAGACAGCAATGAGACGAGAGAGAGTGATCCAAAAATCTAAACTTATGGACTGGACAGCTAAACAATGAGCTGAGAGTCGCTATAACGTAGAGCTAAACTGACAGTAGTGTTGCCAACTTGATGACTTTCTTGCTAGATTTTCAGACTTTTCAGACTTTTCAGACCCTTTTTGCGACTTTATTTAAAAAAGCAGACAAGCACAAATTAAGCTACTTCTTCAGAGCATAAGGGGAAACATTTATGATATTGCATACTGCCCAGAGTAATAACAGTCCAGTCTTCTGTCGACAGCCCGAAATTATTCAAATGATGCGCAATGACGTAATATGCAAATGTATCATCTGGTTACTTTTAGCGACTTTTGGAGCTACTGCTAGCTGCTTTCATTAGAAAAGAGTTGGCAACACTGGCTGACAGATTCAGCTGTAGGTTTATCACTACAGGTTACCCCTCTCACACTGTCACAATGTTTTCACATTGTCATTTGAGAAAAAAATTATATTATTATTATTATTAATAAAGGCTGTCTAAAACAAGAAAAGAATAGGGAAACAACTGTATAGATCATGGCAATAAAAAGACAATATTTTAATATGCTGACAGGGACAAACATCTTGAAGAGACACAAGTGCAGAGGATTTACATCTGGATTTGGTTTGAGTCCAGAGACTGATCTCACCAACTGGAGGTCAGAGTTTGCTCATTATATTACACTACTAAGTACAACATCAACTGAAGCGTTGATCATCTCTTCACAGATTTTCTACACAGACGGACTCATACTATTCTTCCATTCAGATTACAAAGCTCCTTAGTTTGCCATTTTTAGCGCGGTCCAGCCTCCCACTGTGATGGCCTGGTGCCCAGAATGCCCATCGTCTTACCAGGGATTAAAAAGCCTCTGATATGTGGAAGTCATCAACAGCTCCAATCGAAAGATATTAGAAAATATGAGGCACAGGCCAAAGGTCAAGGCCAGCACATGTTGTGTGTGGTCAGTCATGTCATACATAAACACACGTGTCAGACTGCTTATGTTGTTCAGGGTTTAACTATGTGCTGCATGTGATGGTGCATGAACTAAGCATGTTTCTTTATCGGGTACAATAGTTCAACATGTTGGAACCTAATTTCACATAAACATTTTCTCTCTGGGCTCATAAATAATCAATCTTTTCAGGCAATACCGATATTTACAATATACATATCAATATTTTCCCTAAGATAACAGTTTTCAGAATTTAGAAGAGTACAGCTGAAATGGTCTGGGTTATGTTTAGGCAACAAAACTATGAACTATAGTTAGGTTTAGAAAAAAAACATCATGGTTAGCCATAAAATAAATACCTTAACTAAGGTCAACAAGACTTTTGGTTTTACAGGGGACATGAACACCTGTCTCCTGGGTTAAAATCCTGTATTTGTTTGACCCATCCAACTCCCCTCCCACACAATATTAGTCTCTCTCGCTTTACATTAAGCCTTTAGGTTCATAAATAGATCCATACCGCTTTGTTGATTCAGAACTAGACTTTGGATTGGTTTGGATTAGGAATAAGTGTTCTATTCATGCTGCTGTTTGTGCAGTTTTCATGTTGGGCTACCTGCACTTAGCCATAACATGAGCTCCTGCATCAGAGGTCATGGTGCAACACCAGATTTTGTAGACAGGAAGGCATGTTAAAAGGTGTTGCTAACCTTGATGATTTGGTGGAATAGAGTGCTGCACGACTGAGTCCTGAAACCCGTTAATGAGTCAGCATGTTTACACTTCCGGTTCTCTGGTCTCGAAGTCAATAGGTTTTTCTTGAAGTGTTTTTGGTAAGATGCCCGAAATTAGGTCTGTGGTTAACAAAATCGGAAACGATTTTAACGCTTTGCTCTTTAACATAAAATATGTCAGTAACTACCCCTCTCATGAATTTAGAAGCTTTTACATCTCTTGAAAAAGGTGGTTGCATCACAAGACCACCAGTCCTCCTTTAGCTTAGGGGTGGGGACGTGAAGTCATGTGACCATCGTGTAGTTCCTTTATAGCCTGACATTAGCTTTTTACTTCTGGTGATTGTATTCACGCTTCAAATCATAAAAGTGGTGTTGATTTGTGAAGATTATCTTGCTGAACAAAACGTGTAAGTATCATAAACGTTTATTTTCCATAAATATTATTTTCTGCAATAACCTCATTGGCTTTTTGTGGAGGGATTTAGTGTGGTGCTAACTTCATGTTGGTCTCCAAATCTATTTTTTTTCAAATCATAAGGGCCAAACTAAGATGATGAACATGGTGAACATTATAAAGCACATTATCGTTGCCATGTTTTCATTGAGTATGTTAGAATGCTAGCTAGTTAGCATTTCGCTCAAAGCACCACTTTGCCTCATGCCATACATGATACCTTAATGATATCCTTAATCCACATCCCTATGGATTATTTTTTAATCATTCATTTTCTTACTTACATTCTCTTAAGCAATGTAAAAGTGTTCATTTGGCCTCAATGCGTTTGAAACAAAGGGGATAATACCAGAAGGATTTAAAGTAGTATTGCATAATTTTGAGATTACTTATATGGATTCATTGTAGTATTTATATGTTTTCGGCCAGAACCTATGTCGGAAGAGTCTTTGCAGTAGAAACCTGTTGGTGCACAGGATGTGATGGTTTTACTTTCCCAGTTTGATGCGAATAAACAAAAGGAGAACTTGGCAGTTTTACAAATTAAAAGGTGTATCAGGAAGTCAAACTTCACCATGTAAAGTTCCCTCAGCCAAGAGAGAGCTTCAGTGTAACACCATGGCAGCAGAAAGACAAGAAACTCAGTGGTTCCCTTTTCATTATTTAGTTTAAAGACAGGAAGAGGAATTTCATTTCATAAAACAAATGTATTTTCATGCTTCAGCCTCACGACCCATCCGCCCACCTGTTTTTGCTGTCATACAGGCTCAGACCCTCCACACCCACCTCAATCAAGGGCATTTTTTGCTCTGCATTGTCACTGCAAATGGAAATACTGATATGTATGAAACAACTCTTATTCACTCTCTAATGTCAATAAAATAAAAGAGAAAAATATAAACTGTATCATATATTACAAAGCAAAAACTGTGTTAAATTGTTCACAGCCCCTCCAGCTACTGGATGGGTTTTTAAGATGAGTTTTAAGTTTCCCATGAGCACTGTACTCCCTCTCATGAGTTTACATGTTGAGGTACTGAAGTTTCACAGAGTTTTACAGGAAGATGCTGTCAATACGGATAAACGCACCAATCTGTTAACACAGTGGGAACTAATGGTCAATTTTGTATCCAAAGACAGATTTTGAGACAAAGACACAGATGTTCATAGTTTAGGGAGCTAATGTGTGATTTGGGGAAATAAATGCCTCCTGAAAATAAAAAAAGAAGAGCTTGTCAATGAGCTTTGACTAGAGACAAACTATAAATCTGCCAGCCTGATTTTTAGGGGTTGGAATTACATCACTTTAAGATATTGCAAAACAGGACTGGAAAAGAAGTAGCCACAGAGAGCTGATAGGGGAAGAGCTTCAGGTGACCAGTACTTCAAGAAATCTTATAGAAATCTATAGATTTTTTTTTTCAACCATACGCGAGTAAAATTATATTATGCAGTTTGCTTCAGCAGAATGGGACAGACACATAGACGCACACTCACTTACAAAATCCATTGGGGGAAAAAAGACAAGCAGCCAGATGATTAGACAGATTGTTACAGAGATTATCTAAGGCTGTGGTTACACTTGTCTCTTCAATGCAACTTTTGTGATCTGCAACTTTAACTGACATGTCTGTCTGCTCCCAGATCAGATCTTGCTTGCATTGTGATCCGATCAGCCAGACCAAAGGCCACATAAAAACCTAACAAAGCTTTTAAAACACAAAATAACTATGAATAAAATGACTTTTAATGTGAAGAATCTAAATAAAAAAATATTTATCACAGAATTAGCGGAGCTTTGTTAGAGGCTATTTTTTAATAAAACTAATACTGCTAAGAGGAAGAGTTAGCAGCAAAAATAACATTATGAAGAATTTATAGCAAATTGTTATCTTGGAATTGGCAGCAATTTGTTAGCAGCTATTCCTCAATGAAACAAATCTACTAATACTGCAGGGAAGTAGATAACGGGGGACTTTTATTGTGAAGAATTTCTTGGAAATTAAATGTGTTTATCCACTGTTTTACTGCCGCTCCTTTGACCACGAATTATATCCGATGAGGCAGGTCGCATTGTATTGTACAATTTCAAATGAGAGCGTGGTTTGCATTAATTCAATCAAACAGTACAGCAGTCGTCGTTGCAGACACACCTAGCGCAGACCTTTCTAGTATTCAGTCAGTGTCATAAATAAATGTCAGTGAAGCTGCAGTCACCATAAATCTAGCTGTACGTGCTGAAGAAAAGGCAGTAAACATTTTTTCACAGCTGGAGGGACACCTTAAAGGGATATTTTTTTGGGGGGGGGAATAGATTACTTGAGAGGCTTATCAGATTTTTGTCTCAATTAAATCCTCTTATTTGGCAATAAGTGATAGTTTTCCAAACATGGAAGCTCTGGACTGTGTGATTGCTTCTTTTTTTGTCTTTATTATTGCTTTGCTGTTTTGGGACTTTTACGCCCAAACTCAGTTGCAGAGGTTGTTCCATGACACATCTGTAGGGTTTGATGCTTTCGTTTCAATAACACAAGTGTTTTTACGTCTCCTTTCACAGCTCTTTACAGAGTAAATGAGCTAACCCGATGAGGTCAGCCATGGCAGGCTGTTTTTCTTTTACAGCAGCAGCAGGTCTCTGCAGGTCAAACCCCACATCATCCAAAAAAAGGAAAAGTGCTTGTATCTTTTGTGTGGACTGACCTGTCTGGCCAATTGTCTCACTCACTGCGCAATTTCAAAAACATGTGGGCCTCAAAGAGAACAGCCGCTACGCTTTTAATGAAACAGAAACACTGACCAGTACGTGCTTGAACATAGAAATGTACTTTTTACTTGCCTGGACAGGAAGAGAGCATTTGATTTTGTTAAATCATCCAAAATAGCATCAAGACTGTCAGGAGCTTCCAAGTGGTGCAAAAAAAAAAGTTTGACATGATACCTAATTATTTTTTAACAATCAACAATTGTTTTAAATCATTGGTTTGTGCTTCTGAAGTTCTTACTTCCGAAAAGTTACAACCCTCTTCCACTTTTCCAGGCGTTTCATTTCATCCTTGCCGCTGGGACCTTATCATGATTATCATCCATCCAGCTACAGCCTCAAGCAAGTTAAGAGGGCATAGATCAGTGTTTACCTCCCACTTTACTACTGAACAGTGCATCTTTCGCTACAAGGTGTTTTATAGCCTTATACAGCTTTCTTTGGGATCTTAATTAAGAGTTTAAGTTCTCCACATCCAGTTTTGTCTTCTACATATATTACTAAAATGCTTATGCAAATACGGAAATCCATCAATCAATATTTAATATATTTGGGTCAAATGACTGCATGTGGTGTGAAAGGAGAGAAAACTCAGCTTTGCAGTTCACTTTAGCATCTTTCAGCGTATTGCTTTAGTTTTACTGCCCGCAACTTTTTTTGGTTCTGTCTCAACGCTCTCATCAGCAAGAATAAAATATCTTTTATAACCCACAGTTCTCAACCTGCTCAGCAGTAAACAGCAGACAGGTACAGGTAAAGAGATTGTTTTTCTTGCTTTGCTGCTTCATATTAAAAGCTTTTTTAAAAAACAACATTTTATTGTGAACATTTTATAGTGGAAAAAATGTGTTTATCACAGAATTAATGATTGGTTAGAGGCTATTCATTAAACAAAACAAGAGGAAGAGCGCAAGAACCAAAATGATGGAGGACTTTTATTGTGAAGAACATACGAGATGTAATATGTTCATCCACCGTTTTATAGCCGCTTCTTTGACTAGTGGGTAACTCTGTTGGATTGGAGATGCAAATCCCTGCCGAGCTGGGCTGATACGCAGAGTCAAACAGAGTCAAGCCAACCCAGCATGTATGGAAAAGGAGAGACTCCATTTTATCAGAATTTAGCAGCAGGAAATTACTTTACATTTTCACAGCAGATACACAGGCCTCTGATTTAATTAATTTGCGAGTGATCATCTGCCTTTAGGCACACACAGCTGAGTCATCAGAGTAGCAGTGGAAATGAATTTCATGCTTATAATTTGGCCAAGAGGTGAAGTATAAAGAGAGAAAACAGAAGGCCCTGCTATTGGCCCTCTGTTTTTCCTCTCTTTATATTTCTTATCTTGGACCTGAACACAATTATCAGTGGTATCAAAAGCTGCACTGACATCCAGTAATAGACGTACTGAGATGATGTCAGGCCCTGAAAGCAATGTAGAAATGTTACGCAACACAAAGCTGTGGTTGTAATGAATATGTCAGAGCAGAACTATTGTTGAACTTGTTAAACTATTACATTTTGAGAAGGCTTAGTCAAAACAAACAAGTTGCTTTAAAAGAAAAATGGGGGATTTTTGAAACCACGTTGATGACTTAAACAGACCGTTTCGATTACAGTTTTGACAGGAGTGAAAGTATTGTGGCATGAAGAAATTGCCGAAACCAATGAATGCAGTTTTGTTCATGACTTTCATAAAACACACATAAGACAACCAAGAATGTAACAATTTTAATTTGTACTTTTCTCTTCAATCAGTAACTCAATTGTAATGTGTTCCTTGTCTATATATTTAAAAAAAGAACACAAACATGCAAAGAAAAAATGGTGACTTGCAGGCTTTCCTTAATGTATATAAATGTACATTTACTTCACTTCCTGTGCGGTGCGTCCATATTTGGGTTGATTTTTTATTCAAGCCTTTCTGCTCATATTGTTCATAACTGCTGTTGCTATGAACCATATGATTGGTGCAGCTGTTTTAAGTTGAGATGAATGACATGGAGATAAGAGATCCTGTTTAATTCCCATGACTGTATATAAGAAGTGGACGTATACACACACACGCTCCTTCCTCTTCTTCTACGCTGCCACCTCAAAGCACAGTTTCCTGTGACTGCTCCCCATCCAGACTATTGTGACAGAGAGGCTGCCCTATCCACACTGCAATAACAATTTCCTGGCCCATGATGATGACTGGATAATACACCAATTTAGGTTCCCCAGAGCCGTGCTCTTGGATCTATGCGCTGAACTAGCATGAGACAGGCCAACCGGTCGGAACATCACCATCCCAGTACAAATACAAGTACTGACCACTCTAGGGTTTCTGGCAACCAGCTGTTACCAGCAGGAATTAGCCGAAAGGGATGTGTTTGATTTGATTAATACAATATTTACCTTTCAAGCCCCTTTTGTGAATATTATAATTCTGTTAAATTATATCTTTAGGTCTGGGATATCAAAGCTGTCCCTTAGTTTCAGAATGCCTGCTGTCTTGGATGGCATTATTAATATGACTAGTCGATACATCAACTTTCCTTATACTGTGGGAGAACTGGCCAACATTAAAAGGCAATTTGCAGCAATGTCTGGTTTCCCAATCAGCGCAATTTACCGTACTCATATATGGGTACCAAATGCAAATCAATATGCCTATGTTAATTGAAAGCGAGTGCATTCGATTAATATCTGAGTCGTATGTGACTCGAACATTTTCCTGACTAATGCGGTGACACGATGACGAACCCAGCAATCAAGCTGCAGGCTGCTTACAGATGCTGTGTCGACAACTGCAAGAAACACTTCATCCCCGCAAAGACAAAAGAGGCCTTCAGATAGAAGCGACAAGTGAATTAGGGAACTGTATGCACTGCAGACAACCATATATTCATGTAATCCTTAATTTAACAGTAAGTCTCATTGCGATCTAGATACCTGTGTAAATAACAAGTAAGCCTTAATTAATGACTGTGTATTAGGCTGTAGCCTACATTATATTTTAAACATTTGTCCAGCTTTAATCTGAGAGGAACACAACACAGGCGGCAACTATAGCTGAAAAATAAAGAAATATATAGCATAAGCTTAGCTCATCCAGTAGTAGGGAGAGTGGTCAAGGGGCAAGTAGTGCCACCCTTGTTATCTAGAAAACCATAAAAGAAGTTGGTCATGTGACCACATATTTTTGAAGGGGCATCCATTTCACTCATCCTGCAAAGAAGGGAGACGCATGGCTTGAGAGGTAAGCACATTTAAGTTCAAAAAACATTTTTTTGCCCTCAAAAGTAATATTTCTATGATCAAGGTTTTTTGATTGCTGTGTTTGAACAATTATAGACAACTTTGAAAACAGTTCACACATGTTTTAGTGCTTTAGTAAGCTACAGCATGAGTCTATACAGTTAGCATGATGCCAGCTCAAAACAGCTGGGGGATGCATTTTTTTCAAAATGGTGGGTCTGGGGTAATTTGTGCCAAAGGGCCTGGGTTAAGTTGTGCCACTGCCACTGGCACAACTTACCCCAACTTATGATTGTTTTTTTTTTTTTTGATTTTTTTACTATATATTACTTTATTGTATTTTATTGTTATTGTACATTGTATTCTTATATTTGATCACTAAAACTATGTGATATTCTTAATTTTAGACCATCATGCCACGCAAATACAAACGGAAGACAGACAGGGTTTTAACTCCTCTTGAGGAGTTGGAAAGAGCAGTGAAAGAGGTGCAACAGGGAAACACCATACGTCAAGTTGGAAAGGAGATGAAGATCTGCAGGATGACCATAAAAAGATATATGGATAAGAAAAAACATACATAAACACATATCAACACATCTCACAAGTGTTAGGGTTATTTTAATCCAAAAAGTATTAAAATAGCCCTTACAGTTGCAACGCTACACTCATTCTAGTATGGGTATGCTTTTTTCGAGCGGAGGCCTAAAAAAAGGCCTAGGGTTTTAAAGGTACCAAAAGTCACTCTGAGATATTTACTTCATAATCTACAATATTATAGCAATTATGTTCCATCAGTGTTTGTCAAACGTCAAAGTGTGCACAGAGTCACAGCGTTCTATATTTATAGACAACAAAACTCAGCAGGTTAGCTTCACAGAGTCAGTTACCACGGTAACACGTTTATATTACTTCTCTTTCTGGAACTCAAAACTCAAAAGTTGCTCTCATCTGAGAGTTAACTAACTCAGGAGTTTTAACTAAAAGTGTTCCTGGAGCAGGGCCCTGGACAGACAGGTAGGATCCAAAAAGGCAGACTTGTGCAGTTCAATGGTTTATTGCATAGATAAGCATCCAGACAGGTAGTGGTAGGCAGGCAAATTCAGGTCCAGGTAACAAAGCAGAGTCGGGTTCCAGTTGTTAGAGAAGTACATTGTAATGACAAATGAACTGGCAAAGGAACAAAGGAAGTTGGCTTGTATTTGAAGAGCTGGATTTAATCAGACTGAATCAGGTGGGTGATGTTGATGCAGGTGGGCCAGAAAGGCCAGGATGAGCCGATGAGGGAAGTATAAGCAGCTGTGTAGGTGGGTGTGGCGATCAGGTGATGGGTAAAGGAGGGAAAGTCGGAGGACATCTGGTGGATGGAAAGAAAATAACGGGGGGAATGGAGAACGGGACTGAAGAGTGAGGTCAGAGAAACAAACTGACAGAGGCTAAAAAGCTCTGAGGAGCTGAGGGGAACTACATATTGGTGATGATTCTCAGCTGGTTTGGCACTATGAGTTACTCCTAACACATTCAGCCTGATTTCAACGAAATACATGAAACGCAGGACTCCCACCCGTTGTTGGTGTTCAAACGGTACATCACGCATATAAAACAATGTCATGCAAAATATAAATGATTGTCTCTATGCTGGAAACCATTGGTTCCATTCAAAAGGTAGGGTGATCCCATGATTGGTTTGTCTTAAGCCATGTTTTAAAAGTTGTTTTAAGAATATTGAAGCTTGCACATTATCTTATATGGGTGGGAATTGAGTTCCATTTATCTGCTTCTCTAACTGAAAACGGTGCGAGTCCAAAAGCAGTTTTCCTGGAATAGCATCTGGCTGATGCCCAGGTCTCCATAACTTTGTCCCTGCAGAATGACACATATTGTGTAGGTGGTGGTGGCACAAGACCATGAATTGGAGTTGCCATTGCCAGTGTCAGCACTAGTGTCAGCGTCTAGAAGGTGTAATTATGAATCCCACTGCTCTTCTTAGCAAGACCCGCCGTGTAGTTTGTTGAGGCAGATGATTGGTTAAGGTTAGGCATTGACCTGGAGTGGTTAGGGTCAGGATAGCCCATTGGTCAGGGCCTAGGAACTGAACAAATCACATTAACAGTACCTTGTCAAGAAATGGATACCTGGCCAATCGTAGCGCTTGAATGCTGCAAAGGGCGGGTCGAGCGGGAAATGTGATGCAGGAAATGCAAAGGCATGATGGAACAGGACAAATATGAGGTCGTTCAACATTTCGTATCCACATTTTCCTCAAATAAAATTACAAAGAAAAAAACACTATAAGACTGTCAATGTAATTTTTAATTAATGTAATTATGACGATGAAAATGACCTTCCACGGCCTTTAACATTTCTGAAAATGTCAGCCAACTTGTCACAACTCGTGAACTTTCAGAATATTTTCTTTTACAAAGTCATGAATACCTCAAGAGAGTCCATATGAACGCCCGTGAACACAGGAAATACGACCTCATTTGAATGCAGCATAATATGTCATGACTTGTCTCATTAGACTAGCTATGACACTTCTGAAGACCATTTTTAAATGTTTTTTTTCATTTCCAAGCGATCACTTTGTTCATATTTCTTTTGATCCCGTGTTAATATAGCCAAACTAATACTCCACAGCCATGCCATTATCTTTGGGAAGCTGTAGCATTGTGTTGCTATAAGCTAAATGATAACATGTTCACAGAATGGTGACATGACGAAGTTTAGAGGGTATAACATGTACCATGTTTAGCATCTTGGTTTAACATGTTAGCAAGCTAATGTTTTCTAAATAGCAAATAACGCAAAGTACAGCTTAGCGTTAATATATCTTAGGGAAATGTCATTAGTTGTGCAGGAATTAGACAAATACAAAATTGGGACTTGATGGAGCTGGATGAAAAGTAATTCAGGATTCATCTGCTGTAATGAATGTCTATCAAGTTTTTGAGCAATTAATCTAATAGTGGAGATATCTAACCAATCAACCGACATTGCCATCCCCAGAACCATAAAGCTAGCAAGGCTTATTCTTTATTCCAAACCCAAGACACTGACAAGAAGTTGGTGAAGTTGAAGACGATTTATTGTGAGACCACAGGGAAGCGAAGTGAAGTGGAGAGAAGGTGATGGCTGGCTGAGAGGGACGAAGATGGAAGACAGACTGGTGAGTGGCGTCGGCAGGTAGGCAAATGATCCCGGGACACGGAAAAAGCAGTTAATCACAAGATCCAAGAATAACGCAAGGAATATGCTCACGTAAACTCCTGAGGCCTGGAGCCTGAGCTACCATGGCAAATGCATAGCAGAGACAATGATCTGGGTTCTCTTTTATAAAACTGTGTGTAGAATCCATGCTAAAAGTGCACGTGCAGACAAAAGCCCAAAATGGCGTATGCACATCTGCAGGCAATTTCCCCCGTGTAAATCAGTCCGAGTGGAAAAGCAGTCTGATCTGAAGGTGGAGGCCAAAAAAAATATTGCATTCCACGGACAGAGCATGTCTGCTACTGGTGGCAAGAGCACACCCAAGCTGAGAGTGAGACTACAGAAAAATTTGCTCAAGCACAGTTTTATATTTTATTACATGACTGTTTAACAATTTAAGAAAGAAAAAAAAGATAAGTAAGCTAATGTGATATTTGTCCTGTTCTGAGTCGATAGGAGAGCAGGAACGTGCTGAGTCGATAGGAGAGCAGGAACGTGCGCTCACATGCCTCACCAGCACTAGTGTGTCCCGTGCAGGTGACACGTCTGGAAGTGGCCAGGTTCTGACCGATGTGGTCCTACAAAGTCAAAGGGACACAATCAGTGCTATAACTGTCATAGCAAAGAAACAACGACAAATAAGGCTTGTGTTAAACGATTTTGTGAAAAAGTTAACCAAACTGGCTGTCTTTTTACAAACGCATCATTACATCCTCACAGATCCTTGATCCCCTATTTGGATCCTTGGTGTCGGGAGGTGGCTGTGGGTTGGGGTCCTCATGCTGGGTGGTGGTGAGCCAGGATGAGGAGGAATGCCAGTCCTCTGCACCATATTGTGCAGAACACTACACAACCTGATTATTTTGCAGACTTTTTTTTGGATGGTATAATAATCTTCCACCTGAAGCATTAAAAGACTGCCATCATTTGAGGAGGCCAATGAATCGCTCCACAGCTGTGCACACAGAGTGTGTGCATCATTATATATAGCAATATGAGTACAGTCAATTGCGCCAATTACATTTGCGAAACCAGACATTGCTGCAAGACGCCTTTTAATGTTGGCCAGTTCTCCCACAGTGTAAGGAAAGTTGATGTATCGACTAGTCATATTAATAATGCCGTCCAAGACAGCAGGCATTCTGGAACTTAGGGACAGCTTTGATATCCCAGATCTAAAGATACAATTTAACAGAATTATAATATTCACAAAAGGGGCTTGAAAGGTAAATATCGTATTAATCACATCAAACACATACCTGTTGGCTAATTCCTGCTGGTAACAGCCGGTTGCCAGAAACCCTAGAGTGGTCAGTACTTGTATTTGTAAAGGGATGGTGCGGTTCCGTCTGGTTGGGCCGTGTGCTGTCTGATACGGTGGTCAGTGATACTGGAGACCCACAGGGAACTGTTCTGTCTCCTCTTCTGTTCACCTTATACACCACTGACTTCCAGTACAACTCAGGATCATGCCATCTGCAGAAGTTCTCTGATGACTCTGCAGTGGTTGGGTGTACAAGGGATGGACGGGAGGAGGAGTACAGGGCAGTAGTGGATGACTTTGTAGAGTGGGCCGGTAGAAATCACCTGCTTCTGAACGTGGCCAAGACCAGAGAGATGGTGGTCGACTTCAGGAGGAAGACGACGGCTCCACAACCGAGTTCTGGGAGAGGATGTGGAAATGGTGGAGGAGTACAAGTTCCTGGGTGTCTCCATCGACAACAGACTGAACTGGAAGGCCAACATCAACAAGAACAACAAGAAGGGGATGAGTCAACTCTTTTTCTTGTCATAAGGACAGATACAGGAGAACATATTTTACTGTGTAACTTTGTTTGCTGCTGCTACAAACAAATTTCCCCCTGGGGATAAATAAAGTATACATCTATCTATCTATCTATCTATCTGGCCTGTCTCGTGCTAGTTCAGCACGTAGATCCAAGAGCACGGCTCTAGGGTACCTAAATTTGCTTGTTATCCATCCAGTCATCATCATGGACCAGGAAATCTTCATGGTCGCTAAACACTTGTTCCCTGCTAACCCTTTCATTCACATAGTCCTCTAGCAGCGTCATGCAGCGTTACCGTATTATTTATATGTTTACAGCAATCAGACAAATTGCTCCACACATTGCCAAAATTTTTAGTCAATTAGTGTATCCATCACCCTGGATATCATTTGAAAGGTGACCACAATCTATTCACGTATCTACGGTTTGTTATGATGAACTTGGCCTGCATTATGACTCAAATGAGGATATGAAGTGATTGTGAAAGGGCTGTCAATGGCTTTAGTTCCACACTTTGTTAATTCACACAATCCATAGTGTGTTTGCAGGTGGTGAAAATGTGCCGTGTGATGTGACTGGAGAAGTCAATGTGACCTCCAGTGCGCTCTATGGTCGTGTTCACTGCAGCAATTATATGAGGACTACATTAATAATATCATTGAGAAGTGCTGGCACTCTGCTCTGCAATGTTTTAATGCTATTTGAGGTTATCTTGGATTTCTACAACCGTTTCATTCTTAATTACCAGACAGTCCGGTCCTCTCCTCTGCACTCCGTAGGTGGGGAATGTGAAGGCGAGACAGCGCGGATGAATATTGAGCGGAATATCATTTGTGATTGAAGTTGTTTTTTAAGTTTTACAAGTAAAAAGGTGCTCAAGGAATATGTATGGCTCATTAACACAAATAACACTGCTGGTTTGAATTATTATGGTAAAAAGGATCTACAAGTACAAAGTACCGTGTGATATGAAGGGAAATTAAACATGTGAGAGGCATCATTATACATATAATGATTTCTCCTTGTCTCCAAAATGTTTATACACATGGGTCAGAGATTCCGTACAGAAGCGCACATTCTCCCGTCAAGTTGTGTTTTTATAGACCACAACTTCTGTGTTAGAAGTGGCTTACGCCACCTTCAGGCCCCGTATTGTGTGTACGCAGGAATAAGACCCTTGGAGGGGAGAGCCAGAGTTGCTATACTGTTGATGATAAGTAGATTGCTGGCAGGTGTGTGCAGGGCAGGAAGCTATGGAGGGATGTTTGTGTCTTTATTACGCAGTTAGTTCACTTTTCCCTCTATCGCCATCACACAGTGACACAAATCCATATTCACCATTATCTCTTACATGAAAAGGTGAACTGGTCCTCGAGCTGAGCTTGAAAATTGCTGGTGTTACCGCTCCTCCGGGCGACAGCCTTGCCGTGGCTCTCCTTGCTCCAAGCTCAGCTCATCACACACACACCTGACCTGCAATCAGCTCGTCACCTCCCAAAAATTTCTTGCACTCACTTGCAAAAATCGAATTTGTAAGTGAAAATATATAAACTGAGAATACATTATTTGTTAGTTTTGCTTATGAAACTAGAATTTTTGGCTGCAAATCAAATATCTTTGCTCTCAAAAAACAAAACATTTGCTCTCATCAAAAAAACTTTGCTCTAAAAAAACTCCCCCCTTTGCTCTCAAAAGGAAAACCTACGAGTTGAGTTTGAATACAGTGGGCGTACGTATATATATATATATATATATATATATATATATATATACCATACGCTGCTGGCTTCTATTGGTGGGTTCGACTTGGATCCCGGTATCTGCTTCCACTGTAAACACTGCCTATGTCCTAATCCAGCGGCTGCATCCTTCGGTGGACCCATATATATATATATATATATATATATATATATATATATATATATATATATATATATATATACACACTAAAACCTTATATATATATATATATATATATATATATTGAAAAGGTTTTAGTTTTAATCAGTTTTTCAATCATATATTCAATAATTGATTCATAGTTCTTTTTCATAATAGTTTTTCTAAATTAATAATCAGTTTTATTCTATGTTAAATAGCTAATTTTCAATCATTTATAGTTCTTGTAAATAATATAATGTATTTATCAATACGTTTTTTATTTCATTCACATATATATATGTATATATATATATATATATCTATATATATATATATATTCATAAATGCATATATACATACATGTATATTCATGAATGTATATATACATATTCAGGTGTGCAAGCATTGATGTACTGTCTGTCCTGCCTGCTTGTTTTGCTTATATGTGCATTTGTCTTGTTCAGTGTTGCTATCTTCCATGTTTGATGTGTGTTATGTGTCTCAGTGTTATATATGTGCTTGTACTGTAGGTGGGTTTGTTCTGCTCTGCTCTAGTGTCGTACACTTTTCTTTTGCTGATATGTGTATTAGTTTTGTCTATACGTTACTGTCTATCTATGAATTTTAATTCCATTTTATTTGAAATTTTGTAATTTTTAGGCAGCCTTCAAACATCTGGCCGGGGACAGCAGATGAAAACTAGCCTCTCTGGCTAACTCTGGCTCACCTACAGTTTCACTGTTGATTGGTGTGCATTGTCCCTGCAAAATAAATAAACAAATAAATAAATAAAATAAATCTTTCTCGTAGACAAAAGAGCCTGGATACTTCAATCCTAAGGCAGACAGTTAACAAAAACAGCAGCAGCAAAACAAATTTCAGCAAACGTGTTTATTAACTTGCAGTAACACATATGCACATACTTTATTATTTTTCGATAAGTTGACCCTTTTTTTGGACAAAATTGTCCAAATCACATTGAAAAAATGATGAAAAGAGAAAGTTATCAATAATGTTAACACAGGGATGCAAACTTAGAAGATTGACTAATTTTACACAGCAGAATATACACAAATTTACACAGAAATCATTTACATGGATGTCTTATTGTGGGATTAAATAAATAAAAGAAAAAGGTGACAGTCACAACTGTCATCTCTGTGACAGCAACAATAACACATCAGAAGTGTATTGTTCTCTCTACTGGTTGTCCTATTAGTAAAGGCTTTATGTGCTTTATATAGGATAATAGCTAATTTAACTGTAACCTACAAGTACAGGATGGTCAAATGGAGATATTACAAAAGGAGTAATGTCTTAATTCCAAGCTACGGTTGCAGAATGTTTGTCCGGGTGAAGAGGCCGTCGTTCTCCCCCCTCAGCTGCTGGCTCCCTATAACAAAACAAAATGTAGAGTTAGTTTTATTTCACACCACAAAACGAAAGGAGCAAAATACTCAAATTCAGTTTATCCGTGTAATTACATTACAGTCATTTAGCAGACGCTTTTATCCAAAGCGAATAACAATAAGTGCATTCATCATAGGTATTCAAGAGAACTACTAGTCACCAGAAGTCATAAGTACATTTCCTTTTCCAAACAAGCATCTAAGAGCATGAAACAGAGCATAACTCAGAGCCAAAGTACAGTGCAGAAACAAAGAAAAACAGTAAGTGCAAAAAAAAAAAAGTAACACAAATACAATAAGTGCAACAAGCTAGTATGAATACAATAAGTGCTAAGTGGAAGACTCAGGGTAGCACTTCCCGAAGAGGTGGGTTTTCAGCCTGCGCCGAAAGCTGGGCAGCGACTCTGCTGTCCTGACGTCAATGGGAAGTTCATTCCACCATTGTGGGGCCAGGACAGAAAACAGCCGCAGAGACCTCTGAGCGACGGGGCAACCAATCGCCCCCTGAGGCAGCAGAGCGAAGTGGTCGGGCAGGGGTGTAGGGCTTGACCATGGCCTGGAGATTCCTTTCACTGCCCTGTAGGCTAGCACCAGAGTCTTAAACTGGATGCGAACTCTTATAGGTAGCCAGTGTAGAGAATGGAGAAAGGAAGTTGTGTGGGAGAACTTGGAGCGATTGAACACCAGGCGAGCTGCGGCTTTCTGGACAAGCTCCAAAGGTCTGATGGCCGACGCCGGGGCTCCGGCGAGTAGAGAGTTGCAGTAGTCCAGGTGGGAGATGGCAAGAGCCTGGATGAGCACCTGCGCCGTCTCATCAGTGAGGAAGGGGCGAATCCTCCTGATGTTGTAGAGCAGGAATCTGCAGGAGCGTGTAACGGATGAAATGTTTGCTGAGAATGACAGTTGGTCATCCAGGGTCACACCCAGGATCCTCGCAGTCCGAGTCGGCGTCACCACAGTATCATCAATGGTGATGGACAGGTCCCGGTGCGGGCAACCCTTCCCCGGGAGGAACAGTAGCTCGGTTTGGTCCAGGTTGAGCTTGAGGTGGTGTGTCGTCATCCACTTTAAAATGTCAGCCAAGCACGCAGCGATGCGTGCCTCCACTTGGGTGTCACCGGGGGGAAATGACAAGACCAGCTGGGTGTCATCGGCATAACAATGGTAAGAGAAGTCATGCGAGCGAATAACAGAACCCAGAGATGTTGTGTAGAGCGAGTAGAGAAGGGGGCCCAGGACTGAAACTTGCGGCACCCCCGTAATCAGCATGCGTGGTTTCGACACGGCCCCCCTCCAGGTCACCTGGTAGGATCGACCTGTCAGGTAGGATGCAAACAGGGAGAGTGCAGAGCCTGAGACGCCCATCCCCTCGAGGGTGGAGAGGAGGATCTGATGGTTCACAGTGTCAAACGCCGCAGACAGGACCAGGAGAATCAGGATAGAGGAGAGAGAGTTAGCTCTTGCGGCGTGAAGCGACTCTGTCACCGCAAGGAGGGCCGTCTCTGTCAAGTGACCCACTTTGAATCCGGACTGGTGGGGGTCCAAAAGGCTGTTCTGGTGGAGATAGGACGACAGTTGGTTAAAGACAGCACGTTCAAGTGTTTTGGATAGAAAGGGTAGAAGAGAAACCGGTCTTAAGTTCTTGACATCATAATCTCAACTTTTGTAACGTTAATGGACTTGAAGTGATATTTCAGGTTCACAACCAGCCTACCTGAGCTCCTGTTTATGGACATAATATGAAGTATGATTTATCTGTAAACTCGTCACAATCTTAGTAAGATATTAGTCAACCTCTGAAGTTTGAAAGTGAAGGCATTAAAAGTTACTTTCCAAGGCCAACTACGGTCGGATGCAGGCAAACGAGCTGCCGCTAACGTTAGCTTGTCAGCTACAAATGTCACGTAACTTAACCGATCATTTTAACAAACGTGATGTTATAAGCTCCCTTACTGGGAGTAACGTATGTTAGCGTTACATGCAGCCTGAGGCATGACTATGTTAGCTAAGGTTAGCTACGCATGTATGACACAATTTAAAATAAATGCTATGAGTTTGGTTTTCTCCAACCGAGAAAGTGAGGCGTCATGTCAACACATCAGCCCTCCATGTCGTTCTTTAAAAAAAGAGACTCCACGACACTAACAACATGAAAACAAAGTGAAATGCTGCTACATTTAAAATAATTTTGACAAAACAGAGCAATATTACTTATATATAAGTAGTATATAATAATAGTAATATAATAATTCAACTTACCTCTATGTTGCTCATCACAGTAACCTCCTGTTACTGTGCCAAGAGCCAAGTCGAACTCAACAAGAGAAACTCCTGGCTCATTCAGCAGCTCATTCAGCCCTGCCCACTACATCCAAACTCAACTCAGGTTTTTTTTCTTGAGAGCAAAGATTTTTTTTTTGAGCAAAGATTTTGGATTTGCAGCCAAAAATTCTAGTTTCATAAGCAAAACTAACAAATAATTTATTCTCAGTTTATATATTTTCACTTACAAACTTGATTTTTGATTGCAGTGCAAGAAATTTGCTCTCAAAACATTTTTTTTTGTTTGCGTAATAAAGACACAAATATACCTTCATAGAAGTATTGTAAATAATAACTGATGACTGGTTAAGAAACGACAACACATAGGCCCAAAACAAAATAAGCGTTAAATGTTACACCTCACACTTTTATTGTGCTCATTGCTTAGAAATGTATGTGGAAAACACTGAAGAAGGTCAAATACTCCAGACAGAGCATTCTAGCGTCTGTCTGCACGATGAAGAAGTACAGTGACACATCGAAAGTTTAGCTTAAAGCCTATTCATTAAATAACATGTCGCAAGAGTGAAAACAATGTCTGGTTAGCCTCGAGACTGATAAAAAACAGGAACCAGGGCTTTCCTGTTTTAGACCTAGTTTCGGCCAGCAAGGCTTGACCGTCTGACTGCCAGCGACACTTAGCTGAACCCGGTTTCTGCCTACGTTGCACAACATGCACACATACTGATACCATACAAGGAAGGAGTGGAAATCCGTGAGCCTGGAGGGATGGACATCCCTGTGCTCCAATGAGGCCCTCAGAAAGTCTAAACCAAGAGCCGCCTCCACCATAATGAACCAATCACATCATTTGTCAAAAATATACATAACACCGCTGTGCACTCTGTTTAAGCGCCCTTTTTCTGTTCTTATGAGCAGATTCTAGGTCCGTGCACGTTTGACTGCTGGACTAAATACTCCTGTTATAATTGAATAAATGTAATATTGCTTTTAATACAATTCAACAAGTCGTGTATTGATTTCTGTCCACAACAGAAGCCAAGGGAGGTGACGAGCTATTTGCAGGTCAGGTGTATGTGTGATGAGCTGAGCTTGGAGCAAGGAGAGCCACGGCAAGGCTGTCGCCCGGAGGAGCGGTAACACCAGCAATTTTCAAGCTCAGCTCGAGGACCAGTTCACCTTTTCATGTAAGAGATAATGGTGAATATGGATTTGTGTCACTGTGTGATGGCGATAGAGGGAAAAGTGAACTGTGGTACCAGGAGAGGTGCCAGGAGAGGCATGCACTTATAAATTATCACTATGAACGGCCATCCTTCTAGCACAAAGCTAATTTCGACTTCTGTTTCTTTTGAAATATTTGTCTCAATCAGCGATTTGAGAACTTTGAAGTAGACAGGAATGTCCCCATTCACCCGGACTATAGCATGCATTTAAAAACAGTTCCTGTTGGATGTTTCATGCAAGTACTGTTAATTTAAACATCATAGAGGTTTTCACATTGTTGTTTTTGCATGCCTCTCTACACAGCACAGAGATTTTTTTTTTTATCTTTTTCTGTTGTATTTTGACTTTTCTGCTTCAGAATTAGCTCCATGCCTCTTTGAGCAGAGACTCTTTCTGGATTTATGTGTAGATGATGCTAATGGGGGCTTATAGTAGAAAAGATCCAGTCACCTTGATGCCATTTATCTGCTTTGTCCCTCTGTCCCTGAGTGTGTGTGAGGGTTACAGCGTGAGCCTCCACTGTACCCATTAGTGCCGCTCCACAAAAAGGTAAAAAAAAAGTAAGAGAAGGTAAGAGCAGAGAAGGTTGGCACTCGGTATAAAACATGTCGATGAATAGCAAGTGTGTACAGATTTTGTCCTCTGTGTGCATGTGACCTGGGGTGGTAGAAAAAAACTGCCACGCACCTGTTGTGGGGGAATAAAATTCAAACTTCCAAGGTTAAACTGTTAAACTGACCCAATCAAACAAGTAGATGTGTTGGGCATGTAGCATGAGTGAGTGTTTTTGAAAGAAAAAAGAGCCATGGAGTTTTACATTGAGAAAAGGTATCCAGTGTTGGATTTTCGACCACAGAGGTACACGCTCTCCCTGTGTTCATGTGGGTTTCCTTTGGTTGCTCAGTCTCCTCCTACGGCTTTAAAGGGGAACTACATTTTCAAAATTCATACATGTTTTTTTTCTATGGTCTAAGACAGGGGTCGGCAACCCGCGGCTCCGGAGCCGCATGCGGCTCTTCAGCCCCTCTGTTGCAGCTCCCTGAGGCTACATCCACACTAACGAAAACAATCTCCGTCCACATGGCGTTTCTGCATCGTTTTCTAAATGATCTCTGTTCAGACTAAAACGTCTAAAAACGAATATCATGTGACTATTCACATACACTGAGCATGCGGGTGGGTGCCGATGTAAACAGGAAGTCCGCTCCGTAGGGCTGGTAACGTCGCTGGAATCGCCAAAATAAAAAATGTTTTAATAGTTTGTCAACTAAAATGTGCGTCACATCATACTACGTCGCTGTCAAGCTAATTATGATTTATAGACCTCCGCCCTCGGTAAACTATTGTAAGCTATTATGTTGAGCACGTTAAGAGCTCTCTAGGAAGCAATGTTCCTGTGTATGCGTTTGGTGCTTTTATTGTGGAGGATGAGACGGAAAGAGAAAACGAGGTTCTGATGAAGTGTGGGAGAAGTGAATAAAGTTGCTGCCGTCTTGGCGCAGATTACGGAGCCCCGTGTTTATTATTTTATTATTATCATAAAGTATTGGTGCAACATTAAGGCTGGGCTACACTATCAATGAATAAATCCCCCAAAAAGAAAAGTCACGGAGGAAAATGGAGAGTTTAATTTTGCGTGGATGTATCCATTTGCTTTCACTGCCAACAATGCTGGCTCACCTGTATGCTTGAAATATGGCGAGAAATTAGCAAACAACAAAAAATGTAATGTTGAAAGACATTTCCAGAACAATCATACATTTGCTGAACAGTATCAAGCTGGAGCTGAGCAAAAAAGAGCGATTTCTCAACTGCTGGAGCAAACTGAGCATGTTTTTTCTCCTCTTCATAGGAGTTTTGTCACGGAGGGAGCTCTTGATGAGGACTCGGACGCAGAGTAGAGGTTCAGCTGACAATCTTTTATTTCCAACAAAAATGCACAGGGAAATCCCTGGAAACAAAAACCTCTCTTAATGAGGAAAGAAGAAAATAACAAAGTAGAACTAAAAATGCTCTGGCGAGGAAAGAAGAAAATAACAAAGTAGAACTAAAAATGCTCTCATTTAACTCAAGAAGCTGCAAAGTGAAAACGGCAAAAGCCAAACCAAAAATCACTTCTCGAGGAAGGTATTAAACTACAAATAAAAAATGCTCTGATTTAACTCGAAGAGCTGAATGGTCGAAAAGGCAAAATGCAAAACAAAATCTCTCTTACCGAGGAAACAAGAAACAACAACGGGACAGACAAAACTACGACTTGGACTTGATAATAGCATAAGGCGGGTGTGCAAGACGAAAGGACATGACACACTGGCACAGGACAAGGGGAGACGCAGGCTATAAGTACACATGAGGGAAGTGGGGGAACAGGTGGACACAATCAGGAATCAGGGAATACAATCAGACTGGTGACACATGAGGAAGGGCAAGGAACCTGAAACGAGAGGAGAGTTAATTCCCAAAATAAAACAGGAAGTCAAAAAACAAACGTGGAGACGGGACAAAAACCCAGCTTGACATACAGGTGTGACATTACCCCCCCCTTAAGGCCGAATACCAGATGGCCTTGGAATGTCCGGGTGATCTCTATAAAAGTCCTGAATGAGATCCGGGTCGACTATGAGGCTAGGAGAGACCCATTGTCGTTCCTCTGGGCCGTATCCCTCCCAGTCCACGAGGAACTGCCTGCCCCGGCCCCGCTTACGTACTGCCAACAATTTCTTCACCGTGTAGACAGGCCCCCCTTCGATCATTCGAGGGGGTGGGGGTGGCTTGGGGTTCGGCGTCATGGCGCTCTCCCTGACTGGCTTGATCTTGCTAACGTGAAAAGTGGGATGAACCCTGAGGGAGCGGGGCAGGCGGAGGCGCACAGCTGCTGGGTTGATGATCCTCGAGATGGGGAACGGGCCAACAAAACGTGGAGCCAGCTTTCGTGATTCCACCTGTAAGGGTAGTTCCTTGGCCGCGAGCCATACTCGCTGGCCAGGCTCATATACAGGTGCCGGTCTCCTCTTGCGGCCTGCTGCTCTTTTTACTCTGTCCCCCTGTCGGATTAGTGTCTGTCGTGCTGCTGCCCAGATGCGGCGGCAGCAACGGACTAAGGCATGGGCGGAGGGCACAGACACCTCTGGTTCGGACTCGGGAAAAACAGGAGGTTGGTAACCAAACACACAATGGAAGGGAGACATACCAGTGGCGGAGGTGGGAAGGGAGTTATGGGCGTACTCGACCCATGTCAGGTGTTGGCTCCAGGACGCAGGATTCTGGGCCACCAGGCACCGAAGGCCGGTTTCCAGCTGTTGATTGAGGCACTCCGTCTGGCCGTTAGCCTCGGGATGGTACCCAGATGTGAGGCTAGCGGTGGCTCCGATGAGCTGACAGAACTCCTTCCAGAACCGTGAGACAAATTGGGGCCCCCGATCCGACACAATGTCTTGGGGGAATCCGTGGATCCTAAACACATTGTTCATCATAATATCCGCCGTCTCTTTAGCTGACGGCAACTTGGGCAAGGCTAGAAAATGTGCCATTTTAGAGAATCTGTCCACCACGGTCAAAACCGTGGTGTTACCTTTGGAAATCGGGAGCCCCGTGACAAAGTCCATAGAGATTTCTGCCCACGGCCGGGACGGAATGGGCAGCGGCTGCAGCAAGCCTGCACGGGTTCTGGAGGAGTTCTTGTTCCTGGCGCAGACGGAACATGCCTCAACGTACTCCTGGACCTCCGGCTCCATGGACGGCCACCAGAACCTCTGCGTGATGGCGAACATGGTCCGACGTACACCCGGATGGCAGGTGAGCAAAGACGAGTGAGCCCAGTGGATCACCTGTGGGCGCAGATTAACGGGGACAAACAGACGATTATCTGGGCACCCACGAGGTGGAGGGGTCTCACCGTTAGCCTGCTTCACCTCGGTTTCTATAGGCCAGGTAACCGCTCCAACCACACAGTTAAGTGGAAGGATGGGCTCAGGTTCCATGGCCACAGGCTCGGGGCTGAAAAGGTGGGACAGGGCATCAGGCTTGGTATTCTTTGACCCCGGTCTGTAGGATAGGGAAAAATCAAAACGGTTAAAAAACAAAGACCAGCGGGCTTGACGGGAATTTAAACATTTAGCTTTCTTAATATACTGCAGGTTCTTGTGGTCTGTCCAAACCAGAAACGGGTGCTGTGCCCCCTCAAGCCAGTGCCGCCACTCCTCCAGCGCCACCTTCACCGCCAGCAGCTCACGATCTCCCACATCGTAGTTCCGTTCCGCTGCTGTCAGTCGTCGTGATAAGAAGGCACAGGGGTGAAGCTTGTTATCCAACACTGCTCGCTGGGAGAGAATGGCCCCGATCCTGTCATTAGAGGCGTCCACCTCCACCACGAACTGGCGAGCGGGATCAGGGAGCGTGAGGATGGGTGCTGTGGTGAACCGCCGCTTAAGCTCTCGGAAGGCTGCGTCCGCGTCGGCAGACCAGTGAAAAGGTACCTGCGGAGAAGTGAGAGCATGGAGTGGAGCTGCTGTCGCGCTGAAGCCTCTGATAAACCGCCTGTAAAAGTTGGCAAAACCGAGGAATTGCTGCACTTTTTTGCGGCTATCAGGTGTTGGCCATTCGGCTACAGCGCTAACTTTAGCCGGGTCCATCTGAACCCTTCCAGGGGCTACGATAAAGCCCAGGAAGGAGACAGTATTGGCATGAAATTCACTCTTTTCTGCTTTAACGTATAACCCGTTGTCTAGGAGACGTTGCAAGACGAGTTCAACATGATTTTTATGAGTGTCTAGGTCGGGGGAATAAATCAGAATGTCATCAATATAAACATATACAAAATGATCTAAGAATTCTCTCAACACGTCGTTTATCATCGTCTGAAAAACTGCTGGGGCGTTGGTGAGGCCAAAAGGCATGACCAGATATTCATAATGTCCGGATGGCGTGTTGAATCCTGTCTTCCACTCATCCCCTTCCCTAATGCGAACCAGATGATAAGCGTTGCGCAAGTCCAGTTTGGTGAAAATCTGTGCCTGTTGAAGCTGGTCGAATACTGTAGTCATGAGGGGAAGGGGATATCTGTTCTTAACTGTGATTTCGTTAAGTGGGCTATAGTCAATGCAGGGGCGAAGAGTTCCATACTTTTTTCCCCACAAAGAAGAAACCAGCCCCTGCTGGGGATGAGGAAGGTCGGATCAAACCTGCTCTCAGAGACGACTCGATATAGTCTTTCATGGCCTGCCTCTCAGGCCCAGAAACCGAATAAAGATGGCCCTTCGGGATGGTGGAGCCGGGCAGGAGATCAATGGCGCAGTCAAATGCGCGATGAGGCGGTAGGGCTGTGGCTTTGCTTTTACTAAAAACCTCTGCGAGATGATGGTAGCAGCTTGGAACCTTGGTCAGATCGGTGGTCTCCGAGTCTGTGATAGAGTGAGTTAAAACACTGTTAAGAGTAGGGTTCTTCTCTTGGGGCTGTGATTCCCGACATTGGTTCCTACAACTCTCCCCCCACGCCAGAATGTCCCCGGTGAACCAATCTATGCGTGGGTTGTGGCGAATTAGCCACGGAAACCCGAGGATGAGATGGCGCAGAGGTGAGTATATAAGGTACAGCCTTATGCGCTCCCAATGATCGGCGATGCGAAGATCTACTTGCTACTCGCTTCCATTGAGTGCGCTCGCCTTAACAGGCTTACTCAGTGGGTTAACCCGAAGCCCCAGTCTCCGCGCTAAACCCCAGTCGATTAGACTCTCATCTGCCCCTGAGTCAATCAGTGCTCCCAGCTCGAGGTCTTTATTGTGGTGTTTAATCTTCACTGTGGTTAATCGTCGTGGGGTGAGAGTAACTGCTGTGACATGACTCACCAACAGGTTGGCCTTCACGGGGCAAGCGGTGATGAGGTGGCCATGTTCGCCACAGTAAAAGCACCTGCCCTCCTGATAGCGCCGCTGCCGCTCCTCCTGAGAGAGCCGGGCCCTTCCCATCTGCATGGGCTCTGTAGCTGTCAGGGAGACATGTGGATGTGTTGAGTTTGTATGGTGCCGTATGTGTTGCCTCAGGATGTCGTGGTTTGCCATGTAATGTCGCGAGGTGGCGGGCCACACCCAGAGTTGACATGGGCCGTTGCATTGTGGGTCGTTTGCTGGCGCGAAAGCAGAGAGGAGCAGACGACCCCAGTTTGAAAGGATTCTGCGTGTGGTCCAGGAGGTGCACACGGTATAGAGTTGATTTGTACATGTGTTTGTGTGTTGTTGACCTGAATTTGCATTTACATGTGTTGAATATTATGTAAATTGTTTGTTTGTAGTTTTCACGGTGTCTGAGATGCTGAAGAGAGAGAGATTGTTTGTTTGTAGTTTTCACGGTGTCCGAGATGCTGGAGAGAGAGAGAGAGAGAGAGAGAGAGAGAGAGAGAGAGAGAGAGAGAGAGAGAGAGAGAGAGAGAGAGAGAGAGAGAGAGAGAGAGAGAGAATAAAAGGCATCGATACATCAGTACGAAGCGTCGCCATTCTTGCTGGACCCGTGTAGCTACAGTGAAAACGTACCGCCAACGTGGCCGACGGTTAAGAGTGAGGATCAGTGCGTGTCCAGAGAGGTGGAAGCACGACCACCGGGGCAGCGTTTAACCGACTGAGAGGACGTAGGAGGGGAAGCTTGCCAATTAACAGGAGAAGACGGGAGTGTTGGCTCCTAACATCGGCGGGTTGAGAGTACCGCGACTTCATCAACAGAGGGCAGCATTCGCCAGCGCAACCTACAGCTCTGCTACTATCCTGTCTACAGGCTTCAGCGTGCAGGGACTGTTTCATCTCGTTGCGGTATTCAGGAGACACGGCTTCCTCGCAAACTGCATAAGGTTTGACTGTGTTACACCACAACTTTATGGACATTTGTAAAGTTGAAAGAGAGAAAAAATTGTGGTTAAGTTATTGGTCTACTTATGACAGTGTATTCATCTATTATAGCCCAATGCTTGTTCTTGCTTTACTTATGGCATTGTTATGAATGGTTTAATGTTCTGATCTGAGAGTTCAAACGCACTTTGTAATGAGTAAAAATAGGTTCATTTGAGAAAATTACTCAGACTTACAAAACATAAGCACTGAGGTTGCTCAAAATTACATGGTGGTAAAGGTTATGCAGGTTAGCAGTTACTTAGTGTTACAGTGTTATATCTGAAATGTACAATGTCTGTGCACAGTGAAGAATCACAGGATGGTCAACTCACTGAACAAATTGAGTCTTTGCAATTAGAACTGACTAAGTTGAATGAATAATTAAAATCACAAACTGATGATGTAGAAAGGGAAAGGTTAGAGTTACTCATAGGTGATATTTATGCAAAAATAGAGATACACCGAGTAGCAATAATAGAGCCTACCTCTACCACTGAGAGAGTTGAACCCAGGAAATCCTCACGAGAGAGAAAGTTAACCTCCAAAATGTTGGAGCTGAAGCAACTAGAGGCTTCTCACAGAGAGAGTAAATTCTTCAGGCTATATCAAAGCTGGAAAGAAAAGATGAGAGCAACACGTGCTCAACTTAAGGATGAGTGCTCCGACCAAGACTTGGTGTACATGATGGATGCTGCTGAAGGTCTGGAGACACAAGTGAAAGATGCGTATGAATTTATAAGATCTCAGTCTGTGCCTTCTACAGAAATTAGAAGAAAGATGGATTCTTGCACTGCAGTAACAAGAGATTTGATGGGGCTCATGAATGTACGCATGAGCGAAGTGGGGCAAGAGGAGTTTGATGCTAAAGTAGAAAATGCAAGACTCCATGTGGTTCTTGACAAAGAGTATGCCCAATCAATATTTGGAACAACAATATCCAAATCCACTCTTCGTAGTCGCCACTCCAACTCTTCATCGGAACAGCAAAGCATCACAGCAAAAAGAGCAGAATGTGCTGCACAGTTGGCTGCAAAGAAAGCTGAAATAAAGATGGAAGAGACAATTGCTGCACAAAGGCAAGAACTTAAAAGACTGGAAAATCAGAGAGATCTTGAAGTAATAGCTGCTAAGCTTAAGGTATATTCAGAAGCTGACTCGGGTGAAGCCTTGGATGAGAGAAGCGTAGCATGTAGTGAGCTGGCCAATGGTCCTCCAGTTCCTCTTACAGAGATTAAAGGGGAACAAACATGTAAGAGCAATAACAAAGAACATACAAACAGGACTAACAACAAACTATCATTAGTACAAGCCCTACATGACACAATGGTTCTTACCAGACTTCCTGCACCTGAGCCTTCAGTCTTCTCAGGGGACCCACTTAAGTTCTTAGAGTGGATCATGAGTTTTAAGACATTAATAGAACAGCGATGCACAAATCCGGCAGACAGGTTTTTCTATCTGCAGAAGTACATCAGTGGTGAGGCACGATCTGTATTGGATGGAAGCTTTTATCGAAAGGATGATGAGGCCTACGACCAGGCATGGGATACACTAAATACCCGCTATGGCCACCCCTTTGTCATCCAGCGTGCATTTAGAGAGAAACTGAACAACTGGCCAAAGATTGGCTCAAGAGAGTCAGTTAAACTGAGACAATTCAGTGATTTTTTGACAGCCTGCAGCAATGCCATGCCACACATCAAAGGACTCCAAGTGTTAAATGATTGTGAAGAGAATCTGAAAATGTTACAAAAACTCCCTGACTGGGTGACCTCTCGCTGGAATCGTCACGTCACAAAGCAGTTGAAGCGAACAGAGGAATATCCTCATTTCAATGAGTTTGCTGAATTTGTTGCTGAAGAAGCTGAAATCGCATGCAATCCTATAACTTCCTTTCAAGCCTTGAAGACTACTGAAGAAAAGCGAGATACAAAGCGCCCAAAGGCTAATGCGTTCATCACAAGTGTGAAAGCACCCGATAAGACTGTGATGAGAACCTACAATGCTGTGGAGAACAGCTCAAACGAGTCAAGCAGATTTAAGAGAGTAAACTCCTCATCTTCAAACTCTGTCACATGCCTGTGCTGTGGAGAGAGCCACTCCATCCACAAATGCCGGACATTCGCCAATAAGCCTGTCGAAGAAAAGAGAAGGTTTATATTTGACAATGACCTCTGCTTTGGCTGTCTTAGGAGAGGACACAATTAAAAAGACTGCAAAAACAAAGCAATTTGTGATACATGTAAGAAGTATCATCCGACACCACTTCATGAGAACCGTCCATCTGCGGCTGCAGTCCCATCTCCTTCTCATGCCAGGCAAGCAGATGAAAACATGTCTTCTCTCTCTTGCTGTGTAGACAAAGGCGATGGTGGGAGGACATCCATGATACTGCCTGTACGGATTTCTTCAACAACCACACCTGAAACAGAGACCTTAGTGTATGCCTTGTTGGATACACAGAGTAGCAACACCTTTGTAGACCAAGAGATAGGTAGAGGGATGGGGGCAAGTTTAGAGCCAGTCAAGTTAAAGCTCACCACTATGATGGGAAGAGATTCCATTGTACAGAGTGAAAGAGTTAGTGGTCTTAGAGTTAGGGGTTTTTCCTCACAAAGCTTTATCAACTTACCACCTGTCTACACCAGAGACTTCATTCCACTTGAACGTTCTCACATTCCCACTCCTGAAACTGCAAAAAGGTGGAAACATCTGAACAGATTAGCACAGGAAATACCAGAGCTAATGGACTGTGAGGTTGGTCTCCTAATCGGCTATGACTGCCCCAGAGCGTTGGTGCCTCGACAAGTCATCACAGGAGGTGATGAAGAGCCATATGCCGTCAAGACTGATCTGGAGCATTGTTGGCAGCTCCTCACTGGTGGCAACGTCAACAGAAGTGACAGGTTTGTGTCATCGTGTATCAGTTAAGGAACTTCCACTATTGACACCAGCCAGTGTCATCAGAGCCCTAGAAGCAGACTTCAAGGATACTACTCCTGGGGAAAAGAGCATATCACAGGATGATATACTGTTTCTGCAACTACTGAATGAACGAACGCATCAGAACACCGATGGACATCTGGAAATGCCACTCCCTTTTAAGACACGCCCACGACTGCCAGAAAATAAGCGACTGGCTCTGGTGCGTTTGAAGCACCTCAAAAGGGAAATTTGACAAAAACCCTAAGTTAAAGGATGACTACATTAAATTCATGGAGGGCGTCTTCAAGGATGGCGATGCAGAGAGGGCTGAATGCCAACCAAAAGCAGGAAATGTTTGGTACATTCCTCACCAAGGGGTTTATCACCCAAGAAAGCCAGAGAAGATCAGGGTTGTGTTCGACTGCTCTGCCAAATATGATGGTACGTCTCTGAATGATCACTTACTGACTGGACCTGATCTCACAAATGGGCTGACAGGAGTGCTGTGCAGATTTCATAAACACCCAATTGCTGTAATCTGTGATGTAGAGAAAATGTTTCATAGGTTTCATGTGAGCCAAGAGGACAGGGATTACTTACGCTTTCTGTGGTGGGAAGATGGTGACACAAATTCAGAGCCAAAAGAATACCGCATGAAAGTCCATCTCTTTGGAGCAGCATCCTCCCCTGGCTGTGCAAGTTATGGGATGAAGTATCTTGCAAGCAAAAATGAAAAGGAGTGTCCTGCAGCAGCCAACTTCATCAGGAAGAATTTCTATGTTGATGACGGCCTCATCAGTGTACAATCTGTGGACACTGCCATCAAACTAGTCAAAGAAGCACAAAAGGTGTGCGCAAAAGGGAAATTACGCCTCCACAAGGTAATCTCGAACAGCAGAGAAGTCTTGGAGTCAATTCCTGACTGCGAGCGAGCTAGTGAAATTCAGGATGTTGATCTCAGTCATGATGAACTCCCAGTTCAGACTGTGTTAGGAGTAACGTGGTGTGTCAACACTGACACACTCTCCTTTAAAGTTTCCCTGGAGGAGAAACCAGCAACATGGCGGGGACTTCTCTCAACTGTGGCCTCTGTGTTTGATCCACTGGGCTTATTGGCTCCCTTCCTCTTACAGGGAAAGAGAGTATTGCAGGAAATTTGCCAAAAGGGGATTGGTTGGGACGAATCACTGCCCAAAGAGCAGAAGCCACAATGGGAGAACTGGCTGAACGATCTAGAGAATCTGCGAAAACTCCAGATTCCAAGGTGCTTTGTTCCTCAAGACCTAGGAGTGGTTCAGAGAATGGAACTGCACCACTTTTCGGACGCAAGTAGCTATGGGTATGGTCAATGCTCATATATCCGAGTTGTAGGTGAAGACAAAGTGCATTGCGCCTTAGTCATGGGTAAAGCTAGGGTTGCACCCACAAAGGTCGTAACCATACCACGACTGGAGTTAACGGCTGCAGTGGTTTCTTCAGCAGTCAGCTGCATGCTAAAGGAGGAGCTGGAGCTCAAAATTGACCATGAATATTTTTGGACAGATTCTCAAGTAGTCTTAGGCTACATCAACAACGAAGCCCGAAGGTTTCATGTTTTCGTTGCGAACAGAGTTCAGAGAATCAGGGAAATAACTGATCCTGCACAGTGGCACTACATCAACACTAATCAAAATCCAGCAGATCACGCTTCCAGAGGCCTCAAAGTTGAAGAGTTGATGAGTTCAAACTGGCTTACTGGACCGGAATTCCTGTGGAAAAGGGACATTGTCATACCAAACTCAACTCCAGAGCTTCTGATAGGTGATCCTGAAGTCAAGATAACACAAGTACTACAGACACAGGTAATAAAAGAGAACAGTTTCTTGGAGAGATTTAAGAGAATCTCCAAATGGCATACAGCACTGAATGTTGTTGCTCGAATCCAGCGACTCGCAAAGAGAGTCAAACCAACGGAATCCATAAATGTTGAAGACAGGAGAGCGGCCAGTGTGGCGCTTGTGAAACTGGCACAAGAGGATGCCTTTAAAGAGGACATGCAAATACTGAGTCATGGCAAATTGCCACATAGTCATGCATTGTTCCAGGTGGACCCAGTATTGCAAGATGGTGTCCTCAGGGTGGGAGGGCGATTAAAGAATGCTTCCTTATCCTTTGATTTGAAACATCCAGTAATCTTACCCAGAGATGGTGTAATCACACAGCTGATCCTAGATCACTGCCACAGGAAAACTCAACATCAAGGCAGAGGACAAACACTCAATGAATTGAGAGCAAATGGTTATTGGGTTGTTAGTGGCAGCAAAGTCGTAGCGAACCACATCAAGCAATGTGTAATATGCAGGAGAGCTCGCAGACCAACAGAGACGCAAAGGATGGCAGATCTACTTGCGGACCGTGTTGATCCCTCGCCACCATTCTCCTACTGTGGGATGGATTGCTTTGGACCATTCTACACTAAGCAAGGTCGTAAAGAGTGCAAGAGATATGGTCTCATATTTACCTGCCTGTCCTCGAGGGCAATCCACATCGAAATGTTGGAAGATCTAACAACTGACGCTTTCATAAACGCATTGAGATGTTTTATAGCAATCCGGGGAACTGTAAGACAAATAAGATCAGATCAAGGGACAAATTTTGTTGGGGCGAAAAGTGAGCTGACAAAGGCCTTGAAGGAAATGGATAAGGACAGAGTGACTGCTTATCTGGCTGAAAAACAATGTGACTTCACTATGAACGTGCCCGATGCCAGTCACATGGGAGGCGTTTGGGAACGACAGATCAGGACAGTTCGGAGCGTCTTAAGCTGGGTTCTGTCACAAAGCGCTGGACGATTAGATGATGTTTCTTTGAGAACATTCCTTTATGAGGCAATGTCAATCGTAAACAGCCGCCCACTCACTACTAATAACCTAAATGATCCCAAAGCTCTAGAGCCACTCACCCCAAATCATATACTTACCATGAAAGCTACTGTTCCGCTGCCTCCACCAGCACATTTTGTGGCTGAAGATTTGTATGCCAAGAGAAGATGGCACAGAGTACAATATCTGACAGAGCAATTCTGGAGTAGGTGGAGGAAGGAATACCTGACAAACATCACTTTCAGACAACGCTGGCACTCTTCAAAAAGAAATGTGAAGATTGGAGATATCGTCATTGTCAAAGAGGAAGGGATTTCGCGCAATAAGTGGAGACTTGGAAGAGTACTTGATGCTTGCAAGGATGAAGATGGTCTCGTGAGAAAAGTCACACTACAGATAGGAAATAGAAAGCTAGGGAAAGAAGGTTCACTACTCATTCTTGAATGTCCTATTCATAAATTAGTCGTGCTTGTGGAAAACAACTCACATTTTCAGTAGGACTAATATTATTTGCCTACCTGTGTGGAAAGGTAAAAGTATCAGGTTGACATGAAAATGTTTTACAGTTATCAAACATTTTGGTTCTGAAAATTACTGGTTTTATTTGTATATTTGCATATAAGGGTCATCATAAATCACAGCAATTTGGTGGGAGTGTAGCTGTCAGGGAGACATGTGAATGTGTTGAGTTTGTATGGTGCCGTATGTGTTGCCTCAGGATGTCGTGGTTCGCCATGTAATGTCGTGAGGTGGCGGGCCACACCCAGAGTTGACATGGGCCGTTGCATTGTGGGTCGTTTGCTGGCGCGAAAGCAGAGAGGAGCGGACGACCCCAGTTTGAACGGATTCTGCGCGTGGTCCGGGAGGTGCACACGGTATAGAGTTGATTTGTACATGTGTTGTTGACCTGAATTTGCATTTACATGTGTTGAATATTATGTAAATTGTTTGTTTGTAGTTTTCACAGTGTCTGAGATGCTGAAGAGAGCGAGAGCGAGAGAATAAAAGGCATCGATACATCAGTACGAAGCGTCGCCATTCTTGCTGGACCCGTGTAGCTACAGGCTCCTCTTCTTCTCCGGCGGGAGGTCGTGAACGTTGCTCAGGAGAGGTCCGACGTGATGCAGCGTGCCAGAGAGCCACTGAAGAACCAGGTGCCGTGGCTGTCGACCTGGACCCGCGCTGCCGCCTCCGTTCCCGCAGCCGGTTGTCTGTGTGGATGGCGAGGGCGATGAGGGAATCGAGGTCCAGAGGAAGGTCCAATGGGACTAAAAGGTCCTGGATCGGATCTGAAAGTCCTTTCAGAAAAACATCGTATAGGGCCGTGGTGTTCCACCCGCTCTCCGTCGCCAGGGTGCGAAAGCGAATGGCGTAATCACAAACAGGCTCTCCTCCCTGTTTTATCCGGCTGAGCTCCCGAGCCCTTTCTCGGTCTGTCGCCACAGGGTGAAAGACGAGTTTGAGAGCGTCGGCAAACCTCTTCGGCGAAGCACAGATTGCCGAATTCGCCTTGGCCCTTCCCGTGAGATGAGACATCATGAAGGCGACCTTGGATCTTTCTGTGTGAAAGTGAAGAGGAGAGTGCTCAAAGTGCATTTCGCATTCAATAATGAATGACCTACTTTGTCCGATGGTCCCAGAGTATCGTTCCGGGGGTGCCAGCCTGGTGCATGCGTCAGCATGTGTGGCTACGGGGGAGGGCTCAGAAGGCGTGGGAGGTTGCTCGGGAGCAGCGGCTGGGTTTGTGGAGAGGAGGGTGAGGATCTGTTCCACCTGGGTGCTGAGAAGTCCCACCTGCGTGGTTATGGTGGCCTTAAACCCCTCCTGGCTTTGAGCTAGTCCCCTGACTCCTCGATCGAGGCCAGCCACCAGATCCTCATGCTGCGCCAGCCTTGAGGCTTGAGTGCGCAGCGCCGCAGTCAGCTGGTCCTTCTCTGCCGAGTCCATTCTGGCCAGTGTGTACTGTCACGGAGGGAGCTCTTGATGAGGACTCGGACGCAGAGTAGAGGTTCAGCTGACGATCTTTTATTTCCAACAAAAATGCACAGGGAAATCCCTGGAAACAAAAACCTCTCTTAATGAGGAAAGAAGAAAATAACAAAGTAGAACTAAAAACGCTCTGATTTAACTCAAGGAGCTGCAAAGTCAAAACGGCAAAAGCCAAACCAAAAATCACTTCTCGAGGAAGGTATTAAACTACAAATAAAAAATGCTCTGATTTAACTCGAAGAGCTGAATGGTCGAAAAGGCAAAATGCAAAACAAAATCTCTCTTACTGAGGAAACAAGAAACAAGAACGGGACAGACAAAACTATGACTTGGACTTGATAATAGCATAAGGCGGGTGTGCAAGACGAAAGGACATGACACACTGGCACAGGACAAGGGGAGACGCAGACTATAAGTACACATGAGGGAAGTGGGGGAACAGGTGGACACAATCAGGAATCAGGGAAGACAATCAGACTGGTGACACATGAGGAAGGGCAAGTAACCTGAAATGAGAGGAGAGTTAATTTCCAAAATAAAACAGGAAATCACAAAACAAACGTGGAGACAGGACAAAAACCCAGCTTGACATACAGGTGTGACAAGTTTGATATTATTATAACAGGTGAAATAGCAATAAAATGTCAAGAATTGTCTTTATTCTTGTTCTATAATTTAACTATATATAAAACTTTATAAGCTGTGATATCAAATAGCTTTTAGCGGCTCCAGACAAAATTTATTTGGTGAAAAATAGGGCAAAATGGCTCTTTGGATAGTAAAGGTTGCCGACCCCTGGTCTAAGACGTCGTAAACATGAAATCTTTTTTCCCAAATCCAGAAACCGAAGTGCTAAAACACAAATTTGTAATGTAACATTTGTATTGTGTGAAGCAATACAAATAACTGTATGAAAAGTACCATAAATAAAGAATGACAAACATAAGTTTGAGTGGTGAGATCTATCTAGCTATATATATGTATATATATATATATATATATATATATATATATATATATATATATATATATATATATATATATATATATATATTAGTGCTAGGCAACGATTACAATTTTTTAATCGCGATTAATTGCATGATTTTTTGCGATTAATCGCATTGTTATGCGCAAAATTCAATAATGAATTCAAAAGTAGAGTATTGCACACTTTTATTTTAACAGTACTGCTATATGAACAAAAGTGCAATAATATTTGGTTTGCAAACACTTTAAACAAATAAGGTTATTTTTAACAGCAGTATTCCCTTTACACAGTAGCAGTTAAAATACAGTTATAATGATTCTGATAATAGATATTCAGCCGGTGTTCACAACTTTATTTTCATGTGTGTAATAGACGCAATTTGAAATATACACCTTGAAAACTGCAAACCTATCTGCGTCATGTTTTTTTCTTATTTTTTTATGTTTGTTAATTCTCAGTAGTAATAACTGAATTATATGCTTATCATACATACTCCAAACAAAAACACTTTAAAAAGTGGTTACTTTTCATGACGGGAGGCTCTGCCTCACACGTTAACTTGCCCAGCCCTATATATATATATCACATTGTTCAGTCCTCTAATTGCAATTGACAAGTTGCAAGGAGAAGAGCAATTAACAAATCAAGAAACCTGACAGCAAGCATTTAAAGGTGGCACATCTCCTATCCTATTTCTATCACATCAACAACCGATGTGGCTACAGACAGACAGTAAAGGAAAAACAATAATTAAATGAAGAATGGCACTCTTTGCAGGAAAGACGCTGTCCCCAGCGCTGGAAAGCAAGGATGCGTCATGCCATCCTGCTCCTGCATGAGGTATTTGTGACTGCTTATTTAAAATGTATTTGTATATGCTCAATTGATTAGCATTAAAGATGAAAAGCCACACCTAGCAGCAAGGCAATGTGGACATGGATATGTATATATAATATAATATATAATACATATGGATACATCTGTTATTATGGTACTAGACATACAGTTGAGGCCAAAATTATTAGCCCCCCAGGAATTATGGAACATTTTCCTCAAATTCTCCCCAATGTTTGCAGCATTGATAAAACTTGATATAATCAAACATTCACCAGTGCTATTTTGTAGCTTTTGGTAAATTTTGGAATATAAAATACATTTTTAGGCTTGCTTTATATCAAATATAGTGAAAAACGGGGTGGTCAAAAATATTAGCCCCCCTGATGGGGTGGTCAATAATATTACCCCCTCGTGTGAATTTCTGCTTTCAAACACACCTAATTAACCAATCAGCTTTCAAGCCACACCTGTGCAGTCAATTAGCTTCCTAACAACACCTGAGCATTCAATCAGCATAAAAAGACGGCTATACTGCCATTTCCAAGCGTTTCACAGTGTCTAGAACTGCTGTACGTTGCATCATTGCCAAGTACAAGGAGACAAATTCTGTAAAAAACAAACCTGGGCGTGGTCGTAAGCGCAAGATTTCAAGAACTCTTGATAGGAAAATAGTCAGAAATGTCAGCAAGAAGCCCCGGACATCTGCCAAGATGATTGTTGCTGACCTGGCCTCTGCTGGAGTTGATGTTTCAAGGAACACAGTTGTGAGGGCTCTCCATCGTGGTGGGCTTCAGGGCCATCGTCCCAGAAGAACCCCTTTACTCAAAGAGCGGCACATCACAGCTAGACTGAGGTTTGCTCGTGAACATTTGAAAGGTAAAGATGAGTTTTGGAAGTCTGTGCTTTGGTCTGATGAGACTAAACTGGAACTTTTTGGGCACATGGATGTTGCTTATGTTTGGCGAAGAAAGGGAGAAGCCTTCAACCCCAAGAACACAGTTCCCACAGTCAAACGTGGTGGGAGCATCATGCTGTGGGGCTGTTTTGCAGCCTCAGGCACAGGGAGCCTTGTTCGGGTGCATGGCATCATGAAAAAAGAAAATGGTGTTGATGTTTTGAGGGATAATATGCAGAAATCTGCTCGCAGTCTATCCTTAGGTCGTCGCTGGGTCTTCCAACAAGAGAATGACCCAAAGCATACATCGAAATTGGTCCAACAGTTCCTGAAGGATACCAAAACCAAGGTCCTGGAGTGACCCGCACAGAGCCCAGACCTCAATCCTATTGAGAATCTGTGGCGGGTGCTCAAAGTGAATGTCCATGCTCGGAAACCACGCAATTTGGACCAGCTGGAAGAATTTGCAATGGAAAAATGGGCCAAAATCCCTCAGGAGACCTGTGCCAACCTAGTAAAGAACTACTCTAAGAGGTTGTTGTCAGTTGTGGCTCAGAAAGGGTACACTATTGACTATTAATGGCCAGGGGGCTAATAATTTTGGATGTCTCATTTTTGCCTTTTCTGAGTTTCAACTCAGTGTATCAATAAGATATCCTAATCAAACTTAGTGGACATTTTGTCTTTGTTATTTTGGAAACAAATACACTATAAACACTTGTTGTTAATAGTCATTTCCATGGCGAAATCAAGAGTTTTGTCTAATTTCATAAGGGGGGCTAATAATTTTAGCTGTAAAATCAACTGTACATGTTTGACGTTAAGATTATAAAGTGTGTTGTGTTTATGAGAAGTCATATGTGAAGTTTGGTTGCTGAAAAGTATAACATACACCTTTTTATAGCATTCCTAACCCTCAGCATTAACGTGCGCCATGATTGGTCAGTGGGCAAGTGACTGTTGTGAAGCTGAAAGCTAGCTAGCAGAACTTAGTAGTAGTAAGGGTTCAAGTTGAAAGATATTTAAGAAGTTATGACATTGACATGACGTTTTTAGCATTTTGCTTGGTGTAACTTTGTTTTTTTAACACTCATTGGCTGACGGAGGAGAAACGGATTTGGGAGTTACTGGCAATGCCTTTCTAGAGAAGGACATTTCCAGAAAAGCTGGACATCGTATCAAAGGGTCGGCCAACCCCACAGCTAGCAGTCCTGACCCAGCCAGGAAAAGGATTTGTATGAAAGGTACTGTATTCCTGGCTAACAGCGTCGGAGAAGTGTTACACGTATTATGGCTAAGAATGCGTTTTATTTGCGACTGAGCTCTTGGTGTTTGGAGCTATGCTACGCTAACCTGATTTGGCTAACCAAGGCAGCAACAAGACACCATAGCACGACAGGACACTTACAAGCTACGGTGCTTTTGAAAACTTGAAGACCCGAGTGGATCTACAACTCAACGATCACGTTCGCAGGAGGACCTCTGGCTGGAACTGAACCGCACCGATGTTCTGTACAACCGCGGTATTAAACTCTTTGTTAGCAAAGAAAGGAGGATGGACTTAAGTGAACAGCAGCTTTGGTAAGTGAAGTGCTTTTGTGTTTTTACATCTGCAGTAGCTTTACTACTGTGTTAATTTGTCTATGGTTTCGTTTTTATGATATGGTTAATATTGTTCCCTCTGATGTGACTAATATTTGAATGGCCTGTGCTCTTCAGTGTGTGGTGGAATATGTGTTTTAGCGCCGCAGTGTTGCTGGATTGATTTGTCATGCTTTGTTGTCACATAAATATGTGAGCAGTAGCTCCACCGAAAGAACATTATATTTCCCACAATTTAAGCTTCTGCATTATTGCATTACTGCATTATTCAAACATATTGGTCGGTTCGTAAGCCTCATACCAAACGGTTTAATACGAATACGTGTATTGTTACTGAAGGCCCAGGTATAAAATACACGGCCCGCCACTAGTGAAATGTCATCAAGGAATCAGAACAGCGCGAGGTGCTACAGAAACGGTCAAGAGCGTACAAATGTATCACCCATGCATACAAGGGTCTGTCCTTGATAAAAATCAGGAAATGAGAAAAACCCAATCACACAAGCAGGTAAACATAAAAGGCAGGAAGTGAAGTTGCCTGCAAGAGGTGAGTATCACAATATAACAGGGTACATTAAACATGAATAAATACTTGGGTACAAAATCCTCTACACAACTGATCTATGCAACATTCTGAGGGCACTGACCCAGAGTGTTACTACAATAAAGCTTATTTGAGTATAAATTAGAATTACTCTCCACAGTTGTATACCTCCGCCAACCAGTCAAATTGCAGACAAACTATGTCTGTCCAAAATAGCCTCATTTTTATTTATTAGACAGTTGTGTAGAATTGTCATAGTTGGCCTTTGACAACCAAATTCGTATCAGTTCATCCTTGAGTCTTGAACTTCTGTGCCAAATTAGAAGACATTCCCTCAGGTCGTTCCTTAGATATCGGGTTCAGAACGAAAATAGACCAGCCATGTCTGTCGCTGATGCGGAGGCATAAAAACAAAACAAACATTGTGTGGCACCACCAAATCAGTCTCCCATTCATCATCTGTGGAGCAGCTCCACACTTTGTACTTGATCATCATAAGTTTGAGACTTCCTGCTCTGGTTTCAGGCTTAGAGAGAGAGTAGGTCATATTGACTGAACTTTCAAGTCCATTACAATTACATATTGGAATTCTTCATTTAGATGGTGTTCCCCTCTAACATCCTTTACACACCAGAGGTTTGATGAATAAATGAAGAGAAAATACAAAATATTCGTCTGGGTATATTATATGTCTAGGGCTTTAATTGTGAAAGGTAAGAAGTGAAGATGTGGATCAGATATGTGCTGCCAATGTTAAAGTTGAAAGAAGCAATAAAGTTTGCTAATTTGGTTTTGTAATATGTGGCTTCTATGTCGTCGTTTCTGACATGTAGGTGCAACTCAACCCTTTCTTCACTAGGTGATTGGTTGATGCCTTTATTCACGGTGTGATGGCTCAGAACAATCAACCTTTTTCCCCAAAACGCCTCAGGTGTGTGAAAAAAGAATTGTACAGACATTAATGCCAGTGGTGGTTCGAGTCTATTTAAATCCTGGGAGTCACATTGGGACCAGTGGTTCTTTTTAAGGGGCCCAATTAAAATCTGAAAATATAAGTAATGACTTCAGCAGTTTAGCTGTTGAAGCCAAGTCAAACAGATCATCTAAAGACATACAGTAAGGTACAAAGCATGAGAATGTGTCATTTTATCAATAAAGGTATTCATTTGAACTTGCAGTACTAATTTACATTCAGTGTTACTCACCAGATCTCGTGTCTTTTGTTGAGCTTGCAAATGCATTGGTTGAATGCATATCCTTCACTGGTTTAAGTATTTTAAAACATTGCTTACATCCGTGTTTACTTGCTAACCGTCTTCTTCTCTACTTTTATTGGTGCACTATGGTGTTTCCTCACCTTACCACCACCTGTTAATCAGAGGAATGATGTGAAGTGACTGTAACAGTGTAACATGGTATTACTGTGCAAAACACAAACAATTGTTAAAAAAACAGCTCATGGTGCTACTAAAAGTCAAAAACACAACAGGGCACCTTTCATTAAATGTGCCTTAGTGTTTAAGACTTTGCATTTACATTGTCACATTTTGCTCATTGTTTGCTGTTGTAGCTACTTGTGACAACTTTTATTTCTCACAACTTACTTATGGAGGTCATATTTATTTGAATATGCAATGAACGGCAGAATGGGATCTGGGGCTGAAAATACACCTTTCCTGCAATTCAACTTCAGACTTTCTGATAACTTATTATCACATTCTGTCCAATGACTTAGTGGGTAACTGGCCTCGATCAGTGTTATTATATCGGATAGATGGATGGATAGACAGACAGACAGACAGACTACTTCATTAATCCCAATGGTACATTTTTGAAGACAAGAAGATATAACAGAGAGAAAGGAGAATGCGTTGTTCTCCCTCAAAGAGACAGAGCAGCCTCCTCTCATCGGAAGAATAGACACATTTTGATAAAAGTAAATGCAATACACAGAGTACACTTGCTTGAGGACAATCTAAAATAAATGAAAGCATCATATTTGTATTCTGTGAACAGACATGTCTTCATATATTCCCCTGAAATTAAACTTGATTGATGCCTTCAGGCAGTGAAGGGAAGAGGAAGACAATGATTCAGTTCAGTTTATTGTCAGACTCAAAGGCTATTCAAAAATCAATACAATTCAAATACAATGCATACATTAAATAAAAGACAAGCATTGATATCATGCAGCTGAGTTCTGATCTGGCGCATTCAATCACAAAAAGTCACATTAAAAAGACAAGTGTAACCAGGGCCGTAGAGGCTGGACACAGTCAAAAAAGATGACTCTGCCTCCATTATGCGACATCTCGAATTGCACAGTGAGGGGCTTCTCCATGTGATCAAATGAATTTGATCACATGATTTTGTTGCATGTTATTTATGAGATCTATTGATCGTCTGATAAATGTCTTGTTAACAATTTGGTTAACTGTGGAAGAACAAATGATGAAGGAAGTTCATCCCTGACCCATCTCAACTCATCTGCAGCTGTGTAAAATATCTAAGAAAATTACCCGGGCGTTCTGGAGATCAGCATTGTACCGCACACCCAATCAACACCAGAGGGAATATGCTGAATATGCTTCACTAACACAGTATTTATCAAAAAAAAATACATTGCAAAAAATGCATTGCAACTTGCATTTTGGCAGATGTGTTGAGGGTAGTATGTGAATCCCAATGCTTCAGTTTTGTAACTGAAACCATGACACAAACTTCTTTACCCTCACTTTCTCTCTGCTGAAGAAAAACATTGTTGCTTTCACTATGGAGCACAAAGTACCATTTCTGGGGCGTGTTGGGAGGTATTCTGGGAAACGCAGGAACTCGTAACAGTGGGTTAAAATGAAAAAAGAAATTACAGCACTTCTTCACAACTCTTAGAGTTCATTAAAGCTAGGGTGGTTAATGCATTTTAGAGACATTATTTGGTTTATTTGTTGAAATTCTCTTTACTTCTCAACATTAGTCAATAAATCAAATTCTGGTATATGTGGCTGTCACAGGACCTACCTAATTACCTGTCTACCTATGTGCACTCCATAAGCTTAGTTTATACTGTTTTGGAAAACAGTATAACAAGATACCAAACCATTTTATGCACACATGAGTTCACGCCCTGGGCTAAATCATTGACAAGGAGTAGATGTTCTCGTGCCCTGGCTATCGTTCTTCTCTAAACACATGCCAAGTGTGTTTACTGGGAATCAGTGATGGTTTTATGGTCTGTCTCAAACTTGTCAGACACTGTGTCTTCACTTCCTCTGTCCGAAGTGGGAGTGTGTGACCAGCCGTGAGAAACAAGACACTGTGTTCAATAAAACTGATTAACTACTTCTATAGGACTGCTGTGTTATGTCAGTATTTGTGTTCCTCACCTTACCTTTCAGTTTTACATCTTTTAAAACATTTCATGATATAAGAATATATTTTTTCCCATTACAATACTCGCCGTAGTGAAGCCGGCTTGAGGAACGCGCACGAGAAAATGATGTAATCATGGCCTGCAAGACGTACAACGGCTGCGCAACTGGAAAGGGAAGGGAGACATCCCTCTCCTACCCCCCATAACTTTAATGTCCAGCTGGAGAACAAATAAGACATTCTTGCCCTCCACGACTTCCCTCCTCTGGCTAGGGACTCCCAGCCTCCTCCACCATCCCACCTGCCGCCTCGCGGAACCCACAGCCCCGGGTCGCTCGAGATCTCTACGCCAGCCATTCCCGAGCCCTCCTCTCGCACCAGAACTGTCCCCCGTTCTCTCAGTCCTTCCCCGTCCACTCCGTCACTACTGGTTAAATCTTCGCCTTCTCCATCGGCACGTATTACACGCGCAGTGTTGTCTCCTCATGCCCTCTTCTCCTCGACAACACTGACAGTCGGGGATTCCATAATCAGAAATATCCGTTTCGTTAACGCAGCCACACACTGTTTTCCCAGAGCAACGGCTCAAAACATCCTGTTAAAACTACTGCACGTGCTCCCGTCTACCATTTGAATTATCGTTTATGTGGGAATCAACGATACAGCCCTCCACCAGTCTGAGTTGACCAAGATTGATTTTAAAAATCTTTTACACTTTTTAAACAGTTGTGGACTTCTCCGCTTTTATCAGTGGTCCGCCTCTGACACTCGGCCGTGGATCACAGTGGTTCAGCAGAGTCCTCAGCCTCCACACTTGGCTCCAGTCTGCCTGCAGGGCCCACAACGTGAGCTTCATTGACAGCTGGGTAGCCGCCTACTAGCAGCTAATTTGCAGCACGCTGTACAATCCTGTCCGCATGACTGACTATTTACTCTCCACACACACGCCCCTTCCTCTTCTTCTATGCTGCCACCTCAGAGCAGTTTCCCGTGACTGCTTCCCCTCCTGGCCCTCCCTGTCATCAACCCCTTCAGCTGCAGCTCTCCTCATCAAGACGTGACAGAGAGGCTGCCCCATTCACACCGCATTAACAAAGCCATAAACAACCTCTGCTATATCCCTCCCATTCATATTGGCTCCCAGCGCAAGTTCATCATCTACAACCCCACTTCTGTCAATTCCATCCCGTCTCTGTGGACTCAGCACCGGCGTACAATCACTCCCTCATTACGTCATCATACCAAACAGCACGTGAATCCAGCCAACCTCAGTACCTACCCAAATCCTCACAACCAATCACAAAACACTCCATGAAACTTGCTCTGTTCAACATCCGGTCACTAAGCAACCTTGATATCCTCTGTCTCACTGAAACTTGGTAAAAACACCTGGACAAATCACGCCCTGATGGACGTGGTGGAGGAATTACTGCTCTTTACTGCCAAAACATAAAAACCAGCCTGACTACCACAAAGTCCATCCTCATTTGAAAAGCTGACATTCAAACTCTCTGGTCCTAACATCCTTGGTCATTTCAATTATCTACCGCCCCCCCCAAACCCAACCCTGACTTCCTCTCCGACCTATCTGAATTCCTTACCCAGCTCTGCTCCATCTCACCTTCCATCCTGTTGCGCGGTGATTTCAACATCCACATCGACTCATCAGACTGTAAAGTAGCCACAGAATTTCTGGACATGCTTAGATGCTTCAACTTCACTCAACACATCAACTTTCCCACCCAAAACCACGGTCACATCCTGGACCTGGTCTGCTCCACTGAAATCACCATCCACCACCTCTCCAGCTCTGACCTCACCGTCTCCGACCACCTAGTCATTATCATAGAAATCGACATCCCCACCCAAGAACCCAAACTCCCACGCATCATCACTCTCCGTAATATCAAGTCTGTCTGCCCCTCATCCCTGTCAGCCTGTCTCACTGAAAAATTCTCCACACTCACTTCCTCCCTTAGCCCCTCCCCCTCAGACCTGGTCAACCTCTACAATAACACACTATCTTCCTGCCTTGATCAGCTTGTCCCTCTCAAAACCAGAACTGTCTCTTTCACCCACACTGCTCCCTGATTCACCCCTGAACTCCACTTCATGAAATCCCGGAAACGCAGACTAGAGCGACTCTCCAACAAAACCGGCCTCACAGTACACACCCTGGCTTACAAGAAATACATACAGCAGTACAAACTGGCTCTCAATACTGCTTGCTCCCCCTACTACTCTGGAATCATCCACTCTGGTTCTGCCAACCCCAAGGTCCTCTTCTCCACAATAAACAAAACCTCAAACCAATGGAAAATGTCTCCCACTCCTCCACAGCAGATAAATGTAACTCCTTCCTGTCATTCTACAAAGCAAAAATTGATACCATCTAAAACCAATTGGCCACTTCCATCCCCGCCATGTCCAACCCTGTATCTGTAAATCCTCCACTAACCACTGTCCCGATTCTCCCTGATCTCCCCCTCAGAGCTCAATAAATCACTTTTTGAAATGAAGACTCCGACCTGTGACCTGGACCCTATCCATTCCACTCTAGGCCTGGCTTGTCTCCCGGCCTTCCACCTGCACCTCCTCTCTGTCATCAACTCCTCCCTGTCTACTGGCTCCGTCCCTTCCGCCCTCAAACTCACCTTAGTCACACCCATCCTCAAAAAGCCAACTACAACTACAGACCCATCGCCAATCTCTCTGATTGTCTAAAATACTGGAACGCACTGTTGCCCACCAACTCAAAACCCACCTGGACTCAAACCAACTGTATGAACCATTTCAATCTGGATATTCAGATCTCATCACAGCACAGAAACTGCCCTGATTAAATCACCAACAACCTCCTCCTCTCCTCTGATGACCACTCCCTCAACATCCTAATACTACTCGACCTCAGTGCAGCCTTCGACATCATCAACCACTCCATCCTCCTTTCCCGTCTTGAGTCCTCCCTCCACATTACTGGCGCAGCCCTCTCCTGGTTCAAATCATACCTCTCTGACCGTGAACAGTTCATTAGTAGCAACAAATTCATGTCTGACACAGCCCCAGTCTCTCAAGGTGTCCCCCAAGGTTCAGTACTCGGTCCCCTCCTCTTCATCCTCTACCTGCTCCCCCTTGGCGACATCATACGCCACCATGGTCTCCATTTCCAGTGCTATGCTGACGACACCCAGCTCTACATCTCCACCAAATCCATCACCCCCACTCCACCATCACCAACTGCCTCACAGATATAAAAACCTGGATGCAAGCCAACATCCTCAAACTCATCAGCGACAAATCTGTAATCCTCATCATTGTCCCCAAATCTCTAAACAAATCCCACAATAACTTCTCCCTCTGCATCGATGGCACCACTTGTCCAGCTTCCACACGCCCGTAACCTTGGAATCATTTTCGATCAAGCCCTCTCCTTTGAACGCCACGTCAATCACATCGCAAAAACCGCCTTCTTTCATCTCAAAAACATCGCCGGTCTACGCCCCTACCTCTCCTCCACAGCTGCTGAAACACTCATCCACACCATCACCTCTCGACTGGACTACTGCAACAGCATCCTGTACGGCGCATCCACCAAAATCATAAACTATAATACATCCAGAACTCAGCTGCCCGTCTGCTCTCCTACTCCCGTACCAGTTATCACATCACCCCAGTCCTTCAAAACCTCCACTGGCTTTCCATACAGCAAAGAATCCAGTTCAAGATTCTTCTCATCACATACAAAGCCCTTCACAAACTCGCCCCTTCATACCTTTCTGACCTGCATCGACACACTCCCAACCGCAACCTCAGATCCGCTGACGCCAACCTCCTTACCCCCCCTACTCTGTCCAAACATCGGACCTGCGGGGACAGGGCCTTCTCCATTGCTGCCCCCTCCCTCTGGAACTCACTCCCCCAGCACCTCAGACATTCTCCATCACTCGCCACTTTCAAAACTGTACGTAAAACTCATCTATTTAAATCTGCATTTAACCTGTGAAGTCAGTTTTTCTTTTTTGTGTTTTGCCTTACTGTTATGTCATCTGTTCTGTTCTTATTATAATTACTTCTATTGTTTCTGTTTTTACCATGTAAAGTGTCTTTTAGTACCTTTTAAAGCGCTATAAATAAAATGTATTATTATTATTATTATTACCTACCCAAGCTTTATACCTCACAGACATATGCCATCTAACAGAGTTCCTTTTTAAACTTCTGCACAACTCAGCCCAAATACAGAAAGCAGAGCCAGAGAGGTGACCTCCAGCTCTGATGAATGGAGAGGGTTTTAGTCATAGCGCTCTGCTTTGAAAACAAATACAGCCACGAGGCCTGGGTTCATGCTCAACAGGGTAGTGTTTGTCTGGCTCATGTTCCTTGCTGCAGGGCTCCAGGCCTGTACAAAGCTCTCAGAACAGTAGCACTCACCCAGACTACTGAGAAGGTTACTGTCACTGTAGGAAATGCTTATATGAAATGTATAACAACACACCCAAGTTAAGCTGATACAATTTGAGCACAGGGATGCAGTGGTTACACATACAGTATGTGACACCAGCACCGCGGCTGCATCCAACACCTGGAGGGGTCAGTCTAATCACGATCATCATCCATCATTTTTGTGGTGAGGAATATTTAAATTTAAGATGAAGAAGCACAGCTGTCACGGCCCTGGCTGTGAACTCAGTGTTTTCCTTGTGTTTCCTATGTTTTCCTTGTGTCTCCTCCTCCCCTGTCTGTCACTGTGTGTCTGTATCTTGTGGGGAGTTAATTCAAAATCCTTACCACCTGGTGAACCTGCACACCTGGCTGCAATCACCACATCTCCTCCAGCATAAAGCCTCCAGCGTTCCTGACACCCGTGGCCGGATTGTTCCGTCCACTTTTGTGGTACTGTGACTCTCTGCCGCTCAAGTATCTCCCCACACAGAAAAATAATGGTTCTTAAATGGTTCTTTTAAAGGCAGTGTGGTTCCACGAAGAACCATCACCTACTAAAGAACCATTTTATCTATTGGATGGTTCTATATGTTTGTCACATGGTGCTTTGGGGATATTAAATGGTTCTTTGGAATATTAAATGGTTCTTAATTCATGTTTGAGTTTGGATGGTGGGGGATGGTATAAATTAGAAAAAAACTACCTTGCTATAATCTGGGTGTGGGGTAGTTAGCTGCCAGCTGATATATATATATATATATATATATATATATATATATATATATATATATATATATATATATATATATATATATATATATATATCTCACTTTCTGATCATTAGGGCCCGAGCACCGACGTAGTCGGAGCGGAGGACCTATTGTTATTCCAATGTTTTTTATTATTATTATTATCGTACCAGTTTCATCGCAAAAAGGAGGTGCTTGGGATACTGGGAATCTTTTGAAATTTGGCACAAAATTCAATCGTGGTGAAAATTCCAGTATTATTGGGGTGTCCAGCTGCGGCATGACATTTTGGCTCGATAGCGCCCCCTACAGAGTAGCCCCAACTTTGGGTTTCACCTAGCTGTATGAAATTTGGTAGGTATGTGGAACGTGATGGGACGTACAAAAAAGTCAAAAGGAGGTATATCCTAAACCAAACAGGAAGTCGGCCATTTTGAATTTTATGACGTTTTTGGACCGTTTCAAGGCGCCGTACTTTAACGAACTCCTCCTAGAGATTAAACCCGATTGCCTTCAGATTTGGTCAGTATGCTCTTGAGACCTTGGCAGTGAAACGATACTCAAAGATCAAAAAGTTATCGAACTATGTGTCCGTGGCGTGGCGGCAAAAAAACACCATTCGCCATGAAACAGGAAGTTGTTGTAACTCGGCTGTACATTGCCTAATCTGCTCCAAATTTCTCAGGTGTCATAACATCCTGACCCTGAACACATGTATATGACAATTTTGAATCATAGTAATAGCGCCACCTAGTGGCAACAGGAAGTCATAGGTTGTGTACTTTGACACCCTACTGCTCACAGATTAATCGGATCCCTCTCAAATTTTGTCACAAAAGCCTTAAGACCTTGATAATGCTTCATTGTGAAAATTGTAGGAAGTTGTCGAAGCGTGGCGACGTGGCGGCTCTGCGAATTTCGATCCTTCGCCGTGAACAAATAAACTGATGTAACTCGACTCTGCATCATCAGACCTTTACCAGATTTCCCATGTTTGATGAGTCTGTGGTCCTGAAGACATCTACAGAACAATTTTGTATAATAGTCATAGCGCCACCTACTGGTAACAGGAAGTAAAAGTCTCTGTACTTTGGCATGTTTCTCTTAGTAGATAAAGCTGATGAACATCAAATTAGTTCCACACAAATATAAGAAGTTCATAATGCCAGTTCATGAAGCTTTTGATGTTTTGTCAAACGCCGTTGCCGTAGCGACGCAGTCTTCGCCGTGAAAAACGAAGATGCTTTTGAGGGGCTAAAAATGCTTGAAACATATGCAAACTTGGCACACAGATTTAAAGCCAAAAGTTTAGTTACATGTTATGGTTCTATTGCTCTAGAGTGGAGAGTCGGCTCAATAGCGCCCCCTACAATATTTCGACAAAGCAGCCCTCGCAGTACGTTAGACCTAGATGTATGAAATTTGGTAGGAATATGTATCACATGTGGACTTAAATAAAAGTATCTTGGGGCCATGCCCTAAACCCAACCGGAAGTCAGCCATTTTGAATTTTGATAGAATTTCTAGTGTCGTTTTTTCAATTTCCAGGTGCTCTACTTTAACAAACTCCTCCTAGGGAATTAATCAAATCAACTTCAAATTTGGTCAGTACAATCTAAAGATCTTTGTTATGAAAAGTTACTCAAATGTTGTTGTTTCGTGAAAAGCCGTTGCCATGGCGACGCATTCTTCGCCACGAAAAACAAAAGTGTTTTTGAGGGGCTAAAAATGCTCAAAACGTAACCAAACTTGTCAAACACATTTAAAATCCTGAATGTAGTTATCTGATGTGATTTTAATGCTTCAGAGCGGCAAGTTGGCTCGATAGCGCCCCCTACAATTTTTTGACGACGCAGCCCTCGCGGTACGTTTCACCTAGCTGTATAAAATTTGGTAAGCAGATGTATCACATGTAGACTTAACAAAAAGTCTTAGGGGTTCATGCTCTAAACCCAACCGGAAGTCAGCCATTTTGAATTTTGTATGAATTTCTCCTGTTTTTTTCCATTTCCATGAGCTGTACTACGAACTCCTCCTAGGGAATTAATCCGATCAACTTAGAATTTGGTCAGAACAATCTAAAGACCGTAGCGATTAAAAGTTACTCAAAGCTTGAGGTTTCATCAAACAACATGGACTTGGTGTAGCGGCCATTTTACATGGTTCGCCATCATCCACCAAGCTGTTGTAACTCAACTGTGCTTTGACAAAACTGTCCCAAACTTGACATGCTTGATTACCGTCATGATTTTAGGACTTTTGCATGCCAATATTAACTCATAGTCATAGCACCACCTACTGGCAACCACAGAAGTAAGCAGGATTATTTAATTGCAGCAGCCCAAACACTGAATTTATTTAAAGGGTTCGTGGGTACACCATGAGAAAAAGACTTCTCTGATCTAAATATGTGCAAACTAAGATGCTTGGAGAGCAAAAGTTAGACAACAGTGGTTCTCAAACCATGTCAGTGGGCATTAGTATAAATGATCTGTCCAGAGCTTCTACATGAAAATCACGTTAAATGTTACAATGAATGCTTCACACTACAATCTAAAGTTATAGAAGAGCTTAAAATGAAAACAGTGTTAAATTAAAGTGTTAAAGTAAAAGCAAATCACAATACTGTTCTGTTAACTTTCATGTAAGAAAGTCAGCAGGACACTGCAGGGAGTTGAACCCCATCCCAGTAAACTGACGGTCTGTTATTTTATAAACACTGAAACACATTCACACATATTCATTTTCTTAATGATCTTAACAGGCTTACATTTATGATTGTATCGGAGGTACACTCAAAACATTTGAGGCTTAAGACCTGGCAACATGATCTTGCTACGCTGCTGGTTGAGGCAGGAAATATGGTTTAACTCGTGCACGCAGTTTATGATTGTCACAGAAATGCATGGCCGCGTCAACCAGAGTCCTGCCAGTACCAGGAAATACTGTTTAACTCGTGCACGCAATGTATGATGGTCACAGAAATGCATGGCCGCGTCAACCAGAGTCCTGCCAGTACCCTCGACGTGCGTGAAGTTGCGAGGGTCCGATCAATGCTGCTTGCAGCTTTAATTATTACTATTATTATTATTCAGATTTTTATTTTTGTACTTTGGGCGCATATTTGGGATACTTGCCATGCATGAAAACTCACCAAATTTTGCAGACTTGTCAGGCCTGGTGAAAAAAGAGGTATGATATAGGTTTCATATATGTGTGAAAAGAAATGTCTCTCTAGCGCCCCCTCAAAGTTGGACCGGCGACGCCCCTCGGCCAGTATGTCCGATTTACTCGAAATTCGACACACATGTCCAGATCCACTAGCTCTACAAAAAAGCCTCTCAGACCCCTAATCTCCGCCTGGAAAAATTTTCCGCCATCTTGAATTTTGTGAAAAACACATTTTTGAGAACTCCTCCTACACACTTGGTCCGATTGCTACCAAATTTTCTGTGGATCATTATTGGATCAAGATCACATGAAGTTATCAAAAGCTTGTTGATATCTTAAAGCGTTTAGAAGATACGGACCAATGAACTTCTTGGGGCGTGGCTTGTTTTTCAATACACATAACTTCTCAACCGTGTATCCTAAAATCACCAAATTTGCAGTATTTGTGCATATTGCATGGTGGAACATACCCTGCAATTTTCATTCCATTCAACCCATAGGGGGCGCTACAGTATTTCACTCAATTTCAGTTTTTTGGTGATTTTTCAACAACACATCATTCGCCATGAAAAAGTAGGCTGATGGGTCAGTGGCTTGCGATGCTCAAAAACTCATGGAACTTTATACATGTGTTATAGGTAATGGGAGGACATATTTTATATGGGTGTTTGGCTTGGCCGTTTTAAATTGCCTCCATAGCGCCCCCTACAATATTTCAAAAGAGCAGCCCCAGCGCTCCGTTGGAGGTACCTGTATGAAACTTGGTATGTTTATGTATCTCAGAGAGACTTACAAATATGTCTATTGGGACCATGCTCTAAACCGTACCGGAAGTCGGCCATTTTGATTTTTGTGTCATTTTTCAATGGATTTAGGCTCATTTCTAGTCGCTATTCTTTAACGAACTCCTCCTAGGCACTTTGTCGGATCCACTTCAAATTTGGTCGGTACAGTCTCAAGACCTTTGTGATTAAAAGTTATCAAAAGCTTTACGTTTGACGGAATGGCTTAGCCGTAGCAGGCGGCTACTTTATGTGACTCCCCATGAAAAAAGCTGATGTAACTCAGCCGGACTTGTTCCAAACGCTCCTAAACTTCCCATGCTTGATAACACTCATGGCCTGAGGATGTCTACAAGCTAATTTTCACTAATACTCACAGCGCCACCTGCTGGCCAAAGTAATTCTGCGTTTTTTGACAACTGGCATCCGATTTACATGACTTTTACACAATGTCATCTACAGTTGTTATAGAGCAACATAATACATGTTTGTGCATGCTCTGTAGCACCACACAGCGGATACAGGATGCTGTGGACTATTTGCATTGCATCATTTCCTGCATCACGCGGTCCAAGCAGAAAAAAAGCATCGGTTTCATAGGCGCGTTGTCCGATGGTCGCAGACGTTCTCGGCCGCGTAAGTTGGAGTCCCGCCGGCACCCCCGACGTGCAGGAGGAGGCGAGGGCCCGTTCATCGCTGCTTGCAGCTTTAATTTTATAATGTAATTCTTGAGTTATTCCTCGAGTATAGTCTGCCCTCTTACCAGATGTTTGTGCTACAGAAAGGGTTTGGTGGTCCAGTGCTTGGCACTTACTTGACGTCATTACCTCAGATTGTCTCTTTCTCCTTGGAATTTTTCATTGTTATATATTTTCTATACTATATATATATATATATATATATATATATATATATATGTATATATATATATATATATATATATATATATATATATGTATATATATATATATATATATATATATATATATATTAGTGCTGGGCAACGATTACAATTTTTAATCGCGATTAATCGCATGATTTTCTGCGATTAATTGCATTGTTTTGCGCAAAATTCAATAATGAATTCAAAAGTAGTGTATTGCGCACTTTTATTTTAAAAGTACTGCTATATGAACAAAAGTGAAATAACATTTGGTTTGCAAACACTTTAAACAAATAAGGTGCTTTTTAACAGCAGTATTCCCTTTACACAGTAGCAGTTATATTTCTTGCACTATCTGTGCTCAGTGTGCTGACTTTATTTGAAACTTTCCACTGCTGTGCAACATGAATAAAATGTGTGCACGTTTCAGTAAAATGTCTGTCTTCTGTTTTCGTGACAGTCAGAGCATGTGAATGCAGCTCCTACTGTTCATCAATATAATGCACTGTAACTCCGAGGTGATTATGGTTACCCAGCGATGTCCACTCGTCTCCAGTGAGAGCAACAGTTGGTGCACGTAACGCCTTCGCTTTTGTAGTCCTCTCCTTTTCATACAACTCGTGTATTCTTCTTGTGATGGTGCATCTTGAGGGAGGCTCATACGTGACGTCATTCGTTGCGATCCTAAGAACGTTCCTCAGACCGACATCTTCCACAATACTAATCGGCCTGCAGTTTGTAGCTATCCACTTCGCTGTGGTATTTGTTAGCTTGTCTTGCTTATCTATACTTCTCCCACACGCTGCATCCAACGTAGTCAATATTATTTTCTTATTTATCAATGAGTCCTAGTTAAGCCCTGGATATGTCCCTCTGTCCTGGTTAAGCCCTGGATATGTCCCTCTGTCCTAGTTAAGCCCTGGATATGTCCCTCTGTCCTGGTTAAGCCCTGGATATGTCCCTCTGTCCTGGTTAAGCCCTGGATATGTCCCTCTGCTCTTCCCCCTTCGGAAGTCCCCCTACTCTATTTCATCATCAGCTCTTATCAGCTGTCATTTTTACTAACAACTACAAATGTACGTTTGACTCTCTTAATATGTTTTTCTTTTTTTGAGTCTCAGGGTTTTTCTATTATTTGTCCATCATCAGGTAGCCTCTTTACAACACTGGTTCTAGTCAAGCATTTTCTGAGCTTCTTTCATTTATTATGGCCAAATATGATAGAGTTCTATCCTCGCTGCCACAGTTTTTGCCCCTCCATTTCTGCTTTTACTGACGGTTTTAAAAAGAAATGACCTTGTGCTGTTTCTCTAAATAATATTGAATAGCTAGATTTTAATGTCTCTGATCACAAGGTTGTGATCTTTTATACCTCCTATTTCCTGGCAGAAGGCCATCTTTTTGTATCCGCTCTCTATCTTTTAATTCCAAGTCAGCTATCGGTTTCTGCGAAAAAGTTCAATGCCCATTGATGCTCTTAATCAGAAGGCTCTCTCTGGCAATTATTTATTAGATACTTTAAATAGGACTCCAGGATACTCTGACCTGACATTACATTACAGTCGTTTAGCAGACGCTTTTATCCAAAGCGACTTACAATTCAAACCCTTTTCAAATGGTTATTTAGCTAAGTATGGTTCTTCCAAGGAATAAATGGTTCTTTAAAGAACCGATTTTTGGAAGATTGTACATTTAAACAGCATAACAATGGAATTAAGGGTTCCCACTCTTTTTTCGAGATCATATTCCAGGATCTTTTCCGTGATGATCTATAAAATCATCTTTTACATGCACGGAAATGATGGCAAATTGATTTTTGGATAAAACAAACACCTGTAGATGTACTGCACTTCACTTTATTGTCATAAATCAACTCTACACAATGAAATCCATGTGCTACATGCAGTGTCCTATCTAAGAAATGTTCGGAGCATTTGCCACTCTCTGCACAGCTACAGGTACCCGTGTGTCCAGCTTCAGGATAAATGCCTCCAAAAATGAAAATGTTTTTTTCAGATGATAGAGGGCCAATACAACTCCCATGGCCAATGAACCGTCTGTGTCTTCATTGTCCACTATAATTTTTTGTCCATCCACTGCTACTAAAACATCTGTGCCATCACTCAGGGGCTTGCCATCGCTACAGCTCAGAACAATTGTGGGTGTTGGGCTTAATGGTTCCTGAAACAAAACATTTGAAACTTAAAGCTGTATTCTCTAATGTTTAAAGATCAAAGCTTTCTGATATGCTTAGTTGCACATAAAATGCTAGTTTGTTGACAATATTAAATTACTTAATTCATTACATGTCATATTTTTGAAATTGCACTTAATCTTAATTTTCTGAAAGTATATTTAATATATTAAAATCCAGAATCTGGCATTGCATTTTAATACACATTTCCCTTTTTTAAATAAACAAATTCAAGTTGCCCCCCCAAACACAAATTACTAACCTTATCTATTGCAAACCGCTTTTCTTTGAAGACCGATGGTAGGAGGTGTATGGCTGCATTCACCAACTGGCTGGCAAATGACAAATCATTTTTCAATAAAAGTCACAATTCTGATTCTGCAAAATTTTGAGACTATCATACCAATTTCCTCAGGAGTGTTGATTTTGATAAAAGTATCTAGGTAAACGTCAACTTTTTAGAGCAACTTCTACACCAAACACAGTATATGGGATATTCTAAAAGGGAAAATGGCTCATTGAGGCAAGAAAAGGTATTTAACTTTGATTAATAGTTTTTTAAGCTATTTATTGGTTTCAAATTATTTGTAAACTGACTACTTGTAAAACCATCTTGTTGTACATGTCATTGCTCAACTCCAACTCCAGTATCACATCTTAAGTTGCTCATCAGACTGTAAGCAAACAAACAGCGCACTGAAAAGGAAGTCTGGGCCTGGATATCTGCCGGCTACACTGGAATCCCAGAAATACAGCCCCTTTTCCCCAGGGGCATATGCGTTGTCAAACCAATAGCTAATGGGTTCCCAAATTGCCCTCTGTCTTAAGTTCTGGTTCAGCACCTGTTCATTCCAGGGTCTGAGGGCCACCCACCACAGTCTCACAAAATCCTGCAGGAAACACTGCATCACGTGTTATACATAAAACACTCACCAAGATTGGAACAGAGAAGCTGGGGAATTATTTTAAGACCTCTGCAGTAGTGTGTTGTTGAAGATAGTGTCTTCTGTACTCTCTGGAGGCATTGGCGAATGATGTCCAAGTTGGGCCTCATCTTTTGGCACTCCTGCTTCATTGTTGTATTATGGTGGCTCATACTTCTTTCATCCTCCCCAGCATAAAAAACAACAATGACACAATTAGGACTGAGCTGGAGCATGAAGTATGAAGCATACAATTCAGTTTAGCATTACTCTTTTAGTCAATGAGAAAATACTTACATATCCAGATCCATAACTTTCCTTCAGAAAAGGGAAGTTGAGCAGGACATATTTAAGGAGCTGCACATACTGAATATGAGGCAGATACCTGTAAGTTTTCAAAAGGAACAAAACACAAAATATACATTCCAGATCAGCGCAATAAACAGAGATACCTAACTCAAATTAAAGCTGCAAGCAGCATTGATCGGACCCTCGCAACTTCACGCACGTCGAGGGTACTGGCAGGACTCTGGTTGACGCGGCCATGCATTTCTGTGACCATCATACATTGCGTGCACGAGTTAAACAGTATTTCCTGGTACTGGCAGGACTCTGGTTGACGCGGCCATGCATTTCTGTGACAATCATAAACTGCGTGCACGAGTTAAACTATATTTCCTGCCTCAACCAGCAGCGTAGCAAGATCATGTTGCCAGGTCTTAAGCCTCAAATGTTTTGAGTGTACCTCCGATACAATCATAAATGTAAGCCTGTTAAGATCATTAAGAAAATGAATATGTGTGAATGTGTTTCAGTGTTTATAAAATAACAGACCGTCAGTTTACTGGGATGGGGTTCAACTCCCTGCAGTGTCCTGCTGACTTTCTTACATGAAAGTTAACAGAACAGTATTGTGATTTGCTTTTACTTTAACACTTTAATTTAACACTGTTTTCATTTTAAGCTCTTCTATAACTTTAGATTGTAGTGTGAAGCATTCATTGTAACATTTAACGTGATTTTCATGTAGAAGCTCTGGACAGATCATTTATACTAATGCCCACTGACATGGTTTGAGAACCACTGTTGTCTAACTTTTGCTCTCCAAGCATCTTAGTTTGCACATATTTAGATCAGAGAAGTCTTTTTCTCATGGTGTACCCACGAACCCTTTAAATAAATTCAGTGTTTGGGCTGCTGCAATTAAATAATCCTGCTTACTTCTGTGGTTGCCAGTAGGTGGTGCTATGACTATGAGTTAATATTGGCATGCAAAAGTCCTAAAATCATGACGGTAATCAAGCATGTCAAGTTTGGGACAGTTTTGTCAAAGCACAGTTGAGTTACAACAGCTTGGTGGATGATGGCGAACCATGTAAAATGGCCGCTACACCAAGTCCATGTTGTTTGATGAAACCTCAAGCTTTGAGTAACTTTTAATCGCTACGGTCTTTAGATTGTTCTGACCAAATTCTAAGTTGATCGGATTAATTCCCTAGGAGGAGTTCGTAGTACAGCTCATGGAAATGGAAAAAAACAGGAGAAATTCATACAAAATTCAAAATGGCTGACTTCCGGTTGGGTTTAGAGCATGAACCCCTAGACTTTTTGTTAAGTCTACATGTGATACATCTGCTTACCAAATTTTATACAGCTAGGTGAAACGTACCGCGAGGGCTGCGTCGTCAAAAAATTGTAGGGGGCGCTATCGAGCCAACTTGCCGCTCTGAAGCATTAAAATCACATCAGATAACTACATTCAGGATTTTAAATGTGTTTGACAAGTTTGGTTACGTTTTGAGCATTTTTAGCCCCTCAAAAACACTTGTTTTTCGTGGCGAAGAATGCGTCGCCATGGCAACGGCTTTTCACGAAACAACAACATTTGAGTAACTTTTCATAACAAAGATCTTTAGATTGTACTGACCAAATTTGAAGTTGATTTGATTAATTCCCTAGGAGGAGTTTGTTAAAGTAGAGCACCTGGAAATTGAAAAAACGACACTAGAAATTCTATCAAAATTCAAAATGGCTGACTTCCGGTTGGGTTTAGGGCATGGCCCCAAGATACTTTTATTTAAGTCCACATGTGATACATATTCCTACCAAATTTCATACATCTAGGTCTAACGTACTGCGAGGGCTGCTTTGTCGAAATATTGTAGGGGGCGCTATTGAGCCGACTCTCCACTCTAGAGCAATAGAACCATAACATGTAACTAAACTTTTGGCTTTAAATCTGTGTGCCAAGTTTGCATATGTTTCAAGCATTTTTAGCCCCTCAAAAGCATCTTCGTTTTTCACGGCGAAGACTGTGTCGCTACGGCAACGGCGTTTGACAAAACATCAAAAGCTTCATGAACTGGCATTATGAACTTCTTATATTTGTGTGGAACTAATTTGATGTTCATCAGCTTTATCTACTAAGAGAAACATGCCAAAGTACAGAGACTTTTACTTCCTGTTACCAGTAGGTGGCGCTATGACTATTATACAAAATTGTTCTGTAGATGTCTTCAGGACCACAGACTCATCAAACATGGGAAATCTGGTAAAGGTCTGATGATGCAGAGTCGAGTTACATCAGTTTATTTGTTCACGGCGAAGGATCGAAATTCGCAGAGCCGCCACGTCGCCACGCTTCGACAACTTCCTACAATTTTCACAATGAAGCATTATCAAGGTCTTAAGGCTTTTGTGACAAAATTTGAGAGGGATCCGATTAATCTGTGAGCAGTAGGGTGTCAAAGTACACAACCTATGACTTCCTGTTGCCACTAGGTGGCGCTATTACTATGATTCAAAATTGTCATATACATGTGTTCAGGGTCAGGATGTTATGACACCTGAGAAATTTGGAGCAGATTAGGCAATGTACAGCCGAGTTACAACAACTTCCTGTTTCATGGCGAATGGTGTTTTTTTGCCGCCACGCCACGGACACATAGTTCGATAACTTTTTGATCTTTGAGTATCGTTTCACTGCCAAGGTCTCAAGAGCATACTGACCAAATCTGAAGGCAATCGGGTTTAATCTCTAGGAGGAGTTCGTTAAAGTACGGCGCCTTGAAACGGTCCAAAAACGTCATAAAATTCAAAATGGCCGACTTCCTGTTTGGTTTAGGATATACCTCCTTTTGACTTTTTTGTACGTCCCATCACGTTCCACATACCTACCAAATTTCATACAGCTAGGTGAAACCCAAAGTTGGGGCTACTCTGTAGGGGGCGCTATCGAGCCAAAATGTCATGCCGCAGCTGGACACCCCAATAATACTGGAATTTTCACCACGATTGAATTTTGTGCCAAATTTCAAAAGATTCCCAGTATCCCAAGCACCTCCTTTTTGCGATGAAACTGGTACGATAATAATAATAATAATAATAATAATAATAAAAAACATTGGAATAACAATAGGTCCTCCGCTCCGACTACGTCGGTGCTCGGGCCCTAATAATAATAATAATAATAATAATAATAATAATAAAAAACATTAGAATAACAATAGGTCCTCCGCTCCGACTATGTCGGTGCTCGGGCCCTAAATATCATAAATCATAACTCAATATCACTGGACCTGACCAGAGAAAACAGCTGCTATGTGCTAGCTACGAAAATGCTGCATGAAAAAGCATGTCCGCTTGACGCAGATTACGGAGATATCCTCCAATTCTCTCCCCGGTAAACCATCGCAGAAATATTCAGCATCAAGCACAAAAAAGTCACACAGCTTTATCGAATATTGTACTCACTTTTGGTCGAATCACAGCGAAAAAATTAAATATTTCCGTACTGCCACGTCTCTGTATGTCCAGCTGCATGTGCTCCGTGTGAATCCGTTCGATTCGTGTCTCTCCGATACTGGTCGGCTTCTGGGGAGGGATGTAGTCTCAGCAAATTGGATTTCAGATCTGACATCAGATGGGACGTTTTTATTCTGATTGGCTATTAATGCTGTCAATCATCTAACTTTCAATTCCCTGCAATTCTATTGGCTTATAGGAGGGCTCAATGGCGAAAATCGGAGAAAGGGGGGCTGAGCTGCAGCCCTGAACAGAGAGAGAGGGCTGGACCTGAAAAAAGTTGAACGAACACAGAGACTTAGAAAGAGCTTAGAAAGGGCTTAGGGCCTTCAAATAAAGCCCAAACTGCTCTATTTAGATGTAGTGAACACCATTAGTGATATATACAAGTGAAATATATAGTTTGGTACATCATAAAGTTAAAATAACACACATTGTGCAACATGTGTAAATATTGGAATCCTCGCCTGAAATTTCTGTACTGTATCCTCTCTAGCTTATGAATGCTTCACTTTATCTAAGTGAAAATGTGAATAGAGACATATAGTTCTATGATCTGGGACAGCTTGAAAGCTTGGATCTACATGATTTCTAAAAAAAAATATCCTGAAATTGCTTTTTTTTCAGGCAAAAGTTAGAATTTTCAATTTGTGCTGTGTGCCATCTTAATTTACTCTTAACCAGTAACATATCTACTGATATTTACACATATAAACACATCTCACAAGTGTTAGGGTTATTTTATTACCAAACGTATTAAAATAGCCCTTACAGTTGAGTTACACTCATTGTAGTATGGGTATGCTATTTTCGAGCTGAGGCCTAAAAATAGGCTGGGGCTTAACAACTGGTTTCAAATGCACAGCTAACAGTATAAAAGCACAGCTAACAGTATGAAAGCAAAGCTAACGGTTATTATGCTAATGCTAACGGCTAATCGCGATTAGTAACACAACTTGTTTTACACTATAACATTTAGTCACAGTATAGAAAACAATTCACAAACTCGTATTTACCTCTTGTACTTCACAACAGTCCAAACCATAGGATAACTGGTCGTCAGCCATTAAGTTATGAACATTATTGCACTCTCACAATAGTCACTATTCACTTGATGGTGATAATTCGCTTCTCCATTTCTCCAACACACTGAACCTGGCCGCATACGACTAAGCCCCACCCCTCTACATGAGAATGGGCTTGGATTGGCTGTTAGTTTCAGGACAAGCCAATTAAACAAAGTCAAAACAAAGATTGACATATCATACTGCTACACAAGTTAGGCTGTTAGGGAGAACACACGTTCTGAATCATGTACTTATCAAACAAACTATGCTCATTTGCATGAACTGCAACTTTTGAACTGTAAAGCTTATGAGTCTCTTTTTGAAATACATTTTATCCACCCATATCTATTTTTACCCATACTTGTACCGTTTTAACTTGGTTTTAGAAAACTATTTATATCCTGATGTCTGAATTAATTTTTAACAAGGGCTACACCAATATTCTACTAGTTCCTGAATCCACTATGTGGCACTAGAGAACACATGCAAACATGCATTATGTTGCTCTACAACAAGTACCTCTTTTATATCAAGTGTAGACAACATCATGTAAATCACATGTGAATCGGATATTGTTTGTCAAATAACGCTGATTTCCTTTCGCCATGAGGTGGCGCTTTGACTTATATGGATAATTGGCTTGTAGACATCCTCAGGCCATAACTGGTATCAAGCATGGCAAGTTTGGGACAGATTTGAACAAGTCCAGTGGAGATACATCAGCTTGCTGTTTCATAAAGAGTCACGTAAAATGTCCGCCACGCCACGGCTACACCATTATATCAAACGTAAAGAATTTGATAACTTTTAATCACAAAGGTCTTTCGATAGTACTGACCAAATTTGAATTGGATCCGCAAAATTCCCGAGGAGGAGTTCGTTAAAGTATAGCGCCTAGAAATGGTCAAAAATGAATGGAAAATGCACACAAAGATCAGACCAGACTTCCAGTATGGAAGTACTAAATTTCATACATCTAGGTGAAATGTACCGCTGGGGCTGCTCTTTTGAATATTGGTAGGGGGCGCTGTCAAGGCAATTTCTAAAAGAAAAGGCAAAACCCCATATTAGTTATTTATGTTTATCACCTTTGACACATGTGCAAAGTTCCATGACTATTTGTTCATCGTAAGCCACAGAAAACTGAGCTTCCATTTCACGGTGAATAATGCGTTGCCATGGCAACATATTTTAACGAAAACTCACAAAATTCATGATGAAGTATCATCAATGTCTCAAGGCTTTCCTCAGAAAATGTGAGGTCCATTAGATCAACTGGCTAGGAGGAGTACATCAAAGTATAAAACGTGTCATTTCCTTTTGCCAGTAGGTGGCGCTATGACTTTGAGAACATTTTGGCATGGAAATGTGCTCAAGCCTGAAATAGCATTATGCATAACAAATTTTGGGCAGATTGGACAATGTACCTCTGAGTTACAACAACTCCCTCTTTCATAGCGAATGGCACAAAATGTGAGCGAAGTGGGCGCACGCCATGTCAAGGTTGTTCAATGAAAACTCACCATTTTGATACATTTTCATCACAAAGGTCTTCAAATTGTCCTGACCAAATTTGATGTTGATCGCATAAACTCTGTAGGAGGAGTTTGTCAAAATACAAAGCCTGAAAACGTAGTTTAATGGGAGTCGCATAAAATGAACGCCACGCCACAGCTACGCCATTCCATCAAACATAAAGCTTTTGATAACTTTTAATCACAAAGGTATTTGGATTGTACTGTCCAAATGTGAAGTGGCTCTGACAAAGTCCCTAGGAGGAGTTCGTTAAAGTATAGCAACTAGAAATCGAGGGAAAGTTCACATAAGAATCAAAATGGACGACTTTTGGTTGATTTTAGAGCATGGTCCCAAGAGACTTTTTTTTAAGTCTCCATAGGATACATGTGCCAACCAAATTTCATACATGTAGGTTTAACGAGGCGCTGGGGCTGCTTTGTTGAAAATCTGCAGGGGGCGCTATCGAGACAATTTATAATGACCAAGCCAAAAATCCACATGAGATCTTTAATTTCATCACCTACGACATATATGTACAAAGTTTCATGAGTTTTTGAGTATCCCAAATCACAGAAAAATCAGCTTGCTTTTTCATGGCGAACAAAGCGTTGCCACGGCAACAGAGTTATACGAAACCTCACAATATTCATGATGAACTATCATCAATGTCTAAAGGCTTTCTTTCTAGAATGTGAGGTTGATCTGGTGAAATGGCTAGGCGGAGTACATCAAAGTGTAAAACTTGTCATTTCCCTTTGCCAGTAGGGGGCGCTATGATTATGTGAAAATTGAGGCATGGGAATGTTTTTAGGCCTGGACTAGCATCCTGCATAAGAAATTTTGGGCAGATTTGACAATGTACCTTGGAGTTACAACAACTTCAATTTTCATGAAAAATTGACCAAAATGGATGCCACGCCACGCCAAGGTTGTTGCATGAAAACTCATGATTTTGATAACTTTTCATTATAAAAGTCTTAAGATCGTGCTGACCAAATTTGAAGCCGATTGCATAAATACTGTAGGAGGAGTTCGTGAAAATGCAAAGCCTGAAAACGGGAAAAATGGCCAAAAAGAGCTAACTACTGTAGCGTCCCCTAGTGGCTGAAGGAAATGAAAATGTGAGGGTACGTTACAGATTGCTATGTGGACATTTGCCTCAAATTTTGTGATGATAGGCACAATGGTTTTAAAGTGAGGTTGATTGATGTATAGAGCCACGCCCCTGATAAGTTCATTGGCCCATAACTTGATAACGCGATAAGTTATCAAAAAACTTTTGGGGGGGTTTTGATGAAATTGAATGAATAATGATCCACAGCAAATTTGGTAGCAATCTGACACAGCGTTTAGGAGCAGTTTGCAAAAATGTGTTTTTCACAAAAATGAAAATGGTGGAAATCTGAATTTGCGGAGCTAAAAAATTTGAGTGTACTGATTGTAGAGCAGATGGAGCTGAATATGTGTGTCAAAGTTCATGTTAATCAGACATGTTGGGTGAAGGCCGTGGCCTGTGAAACTGTAGGGGGCGTTAGTGAGCCATTTTGTCATACATGAGCATGCGACCCATAAAATCTCAAATTTTCACGCAGTCCTGATCCGCCTGCCAAATTTAGGGAGTTTTTGAGTATGATAAAGCCCTGAAAAATGCGATTTTAGAGGAGAAATAATAATAATAATAATAATTCTTTGAATTACAATAGGGCCTTCGCCCGACTTCGTCGGTGCTCGGGCCCTAATAATAATAATAATAATAATAATACCCCATAGAATTTCAATAGGGCCTTCGCTGGCCCGACGTTGTCGGTGGCTCGGGCCCTAATAATTCTTTGAATTACAATAGGGCCTTCGCCCGACTTCGTCGGTGCTCGGGCCCTAATAATAATAATACCCCATAGAATTTCAATAGGGCCTTCGCTGGCCCGACGTTGTCGGTGGCTCGGGCCCTAATAATAATACCCCATAGAATTTCAATAGGGCCTTCGCTGGCCCGACGTTGTTGGTGGCTCGGGCCCTAATAAAAATAATCATACCCCTTAGAATTTCAATAGGGCCTTCGCTGGCCCGACGTTGTCGGTGGCTCGGGCCCTAATAAATAAATCTTGTGCTTTTATTTTGAAGGGGATTTTTTATTCAGCGGAGTTATTCACACTCCTTTACAGTATTTGGCGTTAATGCCTTGTAATGCTAATAGACACCCGCCCTTTTACAGTATAGAGGAACACCCACAAAGTTTGTTTTCATGTGCTAATTCAGCGAAACACAAGTACGACACCGACTACATGAGATATGGATTTTCTTACATTGAGGAATTAACCTTTTAAAAACGAGGCCTATTTGCAGGCCTCAGCTCGAATAAAGATAAGAAATACCTAATTAATTGTATAAAAAAAAAAAAAAAAAAAAAAAAAAAAAATTATATATTTTTGAGATGAGAAAAATCATGGAACTATCAGAATACATGTTACTGGTTCACATAAGATAAGGATGGAACACAGCAGAACTTGGAAAACTCAAAAGCTCGATCTTGAAAAACAGCACTTTTAGGGTATTGTTTTTTGGAAAGTATGGGTATCCAAGACTTTTAATATGCTGGGCTCTTAGAACAACTGATATAGGCTCTATATACACAGCTATACATAGATACAGTGAAACATTTATGAAATATAGAGCATTTCAAATTAGAAAACTGATCAAATACTCCAATATTTGAATAAAAAAGTATTTTTAAAATTCAAAAACACTCTATATCACTTCTATGTATCACTCATGATGTTCATTGAATCAATAGACCGAAGATTGGACCTTTTTTGAGTGTTTTAAGCTCTTTCTATGCCCTTTTTAGTTATTTAGTTTAAGGTCAAATCCTGCTTCGACTCTCTGTTCAGGGCTGTATCTCAGCCCCCCCTTCTCCGATTTTCACCATTGAGACATCCTTCGAACCGTAGGAGCCAATAGAATTGCCTGGAATTGAAAGCTAGATGATTGACAGCACTATTAGCCAATAAAGCTCAAAAAGGTCCAGCTCTGAAATCTGATTTGCTGAGCTTCCAACCCTCCCAAGAATCCGAGGAGTGTCGGAGAGACACGAATCGAACGGATTCACACGGAGCACCAGCAGCTGGACAAACATGCGTTGGAAGTACGGAGATATTCCATTTTTTCGCTGAGATTCGACCAAAAGTAAGTACAATATTCGATGAAAGCTGTGTGACTTTTTGTGTTCGAAGCTGAATATCTCTGCGATGGTTTACCGGGGAGAGAAATGGAAACTATGTCCGTAATCTCCGTCAGGCGCTCGTGCATTTTCATGCTGCATGTTCGTAGGTAGCACGTTGCTAACGGAGTGTAGCAGCCTTTTTCTCCGGTCTGTCCCAGTCATATCGAGTATGATTTATGATATTTTGTTATTTGTTTGCTTGGCTGATGGGAGATGTGTTTGTCTCATGTAGAAGTGACCTAGTTCATGTTGTTCCCAGGACGCTGAGGTTTCTGCAGAACTATAACATCACTATATTCGTTCTTCGTGGGTTCTCTGCCAGTTACTTTTAACACAAAACTCTCTAAGTTTTGATGTACTCTGCGTCCAAATGGGGGACCCTCGGGTGTATCTGGTTTTAGGAGGACAAAAACTTCAGTGTGTTTTGTGCAGCGAGGTTCTGGCACAAGAAAGCATGAAGTCGTCAAAACTGAAGTGGCATTTGGAAACAAAACACCCTTCTCTCAAAGATAAACCTGTTGAGTACTTTCAAAGACGACTTCAAGACCTGAGGACATCACAAAAGTGTCTTACTTACCGGCAGCCATGGACATGAACGTGTTGGATCGATCCGCAGCGGATGAACTGAAAACTATACCTCTGTCAAATGACAGCATGAGTAGGTGTATTGAAGACATGTCGGATGACATCCAACAACAGACCACAGTTCAAATTAAGGCAAGTGGTCATTTTGCACTACAAATGGACGAATCTACAGACATAACAAACAAAGCAGTTTTACTCGTTTACGTGAAACGTGTGGGACGGGGACTGACAGGAACAAGAGAGCTCCCTACTACTACGACTGCAGAGGACATTTTCAGCTCAGGTTTAAATTGCACCATCTTTTCATTAAATACATTTGAGAAGTTGAAAATCTGGGTCACGACTTATCATTAAGGGGTGATGGTGGGTTCCGCAGCCAGACCAGTTGAGAACCACTGCTTTAAGATATCCAACATGAGATGCATGGCTATAGCAAAAATATATGTTTGTAACGCTTGTGAACTGCCTCTTTTATTACAAATCTGCGCACCAGTGCGGGGATCAGTTGGGAACTTTCAGGAGGACTCTCCTTATGATTAGATAGGACACTTTGTGAATGCGGCTCCTGATGTCCAAGGTCCCTTAAAAAAGTTTCAGTTCCACATTGAGCTCCTCCTCACCGTGTCCCTGACTCTGAGCCCAGAGTGCTCTGTGGATCAAACCTGTACTGATGACTTCATTCTCTCGGCTGGTTGATGAAGCACAGGCTGACAGCTTCACTTTCACACACGGCTCCCCTCAATCTTCGCCGGATTACAAGGTTGAAGGCCCCATCAAGTTTGTGCACGTAATTTGCAAGCCGGAACAGTGGAGTGACCTACATCTGACAGACATGATGGGTGTTCAATCAACTCTCCAGTTCCATTCCAAAATATACAAACACTTTACTGGCCAACAAGCGAATAGCCTGCTGTCAAACAGTCCAGGAGGCCACTGCCCAGCCTTCCCTAGTTAACCATCACAACCTCTGACTAAACTGAAAAAAGACAAACATTTATAGGAAGTTTCAATACTTGCTTGAAGAATGTAACATCAGTGTGACAAGGTCCTCACAGTCACTCTGTGATATTTTTCTTCTTGTCAACAAATCCCTGTGCAGATCCAAACCAGCATAGAATGAGCCACACCGATGCACTGGGAGACACGGTCCTTCATTCCTATGAACACACACACTATAGTTTATTTTGACTAAGTCCCACATACACCGTCCTGCTGCACTAAATACTCTCTAGAGCAGACCTGAACATTGTACGGCCCCTGGGCCACATCCGGCTGTCGCCAACCGGCCCGTGAGACATCAATGGGAAATTAGGAATAAAACGTAAAGAATTGTACATCATGCACGGAATAGAGCTGCATTGCTTTTATTTTGAAGACGACTGCTGCTGTTTTTTATCTCAATTTACAAGTTAGTATGTTCGTGGATGTGTGCGAGCAGCAGAATCACCGCAATTCCAATAATGGCAGTGCCGGCAGCCAGTATCGGGCCTGTGTATTTGGCCTGATTCTGGCGCGTAAGTATGCTTACGCCAGAGCTGGGCCAGGTCATTTTGGCTACCTGGGATGTGTTGGTGATGCAGAGTGGACACGGCCATCTGAGGCTTTGCTAGCTAAGCTGCAAAAGCAACATGCTCAGAAGATGTTGGTTCTCTTTGGATCGACCTACATACAGTATGTGAACAATATTCTCCCAGATGAAGTTGAACAAATCCAGATCCTCTCTCACTGACGATCAGCTGTCAGCTGTCCTTCACATATCCACCTCACATTCAACCTGATTTCAGTGCACTCGTTCAAGCCCAACACAGACTAGATTTCTAGCACTGAACTGAAAATGAGGTCATTGGACTCCAAACAATAGTAATAAAAGTACAAATTTTGCAGAAACATGATCCCTGTCAGTGCCATACTATTATATATGGATATTACAAACGTATATTTGTTTGGATCATTATTCCTGCTGCAGATGTTTCAGGTGGAGCTAATGTTAACTCCTTTAAAACACTGTTGTTGAGTTTGGGTAGGTAGGAATGGTTTGAAAAATTATAATGTGCGACAAATGTAGTGGAGTAAAAAGTACAATATTTCCCTCTGAGATGTAGTGGAGTCCGAAAACAGTCATAACTGTAAGCCTGTAAAAATCAACAGAAAACTGAATGTGTGTGAAAGAGCTTTAGTATTAGTAACATAACAGACTGTCAAAGTAAATGCAGGTTATTTGTTTGTGCAGGTAGCTCTGACAATCACTGCTGCTAGTGGAGAAATAGGAGAATGTAGTTCCATGTAATACAAAAAAACATCTTTTTGTAAAGAACTAATTTTAAGCCAAAAGGTGAGCCAATGTAGAATAATCTATCATATAAATTAGGCTGTGTGCAGTTTGATTTTATTAAACAAACTTCACGTTGCATGAAATTACATTACATTACAGCCTGGCTCCCAAAACGAACCAAAACATTGCAATTTACTATTAATGAAAACTCCACGTACAAGCGCAATTTGAAAACCTTTTTTATCCAATTTCTGCTCTCCAAACATCTTAGTTTGCACATATTGAGATCAGAGAAGTCTTTTTCTGGTGGTGTGCCCACGAACTCTTGTTTGGGCCACTGTAATTATAGAATCATGCTTACGGCCATGGTTGCCAGTAGGTGGAACTATGAGCTAATTTTGGCATGCAGAAGTTCTAAAGCCATGACAGTCATCAAGCATGTCAAGTTTGGAACAGTTTTGAAAAAGTACAGTGGAGTTACAACAGCTTGATGTATGCTGGCGAACCATGTAAAATGGCTGCCACACCACGTTCTTACCGGTCCATGAAACCACAAGCTTTGGATAGCTTTTAATCACTAAGGTCAGTACAAAGATTGTACTGCCCAAATTTGAAGTTCTTCCGATTAATTCCCTCGGAGGAGTTGTTTAAAGTACAGCACCTGGAAATGGCAAAAAATACATGAGAAATTCACACAAAATTCAAAATGGCTGTTGGGTTTAGAGCATGGACCCCAAAGACTTTTTTTAAGTCTACATGCTATACATTTATACATTTGCTTATCACATTTTATACATCTAGGTGAAACGTACTGCGAGGGCTGCATTGTAGAAATTTTATAGGGGGCGCTATCGAGTCGACTTGCCACTGTGAAGCATTAAAACCACATCAGATAACTACATTCAGGATTGTGAATGTGTGTGCTATTTTTGGTTATGTTTTGAGCATTTTTAGGCCCTCAAAAACACCTTAGTTTTCCATGGCGAACCACAGCAACGGCCTTTCACGAAACAACAAACTTTGAGTAAATTTTCATCACAAAGGTCTTTTGTACTGACCAAATTTGAAGTTGATTCAAATCATTCCCTAGGAGGAGTTTGAGCCTTTTATACCCGAGGCCTATTTGCAGGCCTCAGCTAGAATAAAGATAAGAAATACCTAATTAAGTGTATAATTAAATTAAAAAAAAAAAAAAAAAAAATATATATTTTTTTTAATATATTTTTGAGATGAGAAAAATGATGGAACCATCAGAATACATGTTACAGGTTCACATAAGATAAGGATGGAACACAGCACAACTTGGAAAACTCAAAAGCTCGCCCTGGAAAAACAGCACTTTTAGGATATTGTTTTTTGGAAAGTATGGAAATCCAAGACTTTAAATATGCTGAGCTCTTAGAACAACTGATATAGGCTCTATATACACAGCTATACACATATACAGTGAAACATTTATAAAATATAGAGCATATACAATTAGAAAACTGATCAAATATTCCAATATTTGAATAAAAAAATATTTTTTAAATTCAAAAACACTCTATATCACTTCTATGTATCACTCCTGATGTTCAATGAATCAATAGACAGAAGATTGGACCTTTTTTGAGTGTTTTAAGCTCTTTCCAAGCCCTTTTTAGTTGTTTAGTTTAAGGTCAAATACTGCTTCAGATTCAGCCATTCTCTCTGTTCAGGGCTGTATCTCAGCCCCCCTTTCTCCGATTTTCACTATTGAGACATCCTTCGAACCGTAGGAGCCAATAGAATTGCCTGGAATTGAAAGCTAGATGATTGACAGCACTATTAGCCAATAAAGCTCAAAAACGTCCCATCTCTGAAATCTGATTTGCTGAGCTTCCAACCCTTCCAAGAATCCGAGAAGTGTCGGAGAGACACGAATCGAACGGATTCACACGGAGCACCAGCAGCTGGACATACATGCAGTGGAAGTACGGAGATATTCCATTTTTTCGCTGAGATTCGACCAAAAGTAAGTACAATATTCGATGAAAGCTGTGTGACTTTTTGTGTTCGAAGCTGAATATCTCTGCGATGGTTTACCGGGGAGAGAAATGGAAACTATGTCCGTAATCTCCGTCAGACGGACATGCTTTTTCATGCTGCATGTTCGTAGGTAGCACGTTGCTAACGGAGTGTAGCAGCTGTTTCTCCGGTCTGTCCCAGTCATATCGAGTATGATTTATGATATTTTGTTATTTGTTTGCTTGGCTGATGGGAGATGTGTTTGTCTCATGTAGAAGTGACCTAGTTCATGTTGTTCCCAGGACGCTGAGGTTTCTGCAGAACTATAACATCACTATATTCGTTCTTCGTGGGTTCTCTGCCAGTTACTTTTAACACAAAACTCTCTAAGTTTTGATGTACTCTGCGTCCAAATGGGGGACCCTCGGGTGTATAAGGTTTGTTAAACAGCGCCTGGAAATGGCAAAAACTATACTAGAAATTCATACAAAATTAAAAAAATTCTGACTTCCGGTTTGGTTTAGAGCATGGCTCCATGACTTTTTTTTAAGTCCACATGTGATACACATGTTTACTAAATGTATATGTAATTGTAAATCTATGTAAAACATTTTTCATGGCGAAACATCAAAAGCTTCATGAACTGGCATTATGAACTTCTTACATTTGTGTGGAACTATTTTGATGTTGATCAGATTTACCTACTAAGAGAAACAAGCCAAAGTATAGAGACTTTAACTTCCCGTTACCAGTAGGTGGCACTATCACTTTTATACATAAAAATTGGTCTGTAGATGTCTTCAGGACTGGAGTCTCATGAAACGTATGAAATCAGTTTATTCGTTCATGGCGAAGGATCGAAATTCGCCGAGCCGCCACTAGGTGGCACTATGACTATGATTCTAAATTGTCATATAGATGTGTTCCGGGTCAGGATGTTATGACTATTTGGAGTAGATTAGACAATGTACGGCAGTTACAACAACTTCCTGTTTCATGGCGAATGGTGTTTTTTTTGCCGCCACGCCACGGATACATAGTTTGATAACTTTTTGATCTTTGAGTAACTTTTCACTGCCAAGGTCTCAAGAGCATACTGACCAAATCTGAAGGCAATCGGGTGAAATCTCTAGGATGATTTCTTTAAAGTACGAAGGTCATACAATTCAAAATGGCCGACTTCCTGTTGGTTTTTTTTGGACGTCCCATCATGTTACATATACCTACCAAATTCCATACAGCTAGGTCAAACCCAATGTTGGGGCTACTCAAAAGGGAGCGCCATCGAGCCAATCTGTCATACCGTTGGACACCCCAATCAGAATGCAATTTTCGCCACGACTGCCTTACGTGCCAAATTTAAAAATCTTACCAGTATCCCAAGCACCTCTTATTCCCCGTGAAAGACATAGAATAAGAATAATAAACATTAGAATAACAATAGGTCCTGCGCTCTGACTACGTCGGTGCTCGGGCCCTAATAAAAAAGAAATACTCAAGTAAAGTACCTTGAATTTGTACATAAGTACAGTACTTAAGCAAATAGACTTAGTTACATTCCACCACTGATCATAATATTTACTCTTACCACACACAGCTTATCAAAACCATACAATTTACTGCTTTTTATAAAGAGGTGGTTAGAAATAATATTGAGCAGGATTGAGTTCAGTCTATTGGTCCGGCCCTCCACAACAGTCCCTGTTTCTCATGTGGCCCCTTGGGAAAAATAATTGCCCACCCCTGCTCCAGAGAAACAAATGTGGATTCATCTACCGCTGAATACAGTCCCCAACAAATACACTGTTTCCTCCTCTTTGAGTAACGTTTGGTAAAAACTACAGTGAGCAGCTGTTTTAGGAATTTACTTAACTTTTTTCTTCATTATGAAACATACATGAAATATATTTGTGAACGGTTTAAATGTTTATATCTTTTAACCAATGGGCTTGGAGCTAAGAGTCACAGACCTGGGAACGTGTTATCTAGCAAGTGGGCAGCTTTTGAACTTATTCAAATCCAAGCCTGGTCGCTTGCTTTGCCTGGTTGAATTTCAGCTTGCTGCTTATAATTTATCAAAAACAAATTTTACACAACCCTATGATTGAAATGGAATTCATACAACCTATTGACATCTTTCAACTAAACCAGTGGGCAGTAATGACATCAAGGAGTCTGATAGCAGATAGAGTGGGGAAAAAAAGTATTTAGTCAGCCACCAATTGTGCAAGTTTTCCCACTTAAAAAGATGAGAGAGGCCTGTAATTTTCATCATAGGTATACCTCAAAATGAGAAAAAAAATCCAGAAAATCACATTGTCTGATTTTTAAAGAATTTATTTGCAAATTATGGTGGAAAATAAGTATTTGGTCAATAACAAAAGTTCATCTCAATACTTTGTTATATATCCTTTGTTGGCAATGACAGAGGTCAAACGTTTTCTGTAAGTCTTCACAAGGTTTTCACACACTGTTGCTGGTATTTTGGCCCATTCCTCCATGCAGATCTCCTCTAGAGCAGTGATGTTTTGGGGCTGTCGCTGGGCAACACGGACTTTCAACTCCCTCCAAAGATTTTCTATGGGGTTGAGATCTGGAGACTGGCTAGGCCACTCCAGGACCTTGAAATGCTTCTTACGAAGCCACTCCTTCGTTGCCCGGGCGGTGTGTTTGGGATCATTGTCATGCTGAAAGACCCAGCCACGTTTCACCTTCAATGCCCTTGCTGATGGAAGGAGGTTTTCACTCAAAATCTCACGATACATGGCCCCATTCATTCTTTCCTTTACACGGATCAGTTGTCCTGGTCCCTTTGCAGAAAAACAGCCACAAAGCATGATGTTTCCACCCCCTTGCTTCACAGTAGGTATGGTGTTCTTTGGATGCAACTCAGCATTCTTTCTCTTCCAAACACGACTAGCTGAGTTTTTACCAAAAAGTTCTATTTTGGTTTCATCTGACCATATGACATTCTCCCAATCCTCTTCTGGATCATCCAAATGCTCTCTAGCAAACTTCAGACGGGCCTGGACATGTACTGGCTTGAACGTCTGGCACTGCAGGATTTGAGTCCCTGGCGGCGTAGTGTGTTACTGATGGTAGCCTTTGTTACTTTGGTCCCAGCTCTCTGCAGGTCATTCACTAGGTCCCCCCGTGTGGTTCTGTGATTTTTGCTCACCGTTCTTGTGATAATTTTGACCCCACGGGGTGAGATCTTGCGTGGATCCCTAGATCGAGGGACATTATTAGTGGTCTTGTATGTCTTCCATTTTCTAATAATTGCTCCCACAGTTGATTTCTTCACACCAAGCTGCTTACCTATTGCAGATTCAGTCTTCCCAGCCTGGTGCAGGTCTACAATTTTGTTTCTGGTGTCCTTTGACAGCTCTTTGGTCTTGGCCATAGTGGAGTTTGGAGTGAGACTGTTTGAGGTTGTGGACAGGTGTCTTTTATACTGATAACGAGTTCAAAGAGGTGTCATTAATACAGGTAACAAGTGGAGGACAGAGGAGCCTCTTAAAGAAGAAGTTACAGGTCTGTGAAAGCCAGAAATCTTCTTTGTTTGTAGGTGACCAAATACTTATTTTACAGAGGAATTTACCAATTAATTCATTAAAAATCCTACAATGTGATTTCCTGGATTCTTTCCCCCCATTTTGTCTCTCATAGTTGAAGTGTACCTATGATGAAAATTACAGGCCTCTCTCATCTTTTTAAGTGGGAGAACTTGCACAATTGGTGGCTGACTAAATACTTTTTTTCCCCACTGTACATATGCATTGATCCCCTCAGGTATAGGGTATAGGTATCAGATATACAGTAAGTGGTGGAAATTTAGTTTATGTATGAAAATGTTAATAAAAACCAGAAGCCTGTTCCAGGAAGCAGGATAAAAAAGCTGACTTCATCAACTCTGAGTAAGTGTGTGCGTGGTGAATGAATAAAATAGCATCATAAATTGAGCTAAGCTACTTCAATTCACCATGGCAACAGTTATAAGTTCCTTCATTATAAGTTATATATTTGAGAGTTCTTTGAGGACTTTGTGACCATGTTGGCTTAAAAAGCTGAGAGTAAAAGTAATTTGTTTTATTCAAGTTGTAATTATACTGCTCAAAAACACAGACAGCATTGTGCTAAAATAGATTTAAGCACAAACATTAATAAATACATAAACCACAGTATGTTCTCAAATAAAGGCCGGGGGCGTGTTCGCCAAAAACACATAAAGGCCGTCCCAAAATACAGGCCAGAGAAAAAAACAACAGGAGTTGATACACTTCTAGTGTCTGTCATCCAATGTGAATGTATTTGATTGTATTAACATCATAATGCAGTTATAAAACATTAAACAGGGCAAACGAGAGCAGATCAAAAAAAGAAACTTCATAGCATCAAACCAGATGAAACCAACCAGCTCACTAAACATCAAGTATGTCTTAAGGATATAAAAACCTGGATGACCTGCAACTTCCTAATGTTAAACTCAGACAAAACTGAAGTTATTCCACAAGGCCCAGAACACCTCCGAGATCAGTTATCTAATGATCTAGTTTCTGTAGATGGCATTGCGCTGGCATCCAGCAGCACCGTAAAGAATCTTTGATCAGGATTTGTCTTTTAACTCCCAGATAAAACTAAATTCAAGGACTACCTTTTTTCACCTACGTAACATTTCAAAAATCAGGCACATGCTGTCTCAAAGCGATGCAGAAAAATGAGTTCATGCATTTGTTACCTCTAGACTACTGCAATTCCTTATCATCAGGCTGCTCTAATAAGTCTCTTAAATCTCTCCAGTTGTTTCAAAATACTGCAGCTCGTGTACTAACAAAAACTAAGAAAAGAGATCATATTACTCCTGTATTAGCTTCTCTGCACTAGCTTCCTGTAAAATCTAGAATCAAATTTAAAATCTCTCTGCTTACCTATAAAGCCCTAATTGGTCAGGCACCATCATATCTTAAGGAGCTTATAGTACAATAGTATCCTACTAGAGAGCTGCACTCCCTAAATTCAGGGTTACTTGTGATTCTTAGAGTCTTAAAAAGTAGGATGGAAGCAGGCACATTCAGCACATTTAAGAGTAGGCTTAAGATTTTCGCTTTTGATAACAATTATAGTCTGGCTGGCTCAGGTTTGCCTTGGACCAGCCCCTAGATTAGCTGCTATAGGCCTAGACTGCTTGGGGACTTCCTAGGATACACTGAGCTCCTCTCTCCAATTCTCTCTCCCTCTGTATGAATTCTTGTTTGTAACATGTAACAACCAGACACTTTGATGCTGGTAACAATTTGATGTTTTTTTGAAAGAGCTTGCTAACTCGTCTGAAAGGCTGGGGCAAAACGCCACTTCAGTTGCCAATATGAGCATGCATAGTTTGAATGACGTCGACCATAAAGGGTTGTTCAAAGTAGGGTAAGTAGCAATATTGCAGTCGGCACAGCTATAAATAACTACGATGATTATAAAATATTACCAAGTTGCCATAATTCAAATGACCTACATGTGGTCAGAAAACAACATGCGTGTCCTACATAAAGTCCTAAAAAAACACACTTCGGCCCACTTCGGTTTCAAAGTGCCAATGTCTTTGTAGATGACACAAGTAACGGTCATTCAAAATACCTTTTAATGATACAAACAACTGAAATTCTAAACCACATACACGACAGTTTTGAGCAGGATCATTATAATGTTGTTTGGCCTGTGACCCTGTTTTCAGCTCCCCATGTTCACGTTCCCATAATCGATTACTGCTGTCAGTTTGTCATGTGAATTTGACAACCTGAGTAGTCGACTTTCAAGCTTGGGTTTGACTTTGACTTTCAAGCTCCAAAAGGGGTTTATAGAAATTATGATGTACTTTAAACTAATTATTAAAATACTAAAAAATGTCAAACAGGTCTCCTGACTCCCCATCACAATATTCAGAGACACATGGGGGGTCCATTCTTTTTTTGTTTTACAATCATGGCTATATTGTGTCTATTCTGATCTTCTTATCGAGTGATACAGACCCAACATTTTTATTATTATTAATATTGTCAGTACAATTTAATTACAATTACATTACATTTCACACCGCTGAGTGAAATGTAATCTAATGTACATTTTTTATGTTATGTTATGTTAATGTAATGGAAAAATCACATGCCCCCTTATGTGCATACAACTTTTTGGAACTACAAGTACAAAATTTCAATAAATGATGCGATTAACAGCAAAGAAAACACATCTGAATAAGCACATGATTTATATATATTAGGACTTTTTCCTTACAGGGACTCAAAATCCCATAACCTGAAGGAACCTGTAAGATTTAGGGTCTACGTTGTTTTTTACAAACCAGAACATTTCAGATATATAGTGAAGACGAACATCATGATCTATACGTGCTGCCTGCTAGACGACTGTGGCAAATGTACTTTAGTTGGGAGACTAACATTGATTTTATTTTAAATGTTAGTACCCCCCTCTTTTTTTTCAACCTCCTACCATGTGGGAGAGAGAAAAAGAGAGTGTACAAGACTGTGAAACCCACCCACTGATCGAATTACGACAATTGAACTAAACCCCAAATTACTCACGGAGGCTGTATGCCATTGGTGTGTGAGTGCAAGTCTGAATGATTAGATCAGCATCTAAGAGCAGGCGGCACCTTGTATGGCAGCCTCTGTCATCAGTGTATGAATGGGTGGATGTGCATGTAGTGTAGAGGGCTCTATTTTCTCATTGCACAGCTACTGTCCTCCTCAGTTGCTCTGCTTCCAGCCTGCAGCGCTGCTTCCAGTGCAGCGTGTTTCAAGTAGAGCTTTTATCCAATCAGATTTCCCCCCTATGTCTCTCTGTAAGAAGAGAGGCCCGAGGCCTGCTGGATAGCCTTTGCAGATTAAAGAATATGGGGGCGATATTGTTGATTGTCAGGTGTTCAACCAATCAGATCTTTAGTTTGACATGTTGGGCGTATTCTTTGACATGTCAGGGCATTCTAGGTAGCCTACAAGTACGTCAGCATTAACGTGCAGCTCGGCATTAACATGCGGCGTGATTGGTCAGTGGGCTAGCGTGACTGTTGTGATGCTGAAGCAGCTAGCAGAAGTTAGTATTAGTAGTAAGAGTTCAAGTTGAAAGATTTATAAGAAGTTATGACATTGACATGACGATTTTAGCGTTTTGCTTGGTTTCTTTTTTTTTTTTTTACCTAGCTTTGTTTTTTTAACACTCAATGGCTGAAGGAGGAGAAACGGATTTGGTGGTGGAGTTACTGACAACGCCTTTCTGGAGAAGAACAGATCAAGAAAACAACTGGACATTGTATCAAAGGGTCGGCCAACCCCACAGCTAGCAGCCCTGACCCAGCCAGGAAAAGGATTTGTACGAACGGTATTCCTGGCTAACAGCGTCTGAGAAGCGTTGTACATTTTATGGCTCAGAATGCGTTTTATTTGCGACTGAGGGTCTTGGTGTTTGGAGCTACGCTAGATTTGCTAACCAAGGCAGCTACACGACACAATAGCACAGCAGGACACATACAAGCTTTTGAAAACTTTTGCTAAGACCCGAGTGGATCTACAACTCAACGAACACGTTCGCAGGAGGACCTCTGGCTGGAACTGAACCGCACCGTACTGTACAACTGCAGTATTAAACTCTTTGTTAACAAAGAAAGGATGATGGACTGTCTCTAAATAGTGAACAGCAGCTTTGGTAAGTGAAGTGCTTTTGTTTTACATCTGCTGTAGCTTTATTACTGTGTTCATTTGTCTATGGTGTCGTTATGATATGGTTAATATTGTTCCCTCTGATGTGAATAATATTTGAATGGCCTGTGCTCTTCAGTGTGCAGTGAAATACGTGTTTTAGCACTGCAGTGTTGCTGGATTGATTTGTCATGCTTTGTTGTCACATAAATATGTGACTGGTTCTTGTGAGTTTGTTCTTGTAATTGTGTTAATTACATTGATTTTGGCTATATGCATTGTCCATTAATGACGAAGCATCCCATCATGCTTAGGGTCGAACATTTGATTGTCTGTTTGGAGTTTTGTTTACTTTAACAAAGCAAGAATTAATCAACTGTAGTAGGACTGAAGGCCAAGGTATAAAAAGCACGGCCCGCCACTGAATTATTCCCTTTAGTATCAAAGTAATCCAGTAATTGTCTGTACATCCATTGGGACATAACAATGTACAAACAGAAACTGCTTATAGATAATTTGGCATACTTTTAATAATACTTTTAATTTGAAATTTTTTTTAACCTATATAGGCTTAACAACTATGCTCCGAAGAACATACCAGTACCTATAAGTAGCTGAAAACCGTTTTGACGTCCTCCATGTTCAAACAAAAGTCACATTTCACACTGAGCTGAAAATAAATTAAATACAAATGTAATAAAATAAAGTAGAAGGACACGCAGTTCCATCTATAGTGGGAAAAAAATACTTAGACATCCACTTTAAAATACAAGGATGTGGCTCCAATTGCAATAACAGGAACACCAGAGAGTTAAACAGCTGATAACTGTGGCTGTAATTATTATTGGTGTGGGAGAGAAAAAAAATGACCCCTATGTGCACTCCGGACATGAGTAAAATTACTGAGGAGTGAAGGTAATGTTAAGATCGCCCCACCTCCTCCAGAAAAATACATTCAAATCTCTAACGTGCTGAGATTTGTTCCAGAGCATCACATGTTCAGAGTCACCGCGCCTAACTAACATCACGTGCTCCTCTGAACGAGGAAGGAGTCTCCCGGATGTGTCCGGGTGCAGCTCAGGTACACCTGGCTGTCCGCTGTGATGTCGTCGCTCCTCAGCGGGGATTACTGAGCACCCCATTGTTCACAGTCAGTTTGCTCCACCTCCTCTGACTGAGAAGTTTGCGATTCTGTTGAACCTTCACCCGAACATCGAACACCTCTTGGATGGCTTTCTTGAAGCAGTGGAAGTTGTAGTCGATAAGTCCTGTGAGAGACAGAGAGAGGACACCAAATCTATTACTGGACAGGTCGGAGTGGGAAGGACTATCTTTGTCTTTATGAAACATAAAAGTCAAATCACCAATAACAAGTACATTTTTCCATTATAATACCATACAACATGAAGAAGATAAGAAAATAATGATATACGTAGCAAAAATAAATAAATTAAGAGCTGTAGAGGTTGGATTACCCCAAATTAAACGCCAGAGTAATTGTTAGTTTTGTAAAAGAGGATATCAGTTTTGCAAGATTTCTCAAATGAAAAAAAAGCTGTTTTCATGACCGTTACACCTTTCTCAAGACTCCAACTGTCAACTACCTGCTAGCTACCTGTCACTAATGAAGAAGAAGACCGCCCACCTTTTTGATCAGCTAAAAGAGACAGGCCACTTTTCCCTTTTCCAAACATCAAATTAACACAGAGTGACGCTCTGTCTTTCACAAAACCATCTTTGACCGAGTGTAAATGTCCAGACACTGGCATGCAGAAAGCAACCAAGACCATAACCAAGAGTGAGGCTGTAGGTTTGGAAATGTCGGCCCGTTGGTCAACCACGGTTCAAACTGAAATATCTCAACAACAGATGGTAAAGACATTCATGGTCTCCAGAGGATGTGCCTTACTGACTTTGGGGATCCTCTGACCTTTCATCTCCATTCACATCAGGTCAAATTCTTCTTTGTCCACTACTTTGACTAAAAACAAAACTGGCAAATCTAATGACAGCTTGATACCAAGACTGTCAAGAGTTTTAAAAATATGTCTCTTGTCCTCCAACTTTATGAAAAAGCAATACTGAAGAGTACCCCTTTACCATGAAATGGTAATTGGTGAGTTGGAGAGTGAAAGTGAATTTGTCTTAAGTGTGTAAGTCTGATGTCATGAGAGAATGAAAGCAGAGCTCAGTGGTGGGAAATAATCTTCACCATACCTGTGAATTGTAAACTATGTTGTTGTTAGAAGTATTTTACTTCCATGTTAATGCTCATAATCCCAATAATGACTACATGATGAAATGAATACAATCTGAAACACAGGCAGATGTCAGCTTCAGAGCGTGTAAGATCAAGAGGTGCTAACAATCTCTATTTACACCTGATGGGGACGAATCGTTATGTGAAGCAACACAATAAAAAAAAACAATGTGAATAAAAATGATAATAAATAAAGAGGCTATATAGGTATCACTTTGGCGGCAGTTTGCCCAAATCGGTTTCATGAAAAAATTTGAGGCGAGAAATCGCCAATCCCTTTGCTGAATCTTCACTCATATTAGATCTCCAAGGCTTAAATTTATGGGGAGTGGCTTTGGAGAGAGGCCTGAAGGGACAGGCTCTCAGTTTTGCCGACTTGGCGACTTTCTCGCTAGATTTAGTGACTTTTGGAGCTGGTGCTACTAGCTACTTTAACTGAAAAGAAGTTGGCAACACTAGGCTGGGTTTTTCTGTTTGATGAATTTTAAAATCTGCCGTACTCAAACTTGTTTTTCAAGATTACCAACCCTAGCTAGGTCTATTTTGACCACACCAGATTTGATGATTGTTGGATCAGTGGAAAGACTAACAAAGACGTTTTTTCTTATTGTTGAATTTTGTCTCTTAGATTGAATGAAGTGTGTCTTACAATCAGCGAGGTAAAATTACTGTTTTTTTATTTTATGTAAATTAAAATAATCCAAATCCCTCGCTATAGTATATAGTATAATGACATATTATATATCATATATAATGAATATATATATAGCAGGACAATAATACACTAAATTCGACCAAAATAACAGAGCTTTATTATAATCTAAGTATATACTGTATACATACATTAGGCATTCAGCCTATTGCCCTACTGTAAAACACAGACTCTTACAGGCTTCTGAATATATATGAACTAAGAGAAATGTATCAGACTGCTGAATAAAATGTACCTGTATAAAGATAACTACCGAAGCAATGAGAGTAAACAGCAGACATTAGGTAAATTAAGTCACTGAGGACATCACAATGATACTGCTTCACACCTGCTGAGCAGCTCCAGTTCATGTGCCTGACAGTCAGTGAGACACAAGACCACAGGCATGTTTTACAGCTATTTATCTCTAAAAAGGTGGTACTTTTGGTCCTTATGCTGTGGACTTTGTGGCTTTGAATGGAATTCAGTAGCTACAAACAAAGCACTGACAGATACGTTGTTAGATATTCTGAAAGATAGCTAATTTGCTCCTGTAGAGTTTGACCTATGCCCAAGCCTGTGTGACAATGTTGGGAGTGAACGCTGCCCTTTTCTTCCATCACCAGCCAGTGGGTAAGTACCCTTCAGAGAGGCAGGGAGCCCCCTGCTGCTCCAGGGCAGCTCCCAGCAGCTGACCTGCCTGCTCCATCATTATAAAGCACTCAGTGTAGTGGCAGAAGAGAATTCACACAAACCCACTGAGTTGTGCTTCCTTTTGTCTGTTTTACAGGGACAAAATAATCTATACAGAAGTTATTCAGGCTGTGAGTCCACTTAGGCTGTGAGGCACGTTTATTTCTTTAGAATCACAGGCAATGTGATTCAGTTCATAACTGTTTCGTTGTTACAGTTGAAAGCAAACCACATCAGCATATTTGCTGAACTCAACAACAATCAACCCAACATCTTCAAAATGAATTGATTCAAGTTTTGATTGTATTTGACACTGTTATCTTTAGTCCATCAGGGGGCGACTCCTCTGGTTGTATAGAAGTCTTTGAGAAAATGACTCTACTTCTCTCTTGATTTATTACCTCAGTAAACATTGTAAACATGAGTTTATGGTCTCAATCTCTAGTTTCAAGTCTTCTTCAATTCAGCATGGTGTTCATTTAGTAAATTATGGTCAATTTAGAGTCAAATAGACCATAAAGCATGCTTTAGGGCGTAGAGACGCCTTCTATGGCGTCTCTACGCGACGTCTCCTCAGTCCAAATATGGTCTTCCGTTCACTGGTTGAAAAAAACCAAGATGGCGACGGCCAAAATGCCAAGCTTGAGGCTTCAAAACCGTAGTCCACAAACCATGAGTGATGTTACAACAGTTAGGAGGTTGGATGGGTCAAACAACTTTCACCAAGGAGACCGCTGTTCGTGTCCTTTGTGAAACGTTGACTTTTTTTATTGTAGTTTTGTTACGTAACTTTCGTACTTTACGCCAAACATGTGTACTAATTTCACGTAACAAAAGTTACTTTAACTTGAACCACAATCTTTTAGTAAACAACAGAGTTGGGTTTTTTTTGTGCAAATAAATCTAAAACTTTAGTAAACTTCAGTTGGAAGTTTATTCTGAATGCTGTAACAAGTAGAAACTGTATGTTTCCTGTTAACACAGAAGTTTATTTTGAAAAGACATTATACATGTAACAGATAGAAACTGACATGCCGTCCCTGACACGTCCAAAACTGATGCTATGGGGGAACCTAGTTTGATAGTTTGAAGAGTAGGACCACTGACCAAGCGTTGGTATTTGACGAGTTCAGAGTGAGAAAGTATTAGCTCGGCATTTTGTAGAATTTTAATTTGGATGTTTCTTGATGAAATACCCCATGGAGTCAGGCTTAGCGTCTACCTTAACGTTTTTTATATACACATGATTATACTTTCAACTTTTTCATCACAGAACCACATCTCAAATAGAGCTCTTAATCTTTTGTGCTGCTCATTAAATCGGGGAAAGTTTCACGCCGATGCAAGCCGTAGAAATACTCCAACTGTGAGTCACCTGACATTGTGTATGTGAAAAAATTAACAGGACCTTTACTTCCTCCACCAGGGGCGCCCCAAAATGCTCCTCCCGATTCGCAACTTCATGCTAGTTTACCTTTTCTCTCAAAGCTTTCCTTGCGGACGAAGCTGACCATAGCAAGGAACTTGGTGACCTCCTTCAGGTACATGATCGTGGTATTGTTCAGGTGGATGATGGCCATGGACTCCTTGTCGTAGGGTAAACCGGCTTCACTGTCCGTCAGACTGATGTAGGGGAGACAGAAAAACACACTTCACTGAACTCCAGTGAGGAAAGACATACTGTCCCTGTTTGAAACAGAAGGAAGACTCCTATTGAGGCTTCAGGAAACAGACCTGTGATTTTAGTATTCAATCCCCTGCATTTCTAGATGGTGGGAGGGGAAGAGACAGAGAAGGAAATGGAGGCATTGATAGGAGCAGTTTAAAGGCAGAGAAGAGTCTGAGAATTTATCTGAGGACGCAGAGAGAGGCTGAACGCTGTAGACGGAGAGGACATGCTGTTCTTTCTTGCTTCTCTCTTGTAATTTATTCCGCTTTCGCACAAAAAGCCAACAAACAAAAGAAACACTGTTTTGTTTTCTCCGTTCCATCCAATGAATATACATGATGTCTTCCTGGTTCACATCTTTGGGTTTCCTTTTCTTTTGGAGCCACATAAGACGTTTTATTATTCCATATAAATACTCAGCATCGCCTCTTGTTGCCGCAGAACCCCCCAAAAAGCCAAAACGAATGGCCACATTTATTAGTGCGGCCCTTTCATCACAGGGCTTGACAGAAACTGTATGTGAAAAGCAAGCACCAGACCCTCAGCTCTGGATTTCCACAGAACAGATTAACAGAACATCTAAATCTGGGTCAGCACTCTGATAAGACAGCCTCATTTGCAAGTGAAGTTCTGTTTTCTGCTGTGGAGTAAGCAAAGCAAATACGACCTGACGCCCCCTGCAGTGTTCACATTCTAACCTCGTATTTAGTTTGTATCTGCTTTTATTCTTTACACGTGACAACACAAGCTCAACCAGCAGGTCAGAATGTCAAGACGTCACCCAAAGAGGACCTAAGTAGGTACTAAGCAGGTCCCTGACAAAACAACACTTAGCATGTTCAGTAGAACTCTTAACTTTTGTTCTGATTTTTAAGGAAACTTTCACTTCCTCCACAAAATTAAAATGGACCAAATAGAAGAAATAATTTGCTGAGGGGCAGGGCTAATGTTTGTTTTTCACTTTTACTGGGAGATGATGTACTGTGAGCATGAATCCCTTCTCCAGTTTATCTTATTTGACTTTATTTAGCATATTCTGTTCTCTTCAGCCCAGATGTCAAACAAATCTCTGACCTCTGCAGAAATCCCAGTCAGTCCTCTCCCATCCATGTTAACACATCCTTTACCTGTGTCCATCTCAACAAACGTCCGCACAGTGTAGTGGTTGATTTTTGATAAGCAGCTTTGCTGATTATGCTCAAGTCTTAATATCTTACGGCTAACTTAATAACTGTTAGCTATCTGAATAATGGTGGGACACCACAGGATCTCACTATCAGGAACTCAGTAATGAACACAATAGAGATTGGATTTATAGGTTGGTTTTTTTTACATCACACAGAGTACAAGCAAACAGAGTTGTCCCAGGTTTAACTAACTTCACAATGTAAATGTACATCCTTTTATACCCTTACCCTGCCCCAGGCCTGGTAACCCATAGACCCCCCCAGGTTCCTGTCTCTCCATTTCTGAGCTTCTAAGTAGAACCACCGGGGTTACTCGTCCTCAGTGGACGCTCCACTAATTGCGGTCCAACAGTTCCATTTCTTTTACCACGTGGCTCGGCATCTCTACACCTGCGTATTAAAGGTTACAAGGTTGAGGCTACCAAAAGGGCACATACACTCTGCCTCAGTGATTTGGATAACATATGACAATGTTAAAACATATATCAGATTATGAATATGATTATACATTTGTAACGGGTGTAGTAAGGACCCAGGAGTAGTACGACAAACACCAGGGATGGTTTGAATCAAAGCTTTATTTTCTTCAGAACACACAACAGGTAGAACGTGCACAGGAATACAGCGGCAGGCTCTCGTGGTCGGGGACAGAAGGCTGAATGAATTACCGGGGCAGAGGCAAGGCAGGGTAGTCCAAGACAGGCAGGGTCGGTACCAGGGAATCAGTCCAAAGGGAAACGCTGGAAGGTCTTGCATGGAAGCGGAGAACGATCTGGCAGTGAGTGTGTGTGAGGCTGAGGCCTAAATAGTGAGTGCAGCAGAGTGAGCAGGTGAGAGTGATGAGCTGATGAGGTGGGCGTGACCGGCAGGTGCACTGAATAAACTGATTAGGTGAGCGAGAGATGGAAAAAACAGGATAGTAGTGGCAGAGCTGTGACAACGTTGATATATTTCAAGACACACATACATTTTCCTTCCACAGCACACAGCCTGCATTTTGGTTCACTTCCTGCAATTGGGACGAATTATGTTCTCACTGCAGTGGAAGCAGAAATGGTCAGAGACCACAACTCGTAAGTGGTCTCAGATCTGTTATCTCGTTTTGCATCAGAGTATGATTACTGTGTTCACAACTGCCCAAACGAACTGCACCAGGTTTTGATTAAACGCGGCGGCAACCTCCGGTGCTGCGGAGTGAAGCCGATGCAGAAGTGTCTTAAACTTGTATTCTGTCTAATGTCCATCAGGGGGCGACTCCTCTGGATATATAGAAGTCTATGAGAAAATGACTCTACTTCTCTCTTAATTTAAACATGAGTTTATGGTCTCAATCTCTAGTTTCAAGTGTTCTTCACAATACATCATGATGTTTATTAGGTATCTTCCGTTCATCGGTTGCAAAATAGCCAAGATGGTGATGGGCGTATTCCAAGATGGCGACAGCAAAATCGTTGAACTCAAGGCTTCATAACGGCAGTCCACAAATCAATGGGTGATGTTACGATGACTATGTCCACTTCTTATATACAGTCTATGAATAAAATGTAAAATGGACTAAATGTTCACTTTTGGAGGTGTCCTAAATGCAGAAAGGTGGTTTTCAGCCCGAGGTGCAAGATGGGCAGTTACAGTTGGGAGTTAGCTGACAAACAGAATGCTGGAAGACACCTTCAATCCTTGAAACGTCAGAGGACATTGAAAGTGTGACGGAGCTGTGGAGCAACCAAAACACAGCTCAGCTCTATCAGATGGACATGAGGGCTAAGTCGGGGAAAAAAATACACTCAAAGGGTAAGGTTTTACACGTCTATTGCCCAGTTTCAGTCTGGACAGCTGTGTACACACATGTAACCGCAACCTGAAGTGTAACGTGTGTACACAGCTGTCCAGACTGAAACTGGGCAATAGACGTGTAAAACGGTGGAAAGCCATCATGAAGGCCGGGTATATGAGGGGAAATGCTTTGAGAAAGAAATGTCGCTGTTGAAAATCTTTACATGTAATTTCAAAATAAACTCCAGTATATTGAGGTAGAGGCAAAGGAGTTTTTTGTAATTTGGGCAAACCAATCTTTTAACTGCCTTAGGGTGTTTTCTTCTAGGTTGTTTGCTCTGGTCAGAATCAGGAATCAATTTGTTACAATGTTGGAATAATGCCTTGATTTTTGCTTGTGTTCACTCAGCAGCATTTAAAGCAGACTAAACTTTGTGATGCTCAAGGAAAATGCTCTCTACTGAGTCAGAGTTTCCATTCAGGTAAACAAAGGGTAGAAGAAGAGCAGACTCCATTCTGTTCCGTAAATAGATTAACGCACCACTTTCCAATTTCACAATGAAGGGACAACGCGGGTTATTTCTTGGTCTTCTTGGTCATAATTTATTACATTGTTTGCATTTATATTTAGGCAAACAATACAGTTTGAAAACTAGGCTGCAGCTCGAAAATACACACAAAGTACACTGCACAGCTGGCTATGAGAGTAGGTTTAACCCAAGACGGACACAATTGAGGTTCACCAGCTGCATCCCATCCCAAAATCAAGACTTGTACAAAGACTCAATTCTGCCACATTCACCTTGACAGATTGTAGTTCCAGACAGTTCTTGGTAGAGATTTGCTAATTTCCTGTTTCCCCTCACCTGAAACCCTGTTTCTTCTGTCCCTGCAGTTCCGTCTGCTCTCCTTTGGCCCCCTTGTTCTCCAGCTTTTCGTCTCGTCAGCCACAGCTCCTCTGCTCTGGACTCCCTGCTGGACTCAACCACAGCTAAGCCCTCGCCTAATACAACCAGCCACAGGCCTGATTGTCCACGCTTTCAGTCATTCCCTCTTCCCTGCTCTTTTTCCCATTCTCTATCTCCCATTATCTCACTCTGCAATAAAACACTTCGTCTTCATTCCTGCCTCCTCGTCTGTGTCTGCACTTGGGTTCACCTGTTCTGCTGCCCTAACAGTTGCACACCAAGTCCGTATTTTTCAGCAGTAATTGTGGCACATTTTTAAAAGTAAACAACCTCATATTGTGTCAATCACGTTTACACGAACACTCCGAAACTTTATTCCTCTGTAAAGTTTTCTTAACGAGTTTGAATTTTCTACATTTTTAGCATCCGTCAGTGTTGTTTGACGGCTCGGAGCCACTGTAAATTAAAACATCATCCAAAACAGCATGTGATGAGCTGAATCACTTTGTTCATTCGTCTCCCAGCACAAAGCACTTAAGGACAAACAAAATAAAGAATACAGAGATGCAGAATTTAAATTGACGTGATCACAGAACAGCTTGGAATATTGCATAGTTCCAAAACAAAGGACGTAGGAAAGATCAGAGAGGAGGGATTGTGCTAACTAGTGGATTAAAAAAAAGACTACAAAAAATACGGACTTTGCTTGCAAACGCCATCAAGGTGATTCATCAGCATGCTGAGCAGCAGGTTCAATGGCTCAATGACTTTTAAAGACGTTTTTTTTAACAGGATGTGATGGGTTTTCAGTAGCCACCGTACACTAGAGAGAAGGTGTTTGGGGAAATGGAACACATTTCACAAAATGTCTCAGTAGCTGTGAAGAACTATAACGGTTTCACAGGGAATTATTTTTACACACCAGGCAGCAGCAGTCGTAAAGACAAACAGACAGCACTGGGCTGAACTTCGTCTCATTTCTGTACCTGAGGCATCACTGGCAACAAACACATCACACAGTAGAGACGAGAGAAAAAAAGCATCACTACGCGGCAGATGCAAATTAAATGCAATTATCAAATGAAACAAGCCCATTTGCCTAAGCATGTCCCACACGTGGGATAAAAATAGTGGCTGTGATCCACAGATTATAGACAAAGAAGAGAAACACGCACAGCTAGTGTGAGTTTGGTGAAATCCTCCATTGTTGTCAGAGATATAATTGCATTTCACTGACAAAAGAGGAGGCCAAGGAATATTCTAGTCACTTGAGCTTTCCAAGTGCAAAGCATGCCAGGTTTCTCACAAGAGAGGAGTAAATAAATGAAACGAGGTGGAGAAAGAGTTAATTTACTAAAGCCTCTAATTAAGGACAATAACCCAGCTGTGTTGTCTTGATAATGACGGCGGACTTCTGGACAACAATCTGCTGATTAATGTGAGCAGGTCCAACTAGTACCTACAACACAATTCCAGGACACAGGTGAGCGCCCACGTTATTCAGGGTTACTTGAGCAGAGAGTTCGCTGTGTGTTTACAAAGAGAACACAATCCACAGTAGGGATGGGTCTCATTAAGATTTTATAGATGCTAGTACTCTTAATGATTCTGCTACCGGTTTGGTTCCTTATCGATACTCTTATTGGTTCTTTTTGATTATTTTGTGAGAAAAAAAAAGATAAAAAAATAATCAATATTTCTTTATTATTCTTGGATGTAAACAAATAGTATTTTTTGAGCAGCATTATAAGAAGTTCAAAAAACTTTAAAACACATTCTTAGCTAAACAATTATCTACCAGATTGTTTTTCATTGATTATTCTGTTCTTATGATCAAGCGGCGTATAACATCGCTAACGTTACCTTCAGTGGACGAGGATGGACATTACATTACATTACATTACAGTCATTTAGCAGGCGCTTTTATCCAAAGCGACTTACAATAAGTGCATTCAACATTGGTAATCAAAAGAACTACTAGTCACCAGAAGTCATAAGTACATTTCCTTTTCCAAACAGAGCCAAAGTACAGGGCAGAAACAAGAAAAACAGTTAGTGCTATAAGTAATACGAATACAATAAGTGCAACAAGCTAGTATGAAAACAATAAGCGCTAAGTGGAAGGCTCAGGGTAGCACTTCCTGAAGAGGTGGGTTTTCAGCCTGTGCCGAAAGATGGGCAGCGACTCCGCTGTCCTGACGTCAGTGGGAAGTTCATTCCACCACTGTGGGGCCAGGACAGAAAACAGCCGTGACCGGGTCGATCGGCCGCCAGGACCTCTGAGCGACGGGGCAACCAATCGCCCCGAGGCAGCAGAGCGAAGTGGTCGGGCGGGGGTGTAAGGCTTGACCATGGCCTGGATATAGGAAGGAGCTGTTCCTTTCACTGCCCTGTAGGCTAGCACCAGAGTCTTAAACTGGATGCGAGCTCTTACAGGTAGCCAGTGTAGAGAACGGAGAAAGGATATATGTGTATATACACTGCCTGGCCAAAAAAAAAGTCGCCACCTGGATCATCATGCCTAGTGCCTACTGCACAAGCCTGTGGGGGCAGTGCTATGATCTGGGGTTGCTGCAGTTGGTCAGGTCTAAGTTCAGCAACAGTATGTGCTCAAAGAATGAGGTCAGCTGACTACCTGAATATACTGAATGACCAGGTTATTCCATCAATGGATTTTTTCTTCCCTGATGGCACGGGCATATTCCAAGATGACAATGCCAGGATTCATCGGGCTCAAATTGTGAAAGAGTGATTCAGGGAGCATGAGACATCATTTTCACACATGGATTGGCCACCACAGAGTCCAGACCTTAACCCCATTGAGAATCTTTGGGATGTGCTGGAGAAGGCTTTGCGCAGCGGTCAGACTCTACCATCATCAATACAAGATCTTGGTGAGAAATTAATGCAACACTGGATGGAAATAAATCTTGTGACATTGCAGAAGCTTATCGAAACAATGCCACAGCGAATGCGCGCTGTAATCAAAGCTAAAGGCGGTCCAATGAAATATTAGAATGTGTGACCTTTTTTTTTTGGTGGCGACTTTTTTTTTGGCCAGGCAGTGTATATATGGCACTAAATAGCACAAGAAATGTTCTTTGCCTGAGGAGATTTTCTCAATCTGGACCTTTTGGAATGTCAATTGAATACCCCTGTTGTATGCATTCGCTAAGTGTTGTGATAAATTGCTGGTGTTACCTCCTTTTACTTTTGAGGGTTTTATTGCATTTGAGACGACAGTTCTCAGATCTCCTGGAGTAAAATGTAGTCACACTTTGGATCTTTCTCTTCTATCTGCCATGATGTGTGTCTCACGCGGTCCGGACCCGGAGTAAAAGTCAGAGCAGAACCATTAACTCCGGACCTTATCAATAACATTAGTTTTACTAATTTAGAACGGGCGGGGCATCCTTAATCCACAGACATCTGGCCTCCACCTTCATCCACGGCAAAAATGTAGAGGGAGTCCTGTTTGTGCCCTGGGCTACACATTCCCCAACACAGCTGTGATGGGTTAAATATTCACTCACTGCAGGCCAAATGTGGCCTAGTTCATTTGAAGCCCCCAGCTGTGACACCTAAGGTGAATCACACACACACACACACACACACACACACAGACACACCCTGTTAAACAAGGAGCAGCCGGCCCAGGGGAGGCATCGTGACCACACGTCATTCCACAGTGACATTGTTACATTGTCTGTGTGTTCCCAAACAACGTCACCAAAAATGTTGTTGGTTTCAAACCCTTTCTGCGGTCGGCTTCTCTCTGTCTACTCATGTGTAGAGACGGCTGTGGCCGAGAAGCTCGATGCACTGAAACACAAGCAAATAGACAAAACAGAACTATTTCAATTAGAATTGGAAATTACAAAAATGAAGATACAAAATATCTCAGTAAACACAGAGAAGGTGGGGCCCGAATTTCCTGCAACAGACATGACAAACATGACAATAGTATCAACCAAGCTCAAGACCATCTGACAAGGGACACGGCAGAGTGGTGTCACTGTGCTTTGAGCTCTGTGAGCGGTGGTGAAGGATCGACAGAGTTTACTTCAGGTCTGACTGACCTTCGCTGGATGCTCTGATATATTATAATAATCTAAATTAAATTCATATAGTGTACAATAGCTAACTTACAGTATTTTTAACCCTCACCCAACCAACTGTGACCAAGCAGCTGTCTAAAGTACATATCTTTACCATCCATCTAAATGACGTGAGCGTGGCATTGGCCTTTGACTGTGACCAGAGTAGTTCTGAGTTTCCCATATAGTGTCCTCACCATTGTGTAGTGTTTTCCAAATGCCTAATGGGATTCTAAAAACCTATATATTGGACTCAAATTATGCCGCAGTGTATGTAAAAAGTTGTGTACCGCTAATGGTCACTCCCTGAGAGTGCAAAGCATGTGACGTCAAAGAGATTACAATATGATTTAATTTGCTGTTGTGGTGTGCTGAGCTCCATCAGCCAGAGGTTGGTGAAAGTGAACCTTCTACAGACAATCCTTTTATTTATTTGATCAAACCGGAGACAGACACCTCTCTCTGGCAATCTATGTATTTAATGTCAGCGTGTGCTCTCCCTGCATTGTTCTCTTTGATGTTGGAAACAAGTGAAAGAAATAATGACTCAGTGGCGTGATCAATCATGCCATGCCGCTTTCAGCGGCAGACAAGACTCATTCTCAAAGATAACACTAACAAGCCAGGGACTGTTGCAGGAAGTTGGGGGAGGAGCTTGACGATTGTTCTGATTCTTGAGCTCTCTAAAGGGCAAAGTAAAGAATGTGTGCAGTGTGGAGTAGTCATTTCTCTTTAAAAAAACCCATTTAATATAGAAATACAGTAGGAACCTTGTAGAGTGATCACGTCAAATTCATCACCATTTTTTCTGTATTTCTCATGCCGATTATTATTTGTTATTTATTATGAATATAAAAAAATTAAATGGATAGCTATTTACTGAATTTTTATTGACAAAATACAGCACATCTGTTATTTTTGTGAGAGTAGAAGACAGAAGGTCGCCTGAGGAACACCCACTTTCTCTGCTGCATGCTGTTGGCTCCTTTTTGGCAGTTTTCACGAGCTTCGACTCGTTTTTCATTGAGAAAATCACTTTCTTTTTTCCTCCATGATTTCAAAGTGCACGCGGCACCAGACGTCGTACATTTTGTTCGCATATTGTGTCATATATGAAACGACCAAATGAACACTGTAAGTGGAGTACTTGATTCAACGGTTCCCCACAACAGTTTGTATGATATCTTACATAAAGTTACATATACCTGTTTTTTTTCTTAGTAAGCCACACGTGTTGATTTCTGCCAGTTACCTGCATTCGGCTTTTTAAAAATAAACGGTCGTCTTCATGGGAAAAAACGTAGTTAGGTTTAGGCAACAAAAAAATGTATTTAGTTTTAGGTAAACATCATGAAATACTTTAGGACGTGACACATAATTAAAGTCAGTGGTGGATCGTCAGGGCCAGCAAAGCCTTCTCTGCTAGCCTAGACAGAATCACAATAGTTATAGCTATTTTATAATTTTATTATTTTTCATAAATACACTACATGTATTCTAAATATTTTTCCCATTAGCTCATTATCTCATTGCATAGCTACTGTCTTCCTCAGTTGCTCTGCTTCCACCGCAGCTTGTTTTAAGTCAAGCTTTTATCCAATCAGATTTCACTCCTATGCTGTCTCAAAGTAAAAAAAAAATCTGCCAGAATTACAAGTGAATCCCTTTGCAGTTTAAGTAAATGGGGACGATGTTGTTGATTGTTACAGTCTACAACCAATCCGATTTTTAGTTTGACATGTTGGGCGTATTCTTTGACGTACGTCAGCATTAACATGCAGCTTGATTGGTCAGTGGGCTAGCGTGACTGTTGTGAAACTAGCTAGCAGAACTTTGTAGTAGTAAGAGTTAAAGGTTAAATATATGTAAGAAGTTTTTACGTGACATTACATTTTTTGCACCTCACAGTTCGGCACACTTGCGAACTTGGACATCTTCAATTTTGTTTTTATGCGACTATAGCCCAAAGTCCTTTGCTTTAAGTGTTCTTGAAGTTTTTTAATTAATAAATGGAAAGCAAAGTTATATTTGTCTCCTCCCCTTTTCTTTGCTGATCCGAAAAATGATCCGATCCATGACTCAAAAACCGTGATCTGAATGAACCGTGAGGTTTGTAATCCGTTGCACCCCTAGTTAGCGCCGATCAATCCAAGCTCCATTCAGAAAACAAGCATTTTAACAGTTGTTTTTTTGTCATCTAGTGGACCGAACTAACATAGCTTGAATTCAGACAAATCAGCATCATTATGTAGTTATTTCAGCATCCTTTTTATCCATTTATTGCAATCAAATCACAGCTAAATTCATTATTTTGGGTTCATTAAGCTGTGGTGAACCAGCCGATGTGTGGCTTGCTAGAAACAGTGAATACAGCTCAGGGAAATTCACAGAGCGACAGCATTTAGTTTCCCGGGATATGTGGGACTTCTCCAACATGCACAAAGCAGCAACAGTGGTTATTACAGCCATGATTGATGGAACGTCTACACAGAGTTAGCTCTCGCTCCTCTCCAGCGCGTCTAGCGCAAGTGACGCAAATAAACACAATTGAACCCGCGATCAAGCTCCCGCGATTGACACAACTCGAAAATTCACTTTGCGTTTGGTGTGAACACAGCAATAGACAAGCTCATATTACAGAAAGAATGGGGGTCTAGCTAACAATAGCTGTCTCTCTTTTTATTGGTCCAGGTGTGGTGATGACAAAGACTGTAATGTAGCCCTGTGACAGAATGCTGACTCGCACACACAGATTTGATCAATTAATCAAATTACAGCACCACCATCATCAGTTGGTGGTAAGTACATCCGTGCCCAATGGAGAACGTGAACATGGGGGCTCAGCCACTAAAGGAGGGACAGGGATCTACCAATGTATAATGACAAAAATCAATTACAGTACCTCTAATGTCATCTGAAACTAGAGCTCATACTGTCGTCTGTCACCTTCCATTGTGTACTCCTCTTCCTCCCCCACTTTTTGTCCTCTGCCAGGCCCTTCTCTATAGAAAAGACGGATCACTTTATTCCCACATGACAGTCACAAAAAGAAGAGGACGAGGGGGGAGGGAGATCATGTACTTCGTTCTACAGTTCTGGGTTTGCCTCGGTGTGCCAATTTGCTTCTTTTTTTTTAATCATATTATGTGGCATGAACAGAATTAATGAATTGATGTAAAACATTTACATGTGTTGTGATATACAATAACCATATGACACCTGTCCAGCTGGTCCAATTATTATTTGATGTTAACCCCACTGTTCCATTCTCTTAAATCCGACATCAGCCGACGCTCCAGAAATGATACTTGACATCATATTTGTCATAATCCCACAACTTCCACATTCCCCTACGATGCCCCGACTTTCTGATGGCACATCTTCTTCTGTGGTCACAATGTCGCAATGGACAAAGAGAAACTTATTACTGAGGACTTCTTTGACCCACAGCCCCGGCTTATATGAGACATTCCCTGCTGAGACACAAAAGTCTCCAAGGCAGGCCTCCAAATTCTATTCTCATGTAGCCCTGTTTTTGTGCTGCTGATGTGTGCTAGAGGTGTTATGCGACCGTCATCACATGCTGTATGTTTTTGCTTGACTTTGCACCTTGCTGAAAGCTGTTCACAGATTTAGATTAGGACCTAATTATACTCCCAGCTGGAGTGATAATTGAGGTGAGACCATGGAGCTGATTGGAGAGGATCTGCTGGGGGACCAGGAGCGCAGACAGAGTGCTTTGGGCTTTACTTCACATTTTGCTCTGGACTATTATTATATCCAGTATGGCAATCCACGCTGTTCCTGAGACACAGAACTATCGCGCATACTTTACCATGAGGAGGACAATGATTTCAGCCACGTCAACAGCTTAAGATAAATTTGTTAAGACAAATCCGGCGACCACCATCTGGTAGCACCGCCATTGTTGCTTTGGCAAGTTGTAGTGACTGCCAACAGTGTTAACTGGTGACTTTCAGCTTAATTTGTCCGTTGTTGCTTGTTGTAACTAACGTATATAATATTGCTTGGCGTACATAATATAATTTAAATATAATAAGTTGAAATTGATTAAAGACATTGAAGACGACGATGTTTACTTTCGTGTCATTAGATTGTTTTAGTTAGATCAACTGATGTTAGTTTTCATTTTGACGCCGCAGTTGATGCCTTTACACACGGGCGTTTTTTTGTCCAACTCATATTTGTAACTGTTGTTTTTGTCATGAGTACTTTCACAGAGAGCGTGAATATTATGTGGTGAAAAAGCTACCTACCTTTTCGCACGGTGAAAAAAGGCAGTGAAAATGTAATATATGTTACATACTGTATACTGAGTAACCTCAGCACTTTGTGTACATACATCACCTTGAAGTACAAGTTGTGACTTTTCAGTGTTTCTTCAGTTTGTAATGGTTTTTTTTTTAAATATCCGTTACAGTATAATCACTTGGATATAGGTTCATATTTTGTAACTTATTTCATACTGAAGTGTTTGTGCCTACGAGACTATAATCTATCCACACACATCTCACCGAGTTAACTCAGGTGTACAGCTTCAGACAGATGACAGGCTCCTGATGTGAGCTTATAGACCCATCTCAAAGTCATGAAATACCAGCTTTTCTTTTCTATGTTCGCATGTTTTTCAAACATTTTCTGATTCTTTTGTCGACCAAAAGACTTGGTTTTGTTGCTGCAGTTCGTCCATAGATTATCTGATCAGGTCTGGGCTCAGTGTTATCTCTGTAGCTTCCTGTGACAAATGACACTTAAAGTCGTTGCAGTGCATCTCTCCCAAGGCTTTAAGCCATTCATATCTTGTGTCTTTAGAAAGTGACAGCTGTAAATTAATAGAATGGAGAGTGTAGGAGACAAGACGTCAAGGTTTATCAAGTTGAGAAACCTCCCACAGTTCACAAACAGTTCACATCCGTTATTCCAGAATGAAAGCTCTCTCTCACACTGATTCTCATGTGTTGGTTTTGTTATAGTGGAAATTAATGAGAAATCTATTTTGCAGGAATACTGACAGGTCCCATTTTCTGTCTGAGCAGTAACACTCCATCCAGCTCAAACAACAATAACTAGGTTCACTAACAGATGGATGGTGCTTTAACAGTTCCAACTAAACCTGATTCTTGATGTACAGTATTATTATTGCATGCTATAGTGATGGCGAGATCCAATTCATGTGCCTTTTTCTTGCCTATGTGGTGTATCACTGTGCTGGAGTTCTCTCAGAGTGAGGTTGCCTAGTGCCAATTGTGTTAGGTTTTCCTGTGTGTGTGCGCTCCTCTGTTCTTCCCCTGTCGGGTTTGTTGTTGAGGGCCATGTGCTTATGTTTTGTTTTTGTCAGCCTACAGTTTTCATCCCCGAGTTACATTACATTACAGTCATTTAGCAGACGCTTTTATCCAAAGCGACTTACAATAAGTGCATTCAACATTGGTAATCAAAAGAACTACTAGTCACCAGAAGTCATAAGTACATTTCCTTTTCCAAACAAGCATCTAAGAGCATGAAGCAGAGCATAACTCAGAGCCAAAGTACAGTGCAGAAACAAAGAAAAACATTTAGTGCAAAAAAGTAATACGAATACAATAAGTGCAACAAGCTAGTATGAATACAATAAGTGCTAAGTGGAAGGCTCAGGGTAGCACTTCCTGAAGAGGTGGGTTTTCAGCCTGCGCCGAAAGATGGGCTGTCCTGACGTCAGTGGGAAGTTCATTCCACACTGTGGGGCCAGGACAGAAAACAGCCGTGACCGGGTCGATCGGCCACAGGGACCTCTGAGCGACGGGGCAACCAATCGCCCCGAGGCAGCAGAGCGAAGTGGTCGGGCGGGGGTGTAGGGCTTGACCATGGCCTGGAGATAGGAAGGAGCTGTTCCTTTCACTGCCCTGTAGGCTAGCACCAGTCTTAAACTGGATGCAAACTCTTATAGGTAGCCAGTGTCCCTGTCCGGACCGTTTCCAGGTGTGAGTACGGTGGAGTTTCCCTCCCGACACCCGGAGGCTGCATGATCCTGCTTCGGTAGAGTTTCCCTCCCGACTCCGGAGAAGCTTCGGTTCGCTGGACACGGTGCTGTAGTCTTTTGTTTATGTTTTCTGTTTGAACTTTCATTTAAAATAAAGTCCTTGGCTGGATTAAACCTGCTGTGCGAGTGTGCGTTTGGGTCCACCTACTACACCACATAACAAATTGTGTCTTTGGTTTTAGAGTGAAATGGAATTTCAACTGCTCTGTGCTGCTGGGAGAAACGAAGCTCAAGAGTTCTGATCCCTTTGGATAGGGTTACGTTACTGAAGCTCAGTTAAACAGCAACATTTCAAGCTGTAGCGACTGAAAACAGTTTCATTACCGTAGCTGTACCGAATGTAATTCTTTTACATTAAAAGCTTCTATTGAGGTTTTCAAATACAGCTTTAAATGTCCGTCATTTTATTTTATTAAGTGTTTCATTGGATGAGCTAGTCTTTCTTTTATTAAATCAACCTTCTGTAATGAATATAACTAGTCAGTTTCAGTACATGTACATGTTTAGTGCAGACTGAGGACGAAGCGATGTGTGTGTGTGTGTGTGTGTGTGTGTTTGAGAAAGGGAGAGAGAGATGAAGAGCAGGTGAGGTGGACTATTGCATGCAGTGTTTCTGTAAGGTATTAATAACTTACTCAGAACGCTGCTTTGTCCCTTTTTATACCTGAAACCTTGATATTTTCCAATGACCAACAATATGATGAGAAAGTAGGGGTGGGTATCGTTAGGATTTTATAGATACTAGTACTATTAGGATGACTTTGCCTGAGTGGTAGAGCACGGTCGTCCTTCAATCAGAGGATCGGCGGTTCGATCCCTGGCTCCGTCAGTCCATGTTGATGTGTCCTTTGGCAAGACACTTAACCCCAAGTAGCTGTGCCTACGGTGTGTTAATGGGTATGAATGGTAAGATAGAGTCCTGATGGGGAGGTGGCACCTTACATAGTAGCCCCTGTCATCAGTGTATGAATAGGTGTGAATGGGTGAATGATGACATGTAGTGTTAAAGAGCTTTGAGTGGTCGAGAGACTAGAAAAGTCTATACAAGTATTGCATTAACAATTTTACTATTATTGATACTGCTTATCGGTTTGGTTCCTTATTGGTTCTTTTTTATTCTTTTGTGAGAAAAAAAAAGACAATCAATTTTAAAAGACTCAACATTGCTTTATTATTCATATGTAAACAAATAGTATTTCTTGAACGGCAACAGCATAAATGTTTAAATCATTCACTATTGTAGACTATACTATTTCAATGCCAACAACACATGTACATTTGAGTATATTTTTGGTTGATTAGACAATTTTTTTTTTCCCCCCACAAATTTAAATGTCTTTAAATACACATTGACATGAATACAACGAATGGATAAATGGAGGGAGAAGATGTTATCTTTCAGTCAGAAATGCACACATTCAGCGACACACAGGAGCTCTCTCAAGCTGGGCACTGGTTCACTCACAGCGCGAGACTAGCCTGGACCTGTCCCTCCAAGCCTCCTACACACAAAGAGGAGGACCCGCCCCTATCATGAGGCTGCATATTACATGCTGGCTCTGTCAGGTTCCCCGTGATTGACTGAGAGCCTATTCAGTCCCCAGCTGACTAAGACCCAGACACAAGGATGCACGCTGCAATATTATTTGAAAAGAAGATACATTGGGGTTTTTTTATTAAAAAAAGACATTTACTTCACCCACGAATCCTTGTGCAATCATTGCAGCTCCTATCCACAACAGCCAACTACTGAGGCCAGTATATTATTATGCCAAGTGTATGGACATTGTTATGAGCGAAAATTTATCGTTTTGTAACTCGACCAAAAAACATGAATCTGTCCATTATTTTAATAGTTCAGTATTGTATGCAAGATAACAGGTATGTTTATGCATGGCAGTGGCACTAATAGGCCATCACAAATTTTTCATTTCCACATTTATGTTTAAAATAAAAACGTCAATTTGAATAGCTTGTATGCATGATTATCATGCAATCGACAGACAATGTTGATATTGGCATTGGTATCAGTTGACGAGGTATGTTTATAAATGGCAGTGGCAAGGCCACCCTATTCGCTGTACCTTGCACATGTTTGAAATTAAAACATGAATATATGAACCTGTGTATTATTTGAATAGCTTAGTATTGAATGCACAATAACAAGGTATGTTTATACATGGCACTAGGCCCAGTTTAATACAAAACACAATTTTATACAATATATATATAGTAGGGGGTCCCTGCTCTATCTCTCTATCAGTTTGGGCGTCCTTGGCCTGAAAAACGTTGAAAACTCCTGCTCTATGCTGGATAGATGTATATCAGCATGTAGGATGTATATTGACAGATAGCAGTAATAGATGATATAAAACCACATGGATTCCTTTTGGCATATGTTAATACAGGTGATTGTGAAAACATCCTTTTATGCTAAAATGAGCATTTGTCACGCCGAATATGAATAGCAGAACAATAGACTGTATATAAGAAGTAGACGTAGTGGTCGTGACATCACCCATTGGTTTGTGGACTGCCGTTTTGAAACCTCAAGTTTGGCATTTTTGCTGTCGCCATCTTAGCTTTTTTGCAATCAGTGAACGGATGTGACCATATTTGGAATGCGAATGAGTGACGTAGAGACGCCGTATACGTCTCTGATAGGGTAGCAACCTGTCAATAACAAGTGAGCCCTAAAGCATACCCTGCTTTATGATCTATTTGACTTTAAATGGACCATAATTTACTAAATGACCATCATGCTGTATTGAAGAAGACTTCAAACTAGTGATTGAGAACATAAACTCATGTTTACAATGTTTACTGAGGTAATAAATCAAGTGAGAAGTAGGGTCATTTTCTCATATACTTCTATACAACCAGAGGAGTCGCCCCCTGCTGGTCACTAGAGAGATTGCCACCTGAAGAGAACACTGGCTGACCATAGCTGCTGTTTCTGCCTCTCACACATAGCTGCTGCCAGCATTAACATTAGCAAGCCTGATAAATGCAAGCAGAAAAACAACATTGTACATTACAGATTTATTCCTCCTCACTGGCAGCAAACAAATCACATGGGCCTGCCGATAACTGTGCTATATTCAGAGCTACACAAGATATTCAGGGCTGACAAACGGCAGCGTTATCGAGACAAGCAGCAGGAGCTCCGGCTATGTACTGACACTCCCCATCAGACACACTCACCAGAGAGCCTAATGTAGCGGAGCTGCTAGCTCACACATGTACACACACTGACTGTCAAAGCTCCACCAGACTCCCTGTCTGTCCAGCAGAGAAAAGTAGAGTCTGACAGAAGCCTCCCGCAGCTGGTCGGCTCTGACTTCCAGCTCCACGTTGCTGTGCACATGAGAGTTTGTCCTCTGGGCTTTCTGCCAAAGAGGCTGTATTTGAACCCAAACCGTGATGTTTTCCTAAACCTAACAAAGTTTGTTGCCTACTCTCTTCTCTGTTGAATTCTTCACTGTCCCAGTGAAAAGGAATATTTGAGTGGTGTACAGTTATGAGAGGGATTTCAATCAAATCCTTTCTATTTTGATTGGACCGCTAAAAAGTGGCCGGGCTTAGAATGTAGCGAGATACGGAGCTACAGCAGACTGTGGCTCCACACCAGTGGCGGACCGTGCAATTTATACCTGGGCCTTCTGTGCTGTCCTACTAGACTTGAGCCATGTCCTAATAAGCTCATTATGACGCCACAGCTATGGTTATTGGTTTCTAGGAGTGTAATAATAAACATATTCATATTAAACTGTTCGGTACAAGGCTTAAGAATCGAACAATACGTTTGAAAATACTAGTGCATTTGGAAAATGCAGAAGCTTAAATTGTGGTAAATATAATGTTTTCGGTGGACTGCGCTCACGTAACAGACAACAGGCTTTGTGACCTCTGAACCCGGAACAATAACAAAAAATAGCTGAGGCTGTGGCACCGCTCGTGTCTTCAGGGGGGCTAAGCTAACTAGCTTAGCAGGGAAACAACATCTCAAACGGATTCAATTGTCCGGACAATAACCCCGCGCATGATGGGATGCTTCGTAATTAACGGACAATGCATATAGTCCAAATCAATGTAATTAACACAATGACAAGAAAAACTCACAAGAACCAGTCACATATATTTATATGACAACAAAACAACAAATCAATCCAGCAACACTTCGGCGCTAGAGCACGAGCCATTCATATTATTCATAAAAACGACACGATAGACAAATAAACACTGTAGAAACGCTACTGCAGATGTAAAGACTCAAAATCAGTTAACTTACCACAGCTGCTTTTCACTTAAAAAGTCCGCTCAGGTCTCTCCAAAAGTTTTCAAAAGCACGTAGCTTGTGCGTGTCCTGTCCTGTAGCTGCCTTGGTTAGCGTAGCATAGCTCCAAACACCAAGAACTCAGTTGCAAATTAAACGCATTCTTAGCCATAAAATGTGTAACGCTTCTCCGCCCGCTGTCAGCCAGAAATACCGTTCATACAAATCCTTTTCCATGTTGGATCAGGGCTGCTGGCTGTGGGCTTGACCGACCCTTTAATACGAAGTCCAGCTTTTCTGGAAATGTCCTTCTCCAGAAATCCATTTAAAAATGCTAAAAATGTCATGTCAATGTCATAACTTCTTACATATGTTTCAACTTGAACTTTTACTAAACACTAAGATCTGCTAGCTACCTTTCTGTTTGACAAAAGTCACGCTGGCCCACTGACCAATCACGGCACACCTTAATGCTGACATACTTAGCAGGTTAGACAGTTCTGGCACGTCAAAGAATACGCCCAACATGTCAAACTAAAGATCTGTTTAGCTGGCCCTGACGGCCCACCACTGCTCCACACACACACACACCTCTCTTGATGTTAAAAGTTGTCGATTGATTAATGGATGAATGACATTACATTACATTACAGTCATTTAGCAGATGCTTTTATCCAAAGCGACTTACAATAAGTGTATTCAACATAGGTATTCAAGAGAACTACTAGTCACCAGAAGTCATAAGTGCATCTCTTTGCTTATACAAGCATCTAAGAGCATGAAACAGAGCAAAAGTACAGTGCAGAAATAAATAAATACAATAAGTACAACAAACTAGTGTGATTATATACTCAGATAAGTGCTGAGTGGAAGGCTCAGGGTAGTACTTCTTGAAGAGGTGAGTTTTCAGCCTGCGCTGAAAGATGGGCAGCGAGTCTGCTGTCCTGACGTCAGTGGGGAGTTCATTGCACCATTGTGGGGCCAGGACAGAAAAAAGCTATGACCGGGTCAATCGGCCGCATGGACCTCTGAGCGACAGGGCAACCAATCGCCCCAAGGCAGCGAAGTGGTCGGGCGGGGGTGTAAGGCTTGACCATGGCTTGGAGATAGGAAGGAGCTGTTCCTTTCACTGCCCTGTAGGCTAGCACCAAAGTCTTAAACTGGATGCAAGCTCTTACAGGGAGCCAGTGTAGAGAACGGAGAAAGGAGATACTGTTCCTCCCCGGGAGGAACAGTATCTCGGTTTGGTACAGGTTGAGCTTGAGGTGGTGTGTCGTCATCCACTTCGAGATGTCAGCCAAGCAAGCAGCGATGCGTGCCTCCACTTGGGTGTCACCGGGGTGGAAATGACAAGACCAGCTGGGTGTCATCGGCATAATAATAGTAAGAGAAGTTATGCGAGTGAATAACAGAACCCAGAGATGTTGTGTAGAGCGAGAAGAGAAGGGGGCCCAGGACTGAGCCTTGTGGAACCCCCATGATTTTATTGTTTGAAATTGGTTGATAGCATAGACTGTATAAGAAGTGGACGCAGTCGTCGTGACGTCACCCGTTGATTTGTGGACTGTCTTTTTGAAGCCTTGAGTTTGGGAATTTGGTCGTCACCATCTTGCTTTTTGAACGGGAGAGACCATATTTGGACTGTGGAGGAGTGACATAGAGACGCTATCACAGTAAGCCCCGCCCTAAAGCATACCCTTCTTTATGGTCTATTTGACTCTAAATGGACCATAATTTACTAAATGAACATCATGCTGTATTGAAGAAGACTTGAAACTAGAGATTGAGACCATAAACTTATGTTTACAATGTTTACTGAGGTAATAAATCAAGTGAGAAGTAGAGTTATTTTCTCATAGACTTCTATACAACCAGAGGAGTAGCCCCCTGATAGACACTAGAGAGAATGCAGGTTTAAGACATTTATTGACTTCACTTTTCAGAACCGGAGGTTGCTGCTTGGTTTGCACTAGCTTACGTAAACACACAGAAAAGATGTATTTTTAAATCACAATGGTAGAAATTGACTTTTTGTAATTTATTTTGGAAATATCATTAAATAGGTGCGCAAAATGACTGTGAATGTGATCTAAAAGGGTTAAAAAGGCATTTTTCATTTCATCTTGATCAAGGGAGGGTTCTAGCTAAATTTGAGAGTTACTCTGTAAGTACAATACGAATCTACACAAATCAGGAGGGCCGAGAGGCAGCAAGCTATGTGAATGGGTACAGACTGACATGCAGATAGAACAAATTGGATATTTATCGATTGAATCATTTGTTTTTCTCCATGGATCCCTCAAATTTGGTCATACAAAATGTGACACGGATACGTACTGAGCGTTGGGGTTAAGCGACAAGGCAATATATACCATTAGAGCACTACTGTCACTGTTACGCTGGTGGCTAGCAGCTAAAGATGCTAGCCACCATCAGCCGTCGTCATGTTGAGAGCCGTGTGGAGGCAATCCCTAAATCATATATTCTTTGAATTTGGAATTCAGCATCTTTCAGGCCTTTCAGGACGCAAAGCTGAACATTTATTTTGAAGATCATAAAACCTTGTTTGTAAATGAAACTTGAGTGGCAGCTGATTCTCCAATATATACACACATGTATTGCATGGCCATTAATAAGTATAGCATCATTTAATAACTGAACTATTAAATAGTATGTGTCGGTCCTAGCAGAATGTCTTTATATGAAAAAAGAAATATAAGCCACATTCAATGTTACTGAAGACCAACAACTTAAAATACTTTCAATCCATGAATTCCATTCTTTTGACATTGAGGAGGCTGACTAACACTATCTCTGATGGAGCTACAGCAATGTTTTCTGTTTTGTGACGGTACAGAACTTGCTCTGGTTTGTAGAGCGTGTCTGTTGGCTTACCCGTAGATGCAGGAGATGTCAATGACCACATCGATCATGTCACAGCACAGCTCGTATGTCTGCATATCCACCGGACTGCTGTCCGTGGCGATGTAAATCTTACTGACCACGTCAAACAGGAAGGCCTTCTCAATGCCCGAGTTCTGAAAACAAGGCAGAGACAAAGAGGAGCATCACAAAGTGCAAGTCCTGCAGGCAGGGAGAGGACTATCCTCTACATCAGACATGTCAAACTCAAGGCCCGCCACGTCATTTTATGTGGCCCGTGAATCCGGCAGCAAAAAAAAAGAAGAAAAGAATATATATATATATTTATAACAACACAGCTAGCCAAAGAGACGAGCAGTCACTTGTCTTTTTCATTAGCTGTTGATGAAAGCATAGACAACATGGATACATCATACATATATCAGTGTTTATAAGAAACTGAAGGCAGACTTGACTGTCAGTGAGGAGCTCTTGGATGTATGCACGGGACGACGACGGGGAGGAACATTAGTGTTGCAGAGAGAGGACAAAAATAGCTTTGAACAAAGTTAATGTAATAATTTGTGTTTGATGATATTTGTCTTTGTTATTTTCTTTAAAAGTTTGATCTTTGATAGAGTAATGTGTGTTTCTTAACCCTAAATTAAAAGGATTTATATTATAATAACAGTACAATCTTTTTACACTTGAATAAACAATAATCAAATGCAGAGACCGTTATTTGACAATATGTTAGGGAGTAGTTACAGTTATACAGTCTTACAGTTACAACCGGCCCTTTGAGGGCGACCATGATGCTGATGTGGCCCAGAGTGAAAATGAGTTTGACACCCCTGCTCTACACAAACCATGCGCTTTGACAATCAGCTTCACTAACCTCACTATTCTTTGATACACACTTTTATAAGTTAGGAAAGGACGAAACTGAAAAAGACAAATACAAACAAAGTGTATTCCAATGAATTTAAATTAACAGATGAGATAAGATGGAATTAAAGAGAGATGAGCCACACAAAGTTTTTGAGACAAACTGTCTGGGATACTTTTGAGAGGAATGGGAGGTTAGAGACCGGTCGATGATTATTAGGACACCCTGGGTCAGGGGTCGGCAACCTTTACTATCCAAAGAGCCATTTTGCCCTATTTTCCACCAAATAAATTTTGTCTGGAGCCGCAAAAGCTATTTGATATCACAGCTTATAAAGTTGTATATATAGTTATATTATATACACAAAAACTATAGTTTGTTGTATTTATGAAAATATAGAAGAAGAATAAAGACAATTCTTGACATTTTGTTGCTATTGTTATATTAATATCAAACTCTCATGAAGAGGAGAAAGAAACTTGCTCAGTTTGCTGCAGCAGTTGAGAAATCGCTCTTTTTCGCTCATCTCCAGCATGATACTTTTCAGCAAATGCTGTGTGCTTGTTCTGGAAGTGTCTTTTTACATTACATTTCTCGCCACGTATCAAACAGGGAAGCCAGCATCGTTGGCAGTGAAAGCAAATTAATACATCCACGCAGAATTAAACTCTCTATTTTCCTCCGTGACTTTTCTTTTTTTGGATTTATCCATTGATAGTTTACTGAGAGCGGGGGTCTGCAAATTAGCCACCTGCAGGGAAAGGCGCTTGACAGCGACGTAATAGGATGCAGCTGTTATTGTAGCGAGGCGTGTCCAGCGGGGTTATAAGACCTACGGAGCGGCTGTCTGAAGTCACGGTTAGCGGCTTTGAGCAACCAATCTACTCCCTGTTTACACCGCCTCACCCGCATGCCCAGTGTACGTGAATAGTCAATGTGTATTATTTTTCAGTAGAGGTTTAACCACAGCAGTCTTAAAGCTAGTGGGACAATGCCAGTCCTAAGTGACAAAAGAATAATATTCAGTGTTATTGGTCCAAGAAAAAGCCAGATATCATTAAAAGGTTTAGCTGGTAGGGGGTGAAGGAGGCAGCTGGTTGCTTTGGGAGGCTTAGACAACATTTCAAGAGAGAAAGTCTCCAAATGTGTGTGCCAGTTTTACAGAACGAGCTGGAGACGAGGAACCCATTTTGTATCTGATCTCATCTATTTTATATCTATATAGAAGAACAAAAACTAAAAAATGATGAGCCGTAAAGGATGAGAGAGACGCAACGAGAGAAATTAGCTGCTTTGGCAGCGGACAGAGCACACTTGTAATATAACACAAACTCATGCCATGAGAAATAGAAAACTTTCTCTTGGACTGTCTTGTTTCGGTAGAAAAAGGCACAATGAATCCAGAAGGCCAGAGAGAGCTGTGAATAACAAATGACTATAAGGGATGAGCATTTCAAGGAAAACTACTATTTGATGAAAAATGCTGTAACAGCATATAGCCATTTAAAGCCATTATGAGGAACCTTAAATTTATGATTATTTTGGCGGTCCCTTTGGACTAGTGTTTCTGAGCGCCAGACTCCCTTTAGAAAACCTCATTTTACTACAGCCGGGTCTGGCAGTCTGCCCCCTCTCTGTTCTGGTTCTCCCGTGTCTCCCTTCCCTCTAGGGGGCCCAGCAATACGGCCTGGGTCTCCAGCAGTGTGGTGTCGGTGTTGGCTCCCAGCGGGGACCAGAAGAGCAGCAAAGAGAATCTCTGCTCCTGGAGGAGGAGGAGGAGACGCTGGATCTGGGTCTGTCCACGGTGGACTGGACTCTGCTGGAGGATCTTCGTCTGTCCACGGTGGACTGGTCTCTGCTGGAGGCCCCGCTGGAGTCTGAGCTAAAGGAGTTTGAACTTACATGATCTCATCTGATTTAACCAGAATCCGACCCGGTGGCACCGATGACGAGCATTAAGAATAACTATATAGAAATAGACAATCTTCTTTCTGATGGTCTCTTTACTGATGTAGTTGATATAGGGGATCAGGTATAAACTGATACTGGTTCAGAACCAGTTAAAGGTTACTCACAGTAACTTGAATTTGCATGGGACAGTACACAACACGGACAAAGAGTAAAAGAAGCCAAAGTAAATACATATTACATGGACACTGGAATAAGATTTCACCTAAAAAAATTTTTTTTTACGTTTTTGAATAAATGGCATCAAAAGATGTTTGCAAATATTTTATACAGTATGGTTCTAAGGGCTAGTTACAACAGAACCACAGTAGTGTGCTGAACTAATGCATGTAGTATTTTTTGCAGTATGAATATAAACATCAGTGGTGGAATTAGATGCAATGCAACCAGTGTTCTGTTGTGCAGCACTACCACCTAGTGAGTGGAATGTAAAGAACACATTATACTGCAATGTGCCGAATACAACTACACCCGAGGGTCCCCCATTTGGACGCAGAGTACATCAAAACTTAGAGAGTTTTGTGTTAAAAGTAACTGGCAGAGAACCCACGAAGAACGAATATAGTGATGTTATAGTTCTGCAGAAACCTCAGCGTCCTGGGAACAACATGAACTAGGTCACTTCTACATGAGACAAACACATCTCCCATCAGCCAAGCAAACAAATAACAAAATATCATAAATCATACTCGATATGACTGGGACAGACCGGAGAAAAAGGCTGCTACACTCCGTTAGCAACGTGCTACCTACGAACATGCAGCATGAAAAAGCACGAGCGCCTGACGGAGATTACGGACATAGTTTCCATTTCTCTCCCCGGTAAACCATCGCAGAGATATTCAGCTTCGAACACAAAAAGTCACACAGCTTTCATCGAATATTGTACTTACTTTTGGTCGAATCTCAGCGAAAAAATGGAATATCTCCGTACTTCCAACGCATGTTTGTCCAGCTGCTGGTGCTCCGTGTGAATCCGTTCGATTCGTGTCTCTCCGACACTCCTCGGATTCTTGGGAGGGTTGGAAGCTCAGCAAATCAGATTTCAGAGCTGGACCTTTTTGAGCTTTATTGGCTAATAGTGCTGTCAATCATCTAGCTTTCAATTCCAGGCAATTCTATTGGCTCCTACGGTTCGAAGGATGTCTCAATGGTGAAAATCGGAGAAGGGGGGGCTGAGATACAGCCCTGAACAGAGAGTCGAAGCAGGATTTGACCTTAAACTAAATAACTAAAAAGGGCATAGAAAGAGCTTAAAACACTCAAAAAAGGTCCAATCTTCGGTCTATTGATTCAATGAACATCATGAGTGATACATAGAAGTGATATAGAGTGTTTTTGAATTTTAAAAATACTTTTTTATTCAAATCTTGGAGTATTTGATCAGTTTTCTAATTTGAAATGCTCTATATTTCATAAATGTTTCACTGTATCTATGTATAGCTGTGTATATAGAGCCTATATCAGTTGTTCTAAGAGCCCAGCATATTAAAAGTCTTGGATACCCATACTTTCCAAAAAACAATACCCTAAAAGTGCTGTTTTTCAAGATCGAGCTTTTGAGTTTTCCAAGTTCTGCTGTGTTCCATCCTTATCTTATGTGAACCAGTAACATGTATTCTGATAGTTCCATGATTTTTCTCATCTCAAAAATATATAAAAAAAGTTTTTTTTTTTTTTTTTTTTTTAATTTTTTTTTTTTTTTTTATACAATTAATTAGGTATTTCTTATCTTTATTCGAGCTGAGGCCTGCAAATAGGCCTCGTTTTTAAAAGGTTAAAATGTGGTAGAAAAGCAGCAGCACCCTGTTGTAATGTTTCCGTGGAGATTTAACTAAAGGATGTCTAAGTTTTCAGATGAATTGATTCAGCAGCACCGCTTGGTTTAAAGGTGCAGAGTCAGTCTGGTTGGATTACTCACAGATATGAAGATGTTGAGCAGGTTTTCCAGCGTGGGCAGCTGTGGAATAAGCTTTTGGACCACTTTACTGAAAGCCTCGAATATGGAGTGATCGTATATACTGGTTAAGTAGAAGCTGTAGATATCAGGGAGAAAGATCTGAATCAGAATGGATTTCAATGACAAACTTTTACAATCTGATCTTTTTTTTTAGCTTTGTGCAGATGCAGACAGATAAAAACAATCACCGATCAAAAGATTAGCATTTCAAGGTCATCACACACAGTTGTAGATAATATTACCGTCCCAAGATTACAATTCTTGTAGACAATGAAAAGAGAAGCAAAATTAGCATATTAAAGTTATAGCATATTTAGTTTCACTCCCCTTAGTTAAATAACATTTTGACTAGTGTATTGGCCAGATTCAGCAATCTCTCGCTACTTATTCCTGTTTATTTAGTGTTTCAGTCGCCATGTTAAATTGTGTCAGTCATAGTCAGCTACTGTTTTTAGAGGTGTGGACATTTCTTGATCCCAAGATGCATTTTGATGTAGATGTGGACGATTCTGCTTCGATGCAGTGACATCATCGGGAACTTGGTTTCATTTCAGCCAAGTGTCTTTAACGAGTTTTGCTGTCTGTTTCACAAGCTTACACACTCCGCCAGCTTGCTGCTCTTGCTACCAGTATTAGCAGCTCTGGTGTCAACAATGTTGGGCTGAAAAAAAATGTGCATGCTAGCTGAAATTCAACCGTGCTGTTTTGTCAGTAGATGCAGTGACTTTAAGTCACCAAGTGAGACTAGAAGAGCTATGAGTAAGGAAGAGCTTCCCTGTATTATTTGTAGCCTTTAGTATCACACTATAATATATTATGGGATGTCTTCAGCATGGAATCAACACCAGCACCAACTATTCATTCAAGTTTTAGAAGCAGTGTCCCAGTCAGGATGTCCCTACATATTATGCAGCAGGATAAAGAGACACATTCTGAATATCTAGAGAATAAAAACACGGGAGCAGAGGATATTGACGCTCTTGTGAAATGTTAGCAGCATAAAAGCTCATAAAAGCTTGCAATACACTATCTATTCAATTGTGAAACCAAAAGCAGTCCAAGCCCACCTCAGATGTATGCGTTCCAGGCTGGCATCTACAAGGTCATCGTTGGCCCGCTTGTGAATGTCCCGCTGCTTCTCGATCTTGTGGTCGTCTGACAGGCCGTCCACTTTGTGGATGAACACCTCGAAGTTGATCTCCGGGTTGACCTTGTAGGCCCGGGTCACAGTGAGATGCAGCCTACTCAGAGCCTCCACGTAGTCGTCCTGCCACGACGAAGAGAAGAGAGTCCCACAGCTTGGTTAGTCAGCTTCAGGTTTTTCAGTTTGAACTGCTAACGTTTTCTTGGGTTCTCGTATCACAGATTTATTGCATCGGTGCCAGCTGATTTCTACACTTTGGAGTTCAAGTTAACAAAGAAACGTTTGTGCACTGCTTGAGAAGAGATCACACGGGCACCTCCATCTTTTTATCAAAGCAACAAGAATGTCATTAGTAGGGATGCCCTCCGATCCCTGGTTCCTGTTATCGGGACCGAGCAGGTACCGTTAGTGATGCCATACCGAGTTTGATCATAAGAACAGGATAATCAATGAAAGCTAATCGCTCAGCGAATTGTTTAGCTGCGACTGTATCTTAAGGATTTGGGAACTTTTTGTAGATTGTTGGGCTGAGGCTGCAGCCTTGACCCAGCCCACCCCCCCTCCCTCAACACCAGGGACGTGCGGTCAGGGGAGGCATCATGAAAAGTAAAAAACAAATAATGCTAAAATAAAATAAATATTAATATTTCTCTACTGATCTGTGCTATAAATGTAATTTCTGTATGATTCCAATCATTTCAAGCATTTTCGCTGAATTAGCGCATGTCCTGTTTAAACAGAGAAGACACATGAGGTGAGGCAACGACTAGCTGTGCCTCACCTCAGATTGCGCAATCCCTCACTAACTGGGTTGAGCGCATACCTTTTGCTTTCTCATTGTTTGTCACCACTGTAATATTTGTAGACACTTTTATTATATGTCCTTTCTTTACATATAATAGGTAATGTATTTCACGTATGTGTAGAACATATTTAGTGTTGCTGATCTGACAGAAACCGCAGTGAAAAAGCACACAGGGGAGGCAAACACTACTCTGCCTCAAAGAAGAGGGCGGGCGAGAGCCCACGGGTCGGGTTTATGCTTGTTCTGTCGTTGCTCTTCTTCTACACTTTTCTTCTTCTTATATTTTGCTTTGACCACAACAATGTAAGATTCTATATCCAAGCTTAAAAATGTTTCAAAAAACAAGGAAATATGACCAAATCAACAGCAATTCAACGTTGGACAGGTAAAGTAACCTTTTATGTGTTTGTTGTTCTCTTTATACATCCATGGTTGTTACACAGATTATCGCGGAATCTCACGCTTTTCGCAGGTGGTGCTCTGCTTCTGAAACACTCCCGGTGGGGCAGGTCGGTGGGGCAGATCGCGGCGCACACGCTCCCGGTGTGATCAAATATGTACCTTACTTATGTGTGTGTAAATAATGCTGATATGAAAAACAACCAGTAGTCAATGTGCAAGCTGCCAATTGAATGGTGATTTAAGCTACTCTATTGGGTTCATATATTTGTAAATCTGACTTATGTAGTGTCAGTGCCTCACCAGCCACGAACCTCACCGCACGTCACTGCTTAACACCCATCGGTCCCAGCCAATTCCCCCTCCCTCTACCATTGCCGGTATTCCTGTACCCCTCCCACAACCACCGCCGGGCTCACTGTGCCTGTTATTTATTGATCATGGCATATTGTCAAGATAATTGTCTTTTACAGGCTCTGATTAAAAGATTGATACTACTGTCATATCACTGCCTTTTATTAGTACCGTTTTATGCTAGCTTAGTTTAGCATCAATTCTGGAAACGGAGGGAAACAGCTAGCCTGGCTCTGTCTGAAGGTTTAAAAATCGTCACTTATTTTACTAGTTTACTAGTTTACTAGTCTAATCTAAACTGGTATGATGAAGGGTCATGCAATATGTTGCCTGTTCTCATCACCACTTGTGTAATATGTGTAATGTGTGGTTGTGATGTGCCTTAGTTCATGTTGTTTTGTTTGTATGTCTTTTTGTTTCATTAGGGCCCGAGCACCGACGTAGTCGGGGTGAAGGACCTATTGTTATTCATTCTAATGTTTATTATTACTTTGCCAGTTTTGTTGCAAAAAGGAGGTGCCAGTTTTTTGCGAAAATTGCAGTCTGATTGGGGCATCCAGCTGCGGTATGAAATATTGGCTCGATAGCGCCCCCTATTGAGTAGCCCCAACATTGGGTTTCACCTAGCTGTATGAAATTTGGTAAGTATGTGTAACGTGATGGGACGTACAAACAAATCCTCTTGGAGTTATTCACTAAACCAAACAGGAAGTCGGCCATTTTGAATTTTATGACGTTTTTTGACCGTTTCAAGGCGCCGTACTTTAACAAACTCCTCCCAGAGATTTGATCCGATTGACTTCACATTTGGTCAGTATGCTCTTGAGAGCTTGGCTTTTAAAAGTTACTCAAAGATCAAAAAGTTATCAAAGTATGTATCCGTGGCGCGGCGGCAAAAAAACACCACTCGCCATGAAAAAGGAAGTTGTTATAACTCGGCCGTACATTTTCTAATCTGCTCCAAATCTCTCATATGTCAAAACATCCTGACTCAGAACACATCTATATGACAATTTAGAATCATAGTAATAGCTCCTCACAGATTAATCAGATCCCTCTCAAAAGTCTGAAGACCTTGATAATGCTTCATTGTGAAGATTGTAAGAATTTGTTGAAGGGCGGTGATGTGGCGGCTGGGCAAATCTCGATCCTTTGCCGTGAACAAATAAACTGATGTAACTCGACTCCACATCATCAAATCTTTACCATATTTCACATGTTTGATGAGACTCCAGTCCTGAAGACATCCACAGGTCAATTATGTATAATAGTCATAGCGCCAACTACTGGTAACAGGAAGTTAAAGTCTCTATACTTGGCTTGTTTCTCTTAGTAGGTAAATCAGATCAAATACACAAAAATGTAAGAAGTTCATAATACCAGTTCATGAAGCTTTTGATGTTTCGTCGAACGCCGTTGCTGTGGCGACGCAGTCTTCGCCGTGAAAAACGAAGTACATTTTGAGGGGCTAAAAATGCTCGAAACATAAGCAAACTTGGCACACAGATTACAAGCCCAAAATGTAGTTATATAATCTGATTTTATTTGTTCAGAGTGGCAAATTGGCTCGATAGTGCCCCCCTACAATATTTCAACGAGATTTCCATTTCCAGGTGCTGTACTACGAAATCCTCCTAGGGAATTAATCCGATGAGCTTAGAATTTGGTCAGAACAATCTAAAGACCGGAGCGATTAAAAGTTACTAAAAGCTTGAGGTTTCATTGAACAACATGGACTTGGTGTAGCAGCCATTTTACATGGTTCGCCATCATCCATCAAGCTGTTGTAACTCAAATGTACTTTGTCAAAACTGTCCCAAACTTGACATACTTGATTACTGTCATGATTTTAGGACTTCTGCATGCCAATATTAACTCATAGTCATAGCGCCACCTACTGGCAACCACGGACGTAAGCAGGATTCTATAATTACAGCGGCCCAAACACTGAACTTATTAAAAGGGTTTGTGGGCACACCGTGAGAGAAAGACTTCTCTGATATAAATATGTACAAACTAAGATGCTTGGAGAGCAAAAGTTAGATAACAGTGGTTCTCAAACCATGTCAGTGGGCATTAGTATAAATGATCTGTCCAGAGCATCTACATGAATCAGGTTAAATGTTACAATGAATGCTTCACAGTACAACCTAAAGTTACAGAAGAGCTTAAAATTAAAACAGTGTTAAATTAAAGTGTTCAAGTAAAAGCAAATGACACTACTGTTCTGTTAACTTTCATGCAAGTTCAAATACAATCAGCAGGACACTGCAGGGAGTTCAACCCCATCCCAGTGAACTGACAGTCTGTTATGTTACAAACACTGAAGCGCATTCACGCACATTCATTTTCTTAATGATCTTAACAAGCTTACATTTATGATTGGATCGTAGGTACACTCAAAACATTTGAGGCTTAAGACCTGGCAACATGATCTTGCTACGCTGCTGGTTGATGCAGGAAATATCATCTAACTCGTGCACGCAGTGTATGATGGTCACAGAAATGCATGGCTGCGTCACCCAGAGTCCTTCCAGTACCCTCGACATGCGTAAAGTTGCGAGGGCCCGATCAATGCTGCTTGCAGCTTTAATTAGGGCCCGAGCAACCGACAACGTCGGGCCAGCGAAGGCCCTATTGAAATTGTACTGGTTTTTATTAGGGCCCGAGCCACCGACAACGTCGGGCCAGCGAAGGCCCTATTGAAATTCGAATGTTTTTTATTATTAGGGCCCGAGCCACCGACAACGTCGGGCCAGCGAAGGCCCTATTGAGTTTCTAAGGGGTTTTATTATTATTAGGGCCCGAGCAACCGACAACGTCGGGCCAGCGAAGGCCATATTGAAATTGTATGGGGTATTATTAGGGCCCGAGCCACCGACAACGTCGGGCCAGCGAAGGCCCTATTGAAATTCTATGGGGTATTATTATTATTAGGGCCCGAGCACCGACGTAGTCGGAGCGGAGGACCTATTGTTATTCTAATGTTTTTTATTATTATTATTATTATTATTAGGGCCCGAGCACCGACGTAGTCGGAGCGGAGGACCTATTGTTATTGTAATGTTTTTTATTATTATTATTATTATTATTAGGGCCCGAGCACCGACGTAGTCGGAGCGGAGGACTTATTGTTATTCTAATATTTTTTATTATTAGGGCCCGAGCACCGACGTAGTCGGAGCGGAGGACCTATTGTTATTCTAATGTTTTTTATTATTATTATTATTATTATTATTATTATTATTATTATTATCGTACCAGTTTCATCGCAAAAAGGAGGTGCTTGGGACACTGGGAATCTTTTGAAATTTGGCACAAAATTCAATCGTGGTGAAAATTCCAGTATTATTGGGGTGTCCAGCTGCGGCATGACATTTTGGCTCGATAGCGCCCCCTACAGAGTAGCCCCAACTTTGGGTTTCACCTAGCTGTATGAAATTTGGTAGGTATGTGGAACGTGATGGGACGTACAAAAAAGTCAAAAGGAGGTATATCCTAAACCAAACAGGAAGTCGGCCATTTTGAATTTTATGACGTTTTTGGACCGTTTCAAGGCGCCGTACTTTAACGAACTCCTCCTAGAGATTAAACCCGATTGCCTTCAGATTTGGTCAGTATGCTCTTGAGACCTTGGCAGTGAAAATATACTCAAAGATCAAAAAGTTATCGAACTATGTGTCCGTGGCGTGGCGGCAAAAAAACACCATTCGCCATGAAACAGGAAGTTGTTGTAACTCGGCTGTACATTGCCTAATCTGCTCCAAATTTCTCAGATGTCATAACATCCTGACCCTGAACACATGTATATGACAATTTTGAATCATAGTAATAGCGCCACCTAGTGGCAACAGGAAGTCATAGGTTGTGTACTTTGACACCCTACTGCTCACAGATTAATCGGATCCCTCTCAAATGTTGTCACAAAAGCCTTAAGACCTTGATAATGCTTCATTGTGAAAATTGTAGGAAGTTGTCGAAGCGTGGCGACGTGGCGGCTCTGCGAATTTCGATCCTTCGCCATGAACGAATAAACTGATGTAACTCGACTCCGCATCATCAGATCTTTACCAGATTTCACATGTTTGAATAAATTCCAGGCCTGAAGACATCTGCAAGCCAATTTTGAATCATAGTCATAGCGCCACCTACTGGCAACAGTAAGTTAAAGTCTTTATACTTTGGCTTGTTTCTCTAAGTTGGAAAATCAGATCAACATCAAATTTGTTCCACACAAATGTAAGAAGTTCATAATGCCAGTTCTCTAAGCTTTGATGTTTCGTCGAACGCCGTTGCCGTGGTAACGCAGTCTTCGCCGTGAAAAACGATGGTCATTTGGAGAGGTTAAAAAAGCTCAAAACACAAGCAAACTTGACACACAGATCACAAGGCCAAAATGTAGTTCTATAATATGATTTTATTCAATCAGAGTGTTAAATCGGCTCAATAGCGCCCCCTACAAAATTTCGACGAAGCAGCCCTCGCAGTACGTTTCACATAGATTAACAAAATTTGGTAGGCACATGTATCACATGTGGACTTAAATAAAAGTCTCTTGGGGCCATGCCCTAAACCCAACCGGAAGTCAGCCATTTTGAATTTAGTCTGAATTTCTAGTGTCGTTTTTTCAATTTCCAGGCGCTCTACTTTAACGAACTCCTCCCAGGGAATTAATCAGATCAACTTAGAATTTGGTCAGTACAATCTAAAGACCTTTGTGATTAAAAGTTACTCAAAGCTTGTTGTTTCGTGAAATGCCGTTGCCGTGGCAACGCATTCCTCGCCATGAAAAACAAAGGTGTTTTTGAGGGGCTAAAAATACTCAAAATAAAATCAAACTTGTCACACACATTTAAAATCCTGAATGTAGTTATCTGATGTGATTTTAATGCTTCAGAGTGGCAACTCGGCTCGATAGCGCCCCCTACAATATTTCGACGATGCAGCCCTCGCAGTACGTTTCACCTAGATGTATAACATTTGGTAAGCAGATGTATCACACGTGGATTTAAAAAAAAGTCGTAGGGGTCCATGCTCTAAACCCAACCGGAAGTCAGCCATTTTGAATTTTGTATGAATTTCTCGTGTATTTTTCCCATTTCCAGGTGCTGTACTACGAACTAGTCCGAGGTAATTAATCAGATCAGCTTAGAATTTGGTCAGAACAATCTAAAGACCTTTGTGATTAAAAGTTTAGAATTCATCAAACATGGACTTGGTGTAGCGGCCATTTTACATGGTTCGCCATCATCCATCAAGCTGTTGTAACTCAACTGTACTTTGTCAAAACTGTCCCAAAGTTGACATGCTTGATTACTGTCATGATTTTAGGACATCTGCATGCCAATATTAACTCATAGTCATAGCGCCACCTACTGGCAACCACAGACGTAAGCAGGATTCTATAATTACAGCGGCCCAAACACTGAACTTAATAAAAGGGTTTGTGGTCACACCATGAGAAAAAGACTTCTCTGATCTAAATATGTGCAAACTAAGATGCTTGGAGAGCAAAAGTTAGACAACAGTGGTTCTCAAACCATGTCAGTGGGCATTAGTATAAATGATCTGTCCAGAGCTTCTACATGAGAATCAGGTTAAATGTTGTAATGAATGCTTCACACTACAATCTAAAGTTACAGAAGAGCTTAAAATGAAAACAGTGTTAAATTGAAGTGTTCAAGTAAAAGCAAATGACACTACTGTTCTGTTAACTTTCATGTAAGTTCAAATACAATCAGCAAGACACTGCAGGGAGTTGAACCCCATCCCAGTAAACTGACAGTTTGTTATGTTTCAAACATTGAAGCGCATTCACGCACATTCATTTTCTTAATGATCTTAACAGGCTTACATCTATGATTGTATTGGGGGTACACTTAAAAACATTTGAGGCTTAAGACCTGGCAACATGATCTTGCTGCGCTGCTTGTCGACGCAGGAAAAATCATCTAACTCGTGCACACAGTGTATGACGGTCACAGAAATGCATGGCCGCGTCAACCAGAGTCCTGCCAGTACCCTCGACGTGCATGAAGTTGCGAGGGCCCGATCAATGCTGCTTGCAGCTTTAATTTGATTTAAAATCTCTTGCGCTTGTGCATGCTCCATCGGAGCATCGAGCGTAACTTTATACGGGGCAGTGCGGCTGTAATGGCAGTAATTGAGTCTTGTTTGTTGATACTGTGGGGAGGAGTGCTGGTGGTGAGTCCGTGTTAGGAACTGAAAATAGCATCTGGTGCGGTAGTCATACTGGTGGTGTGTGAGCGGAGCCTGTGTCATACTGCTGAGGCCACTGTCCTTTAAAGCCTCACTCATGCTCTATGTTTCACTCTCTCTAAACCTAGAATTTCTATGTGCAAAGCATCATATTGATTGTGGTTGATAGTGGAGCATACATTTCATTCTATGGACCCTGATCAACTCCTATTTGCTACTCGTGGTTTGTACACTCATTTTTTTGGGACAAAGCATACTGGAGAGACAAAGAGGGCGTAGTCAGAGAAGCCCCACTTTCATTCAGAAATCAACTGTTATGGTCTACAACTGAGTGGAATAACAAAGACTTGCTGATTAGCAGATTTCCACACGAAAACTGGGATACCGCACTACAACAGCTGTAGACTCCCCGAGTGGTGGGGCCAGCGTTGCATGCATTGTTGGGTGTATCTGGAATATGTGCTGCAGTGATTCCAGTGTTTAGCCAGATAGACAACGATTTAACAAAACTAACAAATGCGCTGGTGGAAATACTCTGCTTGGAGTATCAGGTTTTAAAATTCACATTCGGGCTGGGCGGTATGACCAAAAATGTATATCACGGTATTTTGTAAGATAGATCACGGTATATCATGGTATTTTTTGGCGTATTAACGCATTAATGAATTAACGCCGAAAATCATTTTATCGAGCATTTAATTATTAAGCGGACATTTTTAACACAAGAACCAACGGCAGCGAGCAGTGAACAGCTGTTTGTGTGGCGTGTCTTCCGTCTCTTCCTGCTTCCTTCACCTACATTCCCCTGGGTCCTAAGACCCTCCAAGTACAGCTTCTTATGACCCTCTATGTACCAACATCCATTTATAACAAATACCACACATATTACAAGGTAATCAGCGTTGCATATGTGTCTAACCAAAATACCCCAAAAAGCAAAAAAAAATTATTTAAATTCTTTTTTTAGAATTTTTAAAGTGTTTTTGTTTGTATTATGTATAATAAGCATATAATTTAGTTATCGCTACTGATAATTTAACAAACATAAAAATATGACGTAGATAGGTTTGCAGTTTTCAAGGTGTACATTTCAGATATGCATCTATTACACACATGAAAATAACTCACGTTTTCTGCTGAGGTGATGTAAGTTGCTCGTGTTTCCACCAGCAGCAACAACAGTGGCTCCAAACTCGCAAAACGTTAGATTTTTTAAAACCAAAACACTTCCAAACAGCAGACACAGCTCCTCTCTTGGGAACACACTCTATTGGTGCATCTCCGGTCTCTTTGTTCCTCTTGCATCGCTCTTTTCTGTTCTTTAAGTAACACGACGGAGCCTTTCCCAGCTATTAGCAGACTGTTGTGCTAACGGCTAGCTACCAAGCTGTACCCAGCATGCTGTTCGGCGGTGAAATTTTATAAATGTACAATTATTAGTGTTACAAATTGTTTATGTGTCACAAAATGTTGTGTGCCGTGGTGTTGCCCTATTAAAGAGCGTTAGTTGTGGGTTATTAATTGTTGTGTTATGAAGTTATAACCATAATTTAGGGGTCCCTCTCACTACATAAGTAGCTCCAACCGTAGCACCCTTTGTGGCGAACAATATATTTTGCTTCCTGTTGAAGAGTGACAGCAGTTGTTTTGGCAATACCGGTATGACGGTATATGAAAAATTCATATCATACGGGAAATTAAAACCGGTATACCGGTTCAACCGGTATACCACCCAGCCCTAATTCACATAACGATTATACTGAGAGTGGTAAACTGGTGTACATCTGACGAGGCAGAGGCCAACGCGTACCAAGGCCTAAACTGTCTAAATTTATTAAATGTGCCAGCATTTTCACACGGTAGGTAAAATCAAATCAACTTTGAATTGGATAGTACCGTCTGAAGACGTCACCCAGAAATTTCAGTCAGCTGAAATGACAGGATTGACTCCATTAGTTAAAGTGGTACACGATCATGCTGTAAGTATAGCCCTGAATCAGCAGTGTATGACCAAGTGGCATAAGAAGTCCCAAAGACAGTGGCCACTCACTTGGAGCACTGAAGTAAAAGCTTTGCAAGCGGTTGAAAAGTATCTTGATAACAAAGACATAAAGTTCAAGAACAAAGACACAGTGAAAGGGAAAGTCATGGCAGAAGCAAGAAAAGTGCAGAACTCTCCATCTGGTGGTGACAATGGGGTATTACAACGGTATCCACTTCAAGCGCCACTGATGAAAACACTTGATGACTCCATGCCTCCATCTGTTGGTCAACCAGTATTTACAATAACAACCTACCCAATCACCACAGACTGCTACTGTTCCTGTTGAATACACACACAAGCTGGGGGTACATCATCCCGGAATGCAGTATACTTGCAACTCATGGCAAATGTGCCAATCCCGTGCAATTATATGACAACACCAGCAGCTACGGACGAAGCTCATCAGTGGCCAAACTCAAATCCATTTCGCCAATTTTACAATCTTGCCTTCAACAGCTGCCCAACAACAGAGACTCAACCTAATGAACCATAAGTCCAAGGCTTCAACGCCTAATGCTAAAGCAGAGCCTTGTGACTACGAGAAGAATAACAAAAGGATAGAGTCAATTGAAGCCTACCACTCCTCAGCTGAAGGAGACAATTCTAATATGACCCCTCAAAAAAGTGATTTAGAAGGAGCCAGCAAGGTTGGCAGCATATTTCACTCATCAGACCGTCCACACGGAAAGGCTGCTGTTACTGCGTCCTTGAAGATTAAAGAAGAGAGAAAAATTCTCCCATAATACTCAGATCAGAAGAATTGTCCCACCTAGCAACCAACAAGCTCAAGATGACGAGCAAGCTCCTCACTCCCTATAAAGGGTGGATACCAACACTGAGGCCTTGAACCTCCCTAACCAATGTAAAGGAAGTGACTCCCCCAAAAGGACCATTTCCTTGCAGGATTTCTGGAGAAATCATAGTGGAACCCTTACGGAAGCACAAGCCAGAGCACAAGCAGCAGCGCAACATCAGAAACAACATGTGTAATCACTGACAAACACTGATGAGATGGACTACGTGGGTCTGCCCTTGCAATATGGATCATTCCCATCACCAGCAATCCACACAACCACTTTGGCCACCTCAAAGGCTCTAAGAAATCTGGCCGACCTGTGCGCACCAGACCGCTATGGTTTAGTGAACCATGTGGACAACAAAATAATGACCATGACGATTGCCACAGCAAGCCGCTCCGAACCTTATGGCAGGCCATCAAAGACACATCCAAAGAACCCGACCCAAGTAAAATGAACCAATACAAGTGGACTCCAGATACTCCCATACAGGACTTCCAAACAAAATGCAAGGAACACATACTCAGCGACTGGAATGAGTCCACATTCACCACACTATTCTTCATTGAAAAACTGATCCAACCTATGCCATACAAAGTGAAAGAAGATATACAAGATGTAGCGAGTTTCAATACAAAGCCCTGGGTGGAGTGCCAAAATGACTTTGTTCACTATGCCAACACATACCAAAGACCTTAAAAGAAACATGAGGAAGAAATGCAAGCCTTAGCATTGCAGCTGGCTAAGAGCAGAGAGACAGTGGGATTTTCCAGGGTAGAGTCTGGATTATACTTCTTTAACAGGATGAATAGGCTTAAAGGTCTTATGCCCTTAGGGGTGACTAGAAGACCCTTTTGCTATCAGAAGACAGCAGAAAGCTGAATCGTGAATATACCTGTTACAGCAGGAGTGTCAGACCTTTTCATTGAATTTAAATTTGTATGTGATTGTTGTGAGAAAACTTTAATACCACGGCCTTACCATTTGTAAGTGGCTGAAACCAAACAAAAGACTCTGGTTCTTTAGAACAATTTAACCCTCTTCCCCTGTCCATTAACCGTGTGAAACATATGTGACAACTGAATTTACCAGAGGCATTTTTTTAGGCCTCTGCTTGAAAATAGCATACCCATACTAAAATGAGTATAGTTTTGCAACTGTAAAGGCTATTTTAATAGTTTTGGTATTAAATAATATCAGTATATATCTTACTGGTTAAGAGTACATTAAGATGGCACACTGCACAAATTTAAATTTTTAATTTCCGCCTTAAAAAAAAGGAATGACGATTTTTTAGGAATGATGTAGATCCAAGCTTTAAACCTTCCCCAGATCATAGCACAATATGTTAAGAGTCTCTCTGCAAAGTTGTACTTTGATAAAGTGAAGCATTCAAGAGATAGAGAGGTTTTAGTACAGAGATTTCAGGCGAGGATTCCAAAATTTCAACATTTACACATGTCGCACAATGTGTGCTATTCTAATTTTACCATGTACCAAACTATATATTTCATATATATCACTAATGGTGGTCAATACATCTAAATAGAGCAGTTTGGGCTTTATTTGAAGGCCAGGATCCTTTCTAAGCCCTTTCTAAATCTCTGTGTTCATTCAAATTTTTTTCAGATTCAGCTCTCTCTCTCTGTTCAGGGCTGTGAATCCACCCCCCTTGGCCTGATTTCTGCCATTGTGACCTCCTTCAGAGCGTTGGAGCCAATAGAATGGGATGGCGGTTTGACTTGTTTGTGTTGGATGGCTTGTAACTTGACGATGGTTTGACGGAGAGAGAAATGGATATTGCCGTAATCTGTGTGAAATGGACATGCTCGTACATGTAACGTTTTCATTGTTAGCATGTAGCTAACGGTCGCTAGCAGATGGAATGCCTCGAAACGGCAGACTCCTGGCGAATTATGAATTTCATATTTTGGTAATTTGTTTAGTTGGCTGTTAGAGTTGTGTTTGTTTTATGTAAAAATGGCTTAGATAATGTTCTAGCCCCGTTTCTGAGGTTTTTCCAGGACTATAACATCATTATATTCATTCTTCGTGGGTTCATTGGCATTAACTTTGTACACTAAATTCTGTACGTTTCTGTACGCTTGCATCCAAATGGGGGACGCTCGGGCTATACTGTTAAGGTAAGTTCCATGGGTGAAGACTTGGCAGTGTTAGTCATAAATGGTGAGAAGTTCACAATAGGCAATAGTAAAGTATAGACGATGTACATAACTATTCATACTGGGTGTTAGGGTTACATCCTACTGAGAGCACCTAGGGCGTAGCCGTACAAGACTCTCAGAAAGACAATAATTCCGAAATCCTAACGACTCAGCTACGGGGTGAGATAAAAGGTGCGCAAGTTTGTCCCGCTTTCCCCGGGGCAGGATCCATTCACGCTACACCAGGAACAAGATTCCAAGTAGGGCCGTCAGGACAACGTAGAAGGGGTGGAGCCAGATTTAGATACGGACCGCTGGATAACCTGATGAGATCTGCCCCACATGGACCGCCCAAGTCAACACCACAGCCTGCTGGGAATGGCCATGACCTCCAAAGCAGCTGGGAATATAAGTAACATAAGGTACATCAGTACCAGACGGCTATACAAGATTATAACGAGAAGCAATCCTTTTGTGTTGGAACTGTGCTGAATCCGGACATATGAGACGCAACTGTCCAAGACCATATAATCCACAAGCATATTATAGTCCACCAGTCTGGACAGCAGTCACAGGAAAGACAGATGCAGCAGCCTCCATCTACAGTATGGAACCCTGGCATGCCCCCCCTAGTGTTAATACTAGGGGTGCCCAGAGGAGCCAGAAGAGAAGTACATGCTCAGTGTGCAAACAGATTCATCGCTGAAAGAGCCCACCGTGATTCTTGACATCAACGGAAGAAAAACTAAGCCATTCCTGGTGAACTCAGGTGTAACCTATTCCAGCGTTGCTGTGATGGATGGTCAACTCCTCCCTTTATCCACAGAAACAATGTGTGTCACACTGGGAAAAGACAAGTTTCATATTTCACTGAGCCACAACAGCTAACCTTGGATCCTAAGACTGTATATTTTCCATTGTTGTACTTCCCCACGGCTCCATGTAATCTTCTGGGGAGAGAACTACTGTGTAAAGTGGGTGCCACAATACATTGCAGTACTACTGGAGTGTTCGATGCACAAGATTCTAATCACGCACAAATGATGACACAACTAAACCACTGTGATCCACATTCCCTGAGCACTGTCGCCTGGTTAGATGTGCAACCAAAATCTATGCTCTGGACCCAGTTTCTAACTTGGGAGTCCATAGATTCTCTCACTACGTCTAGAATACTCCGTGGTCCAGGATCCACTACTCTGTACACTACATTATGATCCTCGAGTAGATGACAAAGATTATGAAGCCTTATGGATGACGACAATGATGGACACTGAACATGGCCTCAAGATAACTGAATAACTGATGAACTGTCTGCCTGATATCACCCTGGTGATTTACAACACAACACTGCACCACATGTGTCCCTCATGTTCTCACCGCACCATTTTTCCAAACAAGGACTTGACGCACAATGGATACCAACTGACAACTCCTACACCCATAGAACGGCGGATGGAACCATGACCAGGATACCGTTGGTAGCGTATGCCTCAACACTTCCACAGCGTGTTTTCCTTTATAGAAGATCGGTGAACCAGCTGATGGGTATCGCGTCGCCTGATAATAGACAATAAGATGTCAGACCGCCTGATCATTCACTGCTGAATGACTTACCATTGTGTACAAAACATTCCACAGATGTTGGATTCATGAACTCTGGAAAAGTACAAATCCAACTCAAACCAAATGCCACCCTTCCAAGAAAAAAACAAAACCCTCTATCCCATGTACAAACGTCCGGGATAAGAAACCATTTGCGGCCTACTTGAGGTGGTGGTAGCAAAAATGTCTTAAGTACCTGACCGTTCGACTCTACTGTCAGGGATTCCACCAGACACTAAGTAATACACTGTCATTGACTTGTGTTCTTCATCTTTCAGCGAGCCTCTTCATCCAGACTCACGGCACCTGTTTGCATTTACCTTTGATGGAGTTCAAAATCGGTATATGCGCCTTCCACAAGAGTACAGAGAATCTCCATCAATCTTTAACCGCCTGTTGGCCTCTGATCTATCTTCAATTGATCTTCCATCAACTGTTATCCAATCGTTGATAATATACAAATTAGTTAATTATCACAGGAGCTAGTGCTGGGCGGTATGACCAAAAATTTGTATCACGGTATTTTTAAAGATTCTGGCGGTTTCACGGTATTTTTTTCTCCCTTGACTGGGTTTTTATATAGGTTTATAGTGGCTTACTCTACTGTCAGGAGTACATTGAATATAAAAACATTTTAATGTCATCATGTTTAAAGGCTTTGATTACTAGAGGGTTTGCTTTGCCCCCACAACATGTTACAATATATGAAGGAATCAGAATGCATGAAACAGTTGCAGAATGTACACAATTTTTATTGTGCAAACTGCAACGTAGTAAAAACAATTTTAAGATAGTTGTATAAACACTATAAACTGACCTACACTGTACATACACTACACTGTACACTAAAAGTGGGCGACTGTACGTAGCTCCGCTTCCAGCTTGCTTCGGTGTTGTTTGTATAATGTTGGGATCGCTGTTTGGCTGAAGTATTTTTACCCCGGTAAGACATAGCTTGTATCCAGTGTTTTAATCATTGCTCTGAACCCGTCTTTCTCGACTGTCCATATCCTTGCAGAGCTGGATCGTTATTGCGGTTGTAATGTCGCACCACCGCGTGCTTTTCTTGTCATATGCAGTGCCTCTTCAAGCAATGTCTGACCCTTTGGCTTCACTGTTTCACATGCGCTAACGTTACTGGTTGACAGCCTCGAAAAAAACTTCCAAACAGCAGACACAGCTCCTCTCTTGGGCACACATTGTATTGGTGCATCTCCGATCTCTCTTTGTTCATCCTGCATCGCTCTTTTCTGTTCTTTAATGTAACGTTACTGTAGCGACGGAGCCTCTCCCAGCTGTTAACAGACTAGCTAACAGGCTAGCTCGCGAGCTGTACCCAGCATGCCGTTCGGCGGTGTACTTTTATAAATGTACAATTATTAGTGTTATAAATTGTTTGTGTCACAAACTGTTGTGTGCCGTGGTGTTGCCCTGTTAAATATAGTTAGTTGTGGATTATTAAACTTAGGGGCCCCTCTCAATACACAACTAGCGTTAGCTTTGACCCTAGCACTCTTCGCGCGAACAATATATTTTGCTGCCTGTTTCAAGACCTTATGTCTGAACCTTTGAATGCTCCTTTATATACACAGGCTGCTGCTTGCTGATTGGGACAATTCTCACACTAGTTTGTTGTTTGCGCCTGTTTCATTGAAACCACAGGTGTTCTATGTGGCACATGAAATATCAAATGTGGCCAGGGGGGAGTTAATGAAAGTCTTGCAGAGCACCTGGTGGTCACTTTACATGCTTCGTTACAGTCATGCGAAATGTGCGCAAACACTGTACCATACTGGACCCCCATTAGATTTGCCTTGGTCTGTGAGTAGGAAGGGACAACCGTGGCGATATCGCAAGTCCAAGAGAGGCGTCCAATTTTATGTGTAGCGTTGCCATTGCAACCGTTTTAGCTAACTTCATTATAAACTAAACTTGCAGCAAATCGTGGACTCACTGAGGTGAGGTTTTGCAGTAACGAATAAAATTATGATTGGGGTAGTAACATTACAAAACATAGAGAGTCATAGTAAATGAGTAAAATTGAACAACTTATTGCTTCATCCCAGCCCAGTATCGTGGGGAGTTCATGAAATAGTCACGAAACAAACAGGATTTTGGTGACTTTCAACCATGTGGCGTGTCCCAAAGTGTTGTGGTTTTGTTGCCTAAACTCAACTGTACGTACTTATTTTAAGCCCAACCATGATGTTTTCTTAAACTTAACCAAGTGGGTTTTTTTGCCGATTGTTTTGTTATGTAATGTCGTCCTGAAAAAAAATTCATACCGAGTGACATTAAAAAAAAAACAAAAGAGCCATTAGATTGTGTTTGCTGACTTTTTAACAGCCTTGTGACTGTGTTGTTAATCCAGACTCATATCACAGCGCAGGAAAGCACAGTGCCATCGCCAGAAGAGTGACAACTTTGTTCGGCTCATTTACTGTAACCATGTAGCATTAAAGCAAGATCAGCAAGCTAAATAGCTTACTAATGAGCCGACAATTGGTTAGTTAGCTGGCTTGCTAATTCTGTCATGCTTTAATGCTACACTGGTGAGCATTGAGAAAATGAGCCAAACAAAAGGCTGGTGGGTCTAACAGTCCTTCAACCTAACTCCCTGCTGCTCCGGAGAAAGGCAAGCTACCTAGCTAACTAGCCAGCCATCCGTCTCCAGGGCTGCGCCTACTCTCTTCCTGGCAAGCTGCGACAACAATTTAAGCCTGCATTTTCATTTGAACTACCATGGAGTAGTAGTTCAATGTCTGTCCTACTCCTATTCTATTTCTATTGGCCTGATTATTTTCCTTATGGATCTGTGGGCTGACCTGTGAGTCGATGACAAAGATTAGCGCTCCGGTGCCTCTGAAGATCATTTCATAGTCAAAGGTGGGGTCGAAGAAGTCGATCTGGCCAGGGAAGTCCCAGATCTGGAAGCTGACGAAGGAGCTGCTGGACACGTCCTCTCTGCAGATCTTGTTGGTGCTCTCCAGGAACAGGGTCTCGTTGGGCGACATTTTATGGAAAACCACCTTCTGGATGGAGGACTTCCCACTCCTCCTCAGGCCCATCAACAGTATTCGCGGTTTGACCTCTCCATTCAGAGAATCGCTGAAGCCCAACACTATACAACAGCAAAGGAACAGAGACATTAAACAGCTTCAAGGGGGACTGAGTTTACATGACAGGAGTATAGGAGGATATGGCCTCAAAATAATATCATGATATGGCAGCGTGATTCTGGGATAACAATATTCATGACAATGTGATTAAATACTAGCAAATACTACTAAACCAAACAACAACCAAACCAGACCAAATTTACTTGTGTACCAAAATACTCTTTCCCCTCTCTGTCTGTGTGTGTGTGTGTGTGTGTGTGTGTGTGTGTGTGTGTGTGTGTGTGTGTGTGTATGTGTGTGTGTGTGCGTGTGTCACATTCTTGCTTCTGAACCACATATCTGGAACAAAGTCCCAGAAAGCTGCAGGTCTGCAGAGACCCTCAGCTCCTTTCAATCAAGATTGAAAACTTTTCTGTTTGCTGCTGCCTTTGATTGAACCACATTCAAGGATTTTAATCAATTTCTGCATTTTACTTCTGTTGTATTTTATTTCTTAAACTGCACTGCACTGTTTTTAGCTTTTTAGTGTTTTAATGACTGTTTTTAATGTTTCAATGAATGTTCTTAATTAGGGCCCGAGCACCGACGTAGTCGGAGCGGAGGACCTATTGTTATTCTAATGTTTTTTATTATTATTATTATTATTAGGGCCCGAGCACCGACGTAGTCGGAGCGGAGGACCTATTGTTATTCTAATGTTTTTTATTATTATTATTATTATTATTATTATTATTATTAGGGCCCGAGCACCGACGTAGTCGGAGCGGAGGACCTATTGTTATTCTAATGTTTTTTATTATTATTATTATCGTACCAGTTTCATCGCAAAAAGGAGGTGCTTGGGATACTGGGAATCTTTTGAAATTTGGCACAAAATTCAATCGTGGTGAAAATTCCAGTATTATTGGGGTGTCCAGCTGCGGCATGACATTTTGGCTCGATAGCGCCCCCTACAGAGTAGCCCCAACTTTGGGTTTCACCTAGCTGTATGAAATTTGGTAGGTATGTGGAACGTGATGGGACGTACAAAAAAGTCAAAAGGAGGTATATCCTAAACCAAACAGGAAGTCGGCCATTTTGAATTTTATGACGTTTTTGGACCGTTTCAAGGCGCCGTACTTTAACAAACTCCTCCTAGAGATTAAACCCGATTGCCTTCAGATTTGGTCAGTATGCTCTTGAGACCTTGGCAGTGAAACGATACTCAAAGATCAAAAAGTTATCGAACTATGTGTCCGTGGCGTGGCGGCAAAAAAACACCATTCGCCATGAAACAGGAAGTTGTTGTAACTCGGCTGTACATTGCCTAATCTGCTCCAAATTTCTCATATGTCATAACATCCTGACCCTGAACACATGTATATGACAATTTAGAATCATAGTAATAGCGCCACCTAGTGGCAACAGGAAGTCATAGGTTGTGTACTTTGACACCCTACTGCTCACAGATTAATCGGATCCCTCTCAAATTTTGTCACAAAAGCCTTAAGACCTTGATAATGCTTCATTGTGAAAATTGTAGGAAGTTGTCGAAGCATGGCGACGTGGCGGCTCTGCGAATTTCGATCCTTCGCCATGAACGAATAAACTGATGTAACTCGACTCTGCATCATCAGATCTTTACCAGATTTCACATGTTTGATTAAACTCCAGGCTTGAAGACATCTGCAAGCCAATTTTTAATCATAGTCATAGCGCCACCTACTGGCAACAGTAAGTTAAAGTCTTTATACTTTGGCTTGTTTCTCTAAGTTGGAAAATCAGATCAACATCAAACTTGTTCCACACAAATGTAAGAAGTTCATAATGCCAGTTCTCTAAGCTTTTGATGTTTCGTCGAACGCCGTTGCCGTGGTAACGCAGTCTTCGCCGTGAAAAACGATGGTCATTTGGAGAGGTTAAAAAAGCTCAAAACACAAGCAAACTTGACACACAGATCACAAGGCCAAAATGTAGTTCTATAATATGATTTTATTCAATCAGAGTGTTAAATCGGCTCAATAGCGCCCCCTACAAAATTTCGACGAAGCAGCCCTCGCAGTACGTTTCACATAGATTAACAAAATTTGGTAGGCACATGTATCACATGTGGACTTAAATAAAAGTCTCTTGGGGCCATGCCCTAAACCCAACCGGAAGTCAGCCATTTTGAAATTTCTATGAATTTCTAGTGTCGTTTTAGACATTTCCAGGGGCTCTACTTTAACGAACTCCTCCTAGGGAATTAATCAGATCGACTTCAAATTTGGTCAGTACAATCTAAAGATCTTTGTGATGAAAAGTTACTCAAAGGTTGTTGTTTCGTGAAAGGCCGTTGCCGTGGCGATGCATTCTTCGCCACGAAAAACAAAAGTGTTTTTGAGGGGCTAAAAATGCTCAAAACGTAACCAAACTTGTCAAACACATTTAAAATCCTGAATGTAGTTATCTGATGTCATTTTAATGCTTCAGAGCGGCAAGTTGGCTCGATAGCGCCCCCTACAATTTTTTGACGATGCAGCCCTCGCAGTACGTTTCACCTAGCTGTATAAAATTTGGTAAGCAGATGTATCACATGTAGACTTAACAAAAAGTCTTAGGGGTTCATGCTCTAAACCCAACCGGAAGTCAGCCATTTTGAATTTTGTATGAATTTCTCCTGTTTTTAACCATTTCCATGTGCTGTACTACGAACTCCTCCTAGGGAATTAATCCGATCAACTTAGAATTTGGTCAGAACAATCTAAAGACCGTAGCGATTAAAAGTTACTAAAAGCTTGAGGTTTCATCAAACAACATGGACTTGGTGTAGCAGCCATTTTACATGGTTCGCCATCATCCACGAAGCTGTTGTAACTCAACTGTACTTTGACAAAACTGTCCCAAACTTGACATGCTTGATTACCGTCATGATTTTAGGACTTTTGTATGCCAATATTAACTCATAGTCATAGCACCACCTACTGGCAACCACAGAAGTAAGTAGGATTCTTTAATTACAGCAGCCAAAACACTGAATTTATTTAAAGGGTTCGTGTGCACACCATGAGAAAAAGACTTCTCTGATCTAAATATGTGCAAACTAAGATGCATGGAGAGCAAAAGTTAGACAACAGTGGTTCTCAAACCATGTCAGTGGGCATTAGTATAAATGATCTGTCCAGAGCTTCTACATGAAAATCACGTTAAATGTTACAATGAATGCTTCACACTACAATCTAAAGTTATAGAAGAGCTTAAAATGAAAACAGTGTTAAATTAAAGTGTTAAAGTAAAAGCAAATGACAATACTGTTCTGTTAACTTTCATGTAAGTTCAAATACAATCAGCAGGACACTGCAGGGAGTTGAACCCCATCCCAGTAAACTGACGGTCTGTTATTTTATAAACACTGGAACACATTCACACATTCATTTTCTTAATGATCTTAACAGGCTTACATTTATGATTGTATCGGAGGTACACTCAAAACATTTGAGGCTTAAGACCTGGCAACATGATCTTGCTACGCTGCTGGTTGAGGCAGGAAATACTGTTTAACTCGTGCATGCAATGTATGATGGTCACAGAAATGCATGGCCGCGTCAACCAGAGTCCTGCCAGTACCCTCGACGTGCGTGAAGTTGCGAGGGCCCGATCAATGCTGCTTGCAGCTTTAATTGTTTTTAAATCTCCTTTTCTTTTGCATTATGTTTTGATGCTTTTAATGGTTTTATGTGAAGCACTTTGAATTGCCTTGTTGTTGAAGTGTGCTATACAAATAAACTTGCCTTGCCTTGCCTTTGACACTGTGACCTTGATGGCTCCATGTTGAGGAATGGCGAATGTCAATGTACAGTAAATAAGTCAATGAAACAGTGCTTGGTAAAACAACAGCTCACTGATTGTGTTTCAAACAGACTATGTAAAGATCTTTATATACACACTATGATTTATACAGCCCCCCCCCCCCCCCCCCCCCCCCCCACACACACACACACACGCATAATCACTACTGTGCAGACTCTGGCTCAAAATGATGTCACTAGCGCTAGATGGCAGCTCCTGTATCTTGGATATTTGGGCTACATTTCTGTACAGTGGGAGGAAGTGGAGATGTGTCTTTCAACTTAATAAGCAGTCTGTGGCTGTAACAGACAATTGACAGACAGCAAGTACTGAACTTCTCCCTTCTTTTCCTTTTTTCATTCTTAACACAATTTGTTTCTGTCTCTTCCAGGACAGACTGTCTCACGATGTTTAGCATTATCTCCAAATGTAAAGAGTAAGTAAACCCCCAAACCACTTTTTAAAAATTAAAACCAACATGTATTGGTAGTAGTGATGTTAAATGAACCAACCCTCATTCAGTCAGTCAAATCACTGCACTTCTGTTTCAGCCGCATTAACTCGGAGTACTGCTGGCTGACAGCATGACTTTTTACAAACCTCAAGCCAAGTCTAGTCCCACCATGTGCTCCTATTGTGGTGTCAGGCAGCCACATTTTACATTATATCAGCTACAACATAGCTGGAACATTTGTTCAAAAGTACCTCAAAATGATGTCAACTGCATCTTCTTTGAACGTACTTAAAACAAAGTTTACTTCCTTCTACCATCATGTTACTGGCTATAGGCCTGCTTTAATATTTGAATCTAGTCTAGAATAATTAAACAGCTTTTGTTATAGCTTTGGCAATGACAAACAACTGCTCACAACATGCTAATTACTAAAAGTTATTCTGCAGTAAATGGACTGTAACAGCTCAAATAGTTTGAATGCCAAAACCATAAATAAAACACAGGAAGTTGAAGATGTTATGTTCCAAATATAGAAAGTCACTATTAAAGTGTGAAAACAAATCATCTGTTTACTAGCTGTCACATCAAGTTTAAACTCAAACTTCATAGCAAGGAGGTCAATTGCAAGAAACCTTCTAAGCTATTACGTAAAGTTACAATTAACAGTAATTTTAATCTTTAAAAATGATGCAAACTAACGGCTAAATTACCAGCTGACGCAGAGTGAAATAGTGTAACACAGAAAGGAGGGGAAAGGACAGACTAGCTAACGTTAGGAGCAGTAACATAACACTCCGCAGAGAGATGTCTCAGAGCAAAGCAGAGCCCCCCCTTCCCTCGCTCTCTGCCCGTATGTGACCTTCCCGAGCAGCGGAAATATCCGTCTAGCAGTACCTCCGTCCTCACAGCCCAGCTCGGCGTCTGAAAACGCCTCCAGGTCATCTTCGTTGTCGTAATATCCCGCCGCAGCCGAGTCTTCTTCCTCCTCGTCGTCCTCCGCGCTCAGCGCTGCGCCCCTCTCGCTCGTCATGCCGACTCCCTCTTCTCGTCGTTGGGTTTGGATTTAATGCGCCTCGCGGTGTCCAACTTTCCCCACTTTGTCACCTGATACGTGAGAGCCATGCCGGTGACCTTTCACCTCCCGCTGCCTCCAGTCCGACACACTGCAGCTGCATGGCGAGGGGTCCAGGAGTATTTTTATTTCTGCCGGCTTTCTGGATCAGACCAAATCAAGTGGCTGTTTTTTAATATATTTATATTCAAATAAATACAAGCGATTTAGCCATGTTTTAACTAGTTTGCTACCAATATTGATAATAATAATAATAATAATAATAGTAGTATGGCATAAAGCCAATCTATCAACACTTCTATTTCCTATTTTACTTAAATATGGAAAATCTTTGTTTGTTTTGGCCATTACATTTTGGGTTTTTTGGAATCAGGTGACATGAAAGGGAATGCTGAATGACACTTGTAGCTGACCAAAATGTTACAATTAACTTTTATGAACTGAAAACACACGAAAGGGTAAAAGCTATAAGAGAAAAACATGGACAACTCAAAGTAGGGTCATTTTCCCATAGACTTGTATACAATAATATTTATTGTAGCACCAAGAGGAGTCTGAAAATGTAAGTTTTCAACCGGAAATTGCACCGGTTCCTTTTTTAGCCTGACGTTTTTACTTTAAATCATTAAAGTGGTGTTCAATTGTGAAGAGCATCTTGTTGAACAAAACGTGTAAGTATCATAAACGTTTGTTTGCCACAGAGCTTTTTCTTTCTGCAATAATCCAATATCCAATGGCAGAATCCCATTGGCTTTTTTGTCAAGGGAACCAGTGTGATGCTAAGATGATGCTACAGAAATATGTCATCTCTGCAGCACTGGATCTATTTGATGAATTTAGTGTTCACCAGACCATGAATGAGACAATAATTAGGAGTGCTAGGAGACTACTGTGTGACACCAGCAGCAGATAGTTTGCTGATTGGATAGGAAAAAGAAGATTAACAGATCAAAACGATAGACACCCCCAGGAACAGGTGGATGTAACAACAGAGTCACTAAACGAAAACGAATACTGGGCAACACTTCAACCAATTCTACTACCATCGCTGTAATGTTAGCTTGTGTTAGCATGCAGCTATCTTACGTAGCTCAGCTATGAAGGCACGTCAGCTGACGTGAGATATGAATTCCCTGGGATATTGCATTCTGTTTCTCTCAAAAAAATATATAATTACTAGGGATGTAACAGTTCACAAAATTCTCGGTTCGGTTCAATACGATACAGTGGTGCCACAGTTCGGTACGTTTCGGTACGTTTTCAATACAGCAAAAAAGCAGAAATGCCAAATCCTCACTGGGGAGACTCTCAAGGGGACGTGTCTGATTTGATTCTCTGTTTGGGCTTTTGTTTTCTTTTACAAAGCATGAATTATGGTCTGGAGAAATGGGCTGGTGAAGGAGTAGTGTCACGGGGCTCAATAGTATTAAGCATGTTGGTACAGCCTGGTTTATCACTCAGAGTAGGGATGTTTGCAGTATGTAACTACCCACACAGTGCAAACCTGCTAGCCTTACATTGCCACCCATTCTACAATGGCAACATATTTTGAAAGTTGTTAGTATATTATCCCTTGGATAGTAATAAGGCTATCTCTGTTCCCTGTAATCTCGACCAATGTCAGCAGTCAACTAAGCATGGTTAGTGTCTGTATTAAATTGATGAATTACTGCGCAGGAAAAACAGCAGCCTGAAGCTACAGATGTAGAGCAGGGTGGTGATGAATCAGCATCAGGGGTTCAGGTGAGACGCTGAATCGTGTGAAGAATTTCAGTTTAGAAAGTATTCCTAGTATGTTTAATAGCACCCCTAGTGGTGGATATCTTATGCCAATGTTTATTTATAAGTTTTAAGCCAAAGGTATTATTATATAAAATGTCATAACATGTTTAATTGTAGAAGTGTTAAACCATAAAAGCATAACCATTGAATATATTAAACTTAAGGTATAGTGTTGAGCCGTGAGGGAGAGACAGGGACCTTTTGAGATAGGCTTTTCAGATTTGTAAGAGATCATGTGGAGATAGGTTTGAAGAGGCCGACTTCAGGAATGTGAAAAGGTGTGAGCCAGCGGGGGAAGGGTACCTGCTGGCCAAAGGAAGATGACCACAGGACAATGGGCCATAGGCCAAGGGGAAGCGTATTGGATTTCAGCCAATCACAAAGCTGATAATGGACTTTTAAGTTTCAGGCGGGGACTTTAAAGTATAAGATATTGTTACCGAGGATTTCTCTTCAGTTCTCGACGCTGGCCATCTTGCAGAAAATCAGGCAGCTGGCCTGTTGGATGGGATGCGTTAACTCTGCTCCGCGGATCATATTCTATCGATAGTGTACTTCAGTTTGTAATTGTATAGCTTCTGTTTGTTATTAAATATCTTTTGATTTGATTTTAACTTGGACCAGCTGATTTTTTGGCCCTGCTCTGCTGACAAAAGATGCAGCAGTAGGAGACATGCGGCCTTCCTTTGTCTAAGAGAGAGTTTGAGACCCTTTAACAATTGTCTATTTTGGTAAAGATTGCATTAACTTGCTGTTTTTTAAGGGATGTTTAGACAATGTTATCCATGAGTGTTATCATTCACACTGGCTATTTTGAGAATAAATGTTATACTTTTAGGTAGTAAAAAGGTGCTATAAATTGGGATGCCCAAATTTATGCATCATATAATTCATTAATACATTATTTCATTGCTCAGAAATCCAGTATAGATGATGTAGGCCTAGTACAGCTCCATAAAACCTGAACCAATTACCTACATATTAAAAATTCATTTCAGAACAAACAAATGCATTGCATGTACTTCTCATTAGGTCATTTTGTTAATTAAGGCATTATTTTAAAATGCATTCAGGAAACTCAGAAAAATCCAGTGCAGATGTAGTGCAGGTTGAGGAAGCAGCAGCTGGACCATCAGGGCTTCAGGTGAGGTCTTACTCATGGCATTTTGTTAAGAATTACCATGCATTAGCAATTATTTTTTTGGTGTTTTTTGGCTGCACAACTGGGAAAAGTTTTTTATATATATTTTGGATATAGAATATACTATTACTGTATATTGCCATTTTAGCAGAACGTTTTTTATTAATTTATTTAATTATTTATTATTATTTATTTGGTGCAGAATACTGTTTTGTATTTAATCATTACTGTTATCATGTTTAAATCAGTTCCAAGTTACACAAATGTTAATATATTCTAATAAAGTTTGCCTGTTCAACATAATATCAAATAAGTTATTTTATATGGCGCGGGGGGGGGGGGGGGGCTGGCAGTGTCCCTACCAATGCTGAGACCAAACCTACGCCCTTGGTATGACTCATCTCAAACAGCAGCCGGTGATGACCAGCCAGGTGATACAGATCATCCAAACATCATCATCAGAAACCAGTTAGTAAGAACAACAGTATAGTAATAGCAAGTCATGCAAGGAAATAGATTATATTCTATTCTTGCAACAATCCAGATAAGTGTCCATTTGATCTACACTTTTATGATCAGCAGCATTCTAGTTTCTGACTACAGGAGACCTTTCATTCCTATTTCTGATGTTACTCTTGTGCTCAGATATTCAAATTTTCAATTCCCTTTCTATATTGCAGGGAAATGATGCAAAAAATGCCCCCCTTTGATCCTGGCTGTACAATTCATGCAGTTAGAACAAGGGACATTTCCTGTGGAGAGATAGCTTAAATAATGTATAGGCCTAACACAGAGATGTGTATTTAAGAGTATGTCCCTTGAATCACTGGATCACCTAGTAGTGAATATAGGAGGGCTAACAATAGAGTTACTGCACAGAACATGCCAATCTTTTCTGATGACACTTTAAACCGACTGAGCAACGGGTGAAAATGTAGTCGTCGTGACAACAGGCTGTTGTTTAATTAAGAGGAGGAGGATGTAGGTGCTAAAAGGCTGTTGCTGTCTTTTTCAGGCTCCTGAGACAAACATGCATTTAGAATTCTTTGGTTATAACCCTTGTCTGGGCAACGGAGACATAGGACATTAGCCCGTCTCTCTAATTCCTCTTCAGAGCCACAAATTATTTTTATTCTTATCAGTTGAGTACAGGACAAGGTTCTCTTAAAAATGTGAAGATTATAACAAAACAAATGGTAAAAAAACGGTAATGTAGGAAGTTGTTATCTCTGCCAGGAGAATCTTGTGATTACTTGTGTGTGTCCGTACATCTGTGAATGAGTGAAGTGAGTGAGTGAGTGAGTGGAGTGAGTTAGTGAAGGAGCGAATGAGTGGAGTGAATTAATGAGTGAGTGAGCAAGTGGAGTGAGGAACTGATGAGTGAGGGAGTGAGCGAGCGGAGTGAATTAGTGAGTGAATGTGTGAGCGAGTGAACGCGAGGAGTGAGCGAGCGAGCGAGTTAATGAGTAAGCCAGTGAGTGAGTGAGTAAGCAAGTGAGTGTGTGGGTACATCCCAAGTCTCTTATTTGTCATTTCCTCACTCCTCGCTTGAACCGGAAGTTGTTCTGCACCACCATTTTGACAGCCGTCTCCCAAAGCTCTTATTTAGCTCTGAGGAGTGAGGATCGAGGAGTGAGGAGGGATCTCTGAGGAGCCAGGAGCGAGGACTCACGAGAACAGTCTTCCAGGAAGTGTTTTAACGGCAGACACGTCCCCTCATTGTTCATCAGTTATGTGCTGCAGCCTGCAGCCGATCGGACTGATGCGATTTTTTTCAACAGGTAAAGTGATGACAGATCGCAGATTAAACTCAGGCTTTATATTTGATTCATTTCTGATTCACCGTCTGGTTTAAATATATGTTCATTGGAGGTCTGAACAACAAAAGGACCACAAACAACTTTATTCATCTATTAGAAAGATTTGTCTTTTCATGATCAAATGTTTCCCTCATTAACTTTGATTATGGATACAATTAAAGTCAGAGAGAGCTTGAGATAGGAAACACTTTTTACATAATGTTTCATCATTTCATTCAGTCAGGTGAGGCTGATCATTCCTGAGTGTCTGGTTTAATGAGTTATATCATTTAAGAGAAACCATAATCATATTCTGGGTTATTTAGAGAAAACACCTACAGTTATGATTACTGTGATTATTGTTATGTGATAGTGTAGGAAGCGGACCCAAACACACACTCACACAGCAGGTTGAATCCAGGCAGGGATTTTATTTCTCATATGCAGAATTAATTACAGGCTCAACACGCTAAACAGCGGCACGTGTCCAGTGGACCAACGTCTCTCCTACCGAACTCTTACTGGGAAAAGGTCTGGACAGGATCAGTCAAGGGTGGGGACACGGCAGGCAACCGGCACCTGTGAAGAATTTAAAGTTAAAAAGCAATGTTAATGTGTTTAATAATCACTCCTAGTGGTGGATATAATGTTATAACATGTTTGTTTGGAAAAGTGTTAAATCATAAAAGTATAATCATTCTATGTATCAAACTATAAAATACAGTTACTGAATGTTTTGAGGGAAAGAGAGAGACCTTTGAGACAGGCTTTTCAGATCCAAAATCAACTGTATGATAATGTGATGAGTTTGGTGAGCTGACTTCAGGAATGTGGGGTGTTAACAGTGGGGGAAGGAGATGTATTGATCAAACAGAGATGTAGATGAAGACAGCCCTAAGAAAACACGGGGGTCGGGTAAACGCAGTTTTATGAGGAGGAGGACAGGTCGGACCAGAGGACACTGTTCAGACATTATGTGGATCACTTAGACCAATGGAGAGCATTGTCCGAGGACAGGAGGAGACAATCAGATTCCAGCCAATCACAAAGCTGATAATGGACTTTTGAAAGTAAACTACTGACTTTTGGGTATAAAAACATTGTTAGGAGAGATGTTGTTCAGTTCTTGGCGATCCTCTTTACTGTAAACTGGCGTTTGTAGGCCGGTAGGGGGGGAGAGTCTTTGAACTCGGTTTCGCGATTCCTTACTGTCGACAGTGTAATTCAGTTTGTAATTGTCTTTTTAGCATTTGTGAATTATAAATACTTTTTCATTGTAAGCCGGATCCAGCTGATTTTTCTTAGCGTGACTTCGTTGCTCAAACAACAACGAAAGAGCGAGAGGTCCGCGGCCTCCTGCGAGCAGAGGTCTCACTCCATTACACACCAGAAGACCTCCAAAGGGGCAGGACAGCACGACTGTGTGGAAACCAGGGACGTGCGGTCAGGGGAGTTTGTTTTTTACTTTTCATGAACAAATAATGATACAATAAAATACAAATTTATATTTCTCTACTGATCTGTGCTATAAATGTAATTTCTGTATGATTCCAATCATTGCAAGCATTTTCATAATCAAAATCGCTGAATTTGCGCATGTCCTTTTCAAACAGAGGAGACACGCGAGGTGAGGCAGTGACGAGCTGTGCTTCACCTCAGATTGCGCAATCCCTCACTAACTGGGTTGAGCACGTGCCTTGTGCTTTCTCATTGTTTGTCACCATTGTAATATTTGTAGACACTTTTATTATATGTCCTTTCTTTACATAGAATAGGTAATGTATTTCACGTATGTGTAGAACATATTTACTGTTGCTGATCTGACATTAAACCGCAGTGAAAAAGCACACAGGGGAGGCAAACACTACTCTGCCTCAAAGAAGAGGGCGTGTGAGAGCCCACGGGTCGGGTTTATGCTTGTTCTGTCGTCACTCTTCTTCTACATTTCTCTTCTTCTTATATTTTGCTTTGACCACAAGAATGTAAGATTCTATATCCAAGCTTAAAAATGTCTCGAAAAACAAGGAAATATGACCAAATCAACAGCAATTCAACGTCGGACAGGTAAAGTAAACCTTTTATGTGTTTGTTGTTCTCTTTATACATCCATGGTTGTTACACAGTTTATTGCGGGAGCTCATGATCCGCGAGCGCTCCTCTTCTGAAACGCTCCCGGTGGGGCAGATCGCGGTACACACGCTCCCGGTGGAATCAAATATGTACCTTACCTATGTGTGTGTAAAGAATGCTGAAATGAAATATTAAAAACAACCAGTAGTCAATGTGCAAGCTGCCAACTGAATGGTGATTTAAGCTACTCTATTGGGTTCATATATTTGTAAATCTGACTTATGTAGTGTCAGTGCCTCACCAGCCACGAACCTCACCGCACGTCACTGCCTACATGACCAAACAGGACCATCAGAGAGAAGATTGTCGGTAAGGTGCCGCGCTGCTTGTTTTTGAGCGAATGCAGCCTTGCAAAGCAGACTTATCCTCTCCGCTGTGTGTGTCTCAGTCTATTCACTGCCTTTAGAAAATTCCTACATATTACACATTTAATGTTTGTCATCAGCGCCACCGTGTCCTGTTACGACACAATCAGAGAATTGTTTCGTTCCTGCACACTTGGATTTTATTCTATTTCATGTTTTGTCATTATGTGTTTGATATTTTTTTTGCAATAAAACCAAAATCTAAATCAAACTCTAAATGTTCCCTCCTTCATTTTCTTAAATTTGTAATGGAGGTTGCATGAATTAATTGTAATGATGACACTGGATTACATCTCCTTTTAGGTGTAAAGTACCTCTGATTTTCCCAAATTTTCCAGTTTGTTCCTTCTTAAAGACATGCATCAAAGTGCAATATTGACCTCTGTTAATCAATAGAAATTCAAAACTCCAGTCTGTGAGCTGCTCTTACACTAGAAGGGACACACGGGAGAGACAGAAAACACAGGATCAATGGATCCCTGTCAGTCCCTTTAATAATGAGACTTCAGACTCAACTTCAGTGAAATACAATAAAAATTAAAGCTGCAAGCAGCATTGATAGGGCCCTCGCAACTACGCGCACGTCGAGGATACCGGCAGGACTCTGGTTGACGCAGTCATGCATTTCTGTGACCATCATATACTGCGTGCACGAGTTAGATGATATTTCTGCGTCGACCAGCAGCGTAACAAGATCATGTTGCCAGGCATTATGCCTCAAATGTTTTGAGTTTACTCCGATGCAATCATAAATGTAAGCCTGTTAAGATCATTAAGAAAATGAATGTGCGTGAATGCGCTTCAGTGTTTGTAACATAACAGACATGTCAGTTTACTGGGTGCAGTGTCCTGCTGATTGTATTTGGACTTACATGAAAGTTAACAGAACAGTAGTGTAATTTGCTTTTACTTGAACACTTTAATTTAACACTGTTTTCATTTTAAGCTCTTCTGTAACTTTAGATTGTAGTGTGAAGCATTCATTGCAACATTTATTCTGATTCTCGAGTAGAAGCTCTGGACTGATCATTTATACTAATGCCCACTGACATGGTTTGAGAACCACTGTTGTCTAACTTTTGCTCTCCAAGCATCTTAGTTTGCACATATTTAGATCAGAGAAGTCTTTTTCTCATGGTGTGACCACAATCCCTTTTATTAAGTTCAGTGTTTGGGCCGCTGTAATTATAGAATCCTGCTTACGTCTGTGGTTGCCAGTAGGTGGCGCTATGACTATGAGTTAATATTGGCATGCAGATGTCCTAAAATCATGACAGTAATCAAGCATGTCAACTTTGGGACAGTTTTGACAAAGTACAGTTGAGTTACACAGCTTGATGGATGATGGCGAACCATGTAAAATGGCCGCACACCAAGTCCATGTTTGATGAATTCTAAACTTTTAATCACAAAGGTCTTTAGATTGTTCTGACCAAATTCTAAGCTGATCTGATTAATTACCTAGGACTAGTTTGTAGTACAGCACCTGGAAATTGGAAAAATACAAGAGAAATTCATACAAAATTAGAAATGGCTGACTTCCGGTTGGGTTTAGAGCATGGACCACTACGACTTTTTTTAAATCCACATGTGATACATCTGCTTACCAAATGTTATACATCTAGGTGAAACGTACTGCGAGGGCTGCATCGTCAAAATATTGTAGGGGGCGCTATCGAGCCGAGTTGCCACTCTGAAGCATTAAAATCACATCAGATAACTACATTTAGGATTTTAAATGTGTGTGACAAGTTTGATTTTGTTTTGAGTATTTTTAGCCCCTCAAAAACACCTTCAAACCAAGCTTTGAGTAACTTTTAATCACAAAGGTCTTTAGATTGTTCTGACCAAATTCTAAGTTGATCTGATTAATTCCCTGGGAGGAGTTCGTTAAAGTAGAGCGCCTGGAAATAGCAAAAACGACACTAGAAATTCAGACTAAATTCAAAATGGCTGACTTCCGGTTGGGTTTAGGGCATGGCCCCAAGAGACTTTTATTTAAGTCCACATGTGATACATGTGCCTACCAAATTTTGTTAATCTATGTGAAACGTACTGCGAGGGCTGCTTCGTCGAAATTTTGTAGGGGGCGCTATTGAGCCGATTTAACACTCTGATTGAATAAAATTATATTATATAACTACATTTTGGCCTTGTGATCTGTGTGTCAAGTTTGCTTGTGTTTCGAGCTTTTTTAACCTCTCCAAATGACCATCGTTTTTGACGGCGAAGACTGCGTTACCACGGCAATGCCGTTCGACGAAACATCAAAAGCTTAGAGAACTGGCATTATGAACTTCTTACATTTGTGTGGAACAAATTTGATGTTGATCTGATTTTCCAACTAAGAGAAACACGCCAAAGTATAAAGACTTTAACTTACTGTTGCCAGTAGGTGGCGCTATGACTATGATTCAAAATTGGCTTGCAGATGTCTTCAGGCCTGGAGTTTAATCAAACATGTGAAATCTGGTAAAGATCTGATGATGCGGAGTCGAGTTACATCAGTTTATTCGTTCATGGCGAAGGATCGAAGTTCGCCGAGCCACCACGTCGCCGCCCTTCGACAACTTCTTACAATCTTCACAATAAAGCATTATCAACATCTTAAGGCTTTTCTGACAAAACTTTAGAGGGATCGGAATAATCTGTGAGGAGCAGGATGTCAAAGTACAAAACGTACAACTTCCAGTTGCCACTAGGTGGCGCTATTACTATGATTCTAAATTGTCATATACATGTGTTCAGGGTCAGGATGTTATGACATCTGAGAAATTTGGAGCAGATTAGGCAATGTACAGCCGAGTTACAACAACTTCCTGTTTCATGGCGAATGGTGTTTTTTTGCCGCCACGCCACGGACACATAGTTCGATAACGTTTTGATCTTTGAGTATCGTTTCACTGCCAAGGTCTCAAAAGCATACTGACCAAATCTGAAGGCAATCGGGTTTAATCTCTAGGAGGAGTTCGTTAAAGTACGGTGCCTTGAAACGGTCCAAAAACGTCATCAAATTCAAAATGGCCGACTTCCTGTTTGGTTTAGGATATACCTTCTTTTGACTTTTTTGTACGTCCCATCACGTTCCACATACCTACCAAATTTCATACAGCTAGGTGAAACCCAAAGTTGGGGCTACTCTGTAGGGGGCGCTATCGAGCCAAAATGTCATGCCGCAGCTGGACACCCCAATAATACTGGAATTTTCACCACGATTGAATTTTGTGCCAAATTTCAAAAGATTCCCAGTATCCCAAGCACCTCCTTTTTGCGATGAAACTGGTACGATAATAATAATAATAATAAAAAACATTAGAATAACAATAGGTCCTCCGCTCCGACTACGTCGGTGCTCGGGCCCTAATAATAATAATAAAAAACATTAGAATAACAATAGGTCCTCCGCTCCGACTACGTCGGTGCTCGGGCCCTAATTAAAGCTGCAAGCAGCATTGATCGGGCCCTCGCAACTTCACGCACGTCGAGGGTACTGGCAGGACTCTGGTTGACGCGGCCATGCATTTCTGTGACCATCATACATTGCGTGCACAAGTTAAACAGTATTTCCTGCCTCAACCAGCAGCGTAGCAAGATCATGTTGCCAGGTCTTAAGCCTCAAATGTTTTGAGTGTACCTCTGATACAATCATAAATGTAAGCCTGTTAAGATCATTAAGAAAATGAATGTGTGAATGTGTTTCAGTGTTTATAAAATAACAGACCGTCAGTTTACTGGGATGGGGTTCAATTCCCTGCAGTGTCCTGCTGATTGTATTTGAACTTACATGAAAGTTAACAGAGCAGTATTGTCATTTGCTTTTACTTGAACACTTTAATTTAACACTGTTTTCATTTTAAGCTCTTCTGTAACTTTAGATTGTAGTGTGAAGCATTCATTGTAACATTTAACGTGATTTTCATGTAGAAGCTCTGGACAGATCATTTATACTAATGCCCACTGACATGGTTTGAGAACCACTGTTGTCTAACTTTTGCTCTCCATGCATCTTAGTTTGCACATATTTAGATCAGAGAAGTCTTTTTCTCATGGTGTGCACACGAACCCTTTAATTAAGTTCAGTGTTTGGGCTGCTGTAATTATAGAATCCTGCTTACGTCTGTGGTTGCCAGTAGGTGGCGCTATGACTATGAGTTAATATTGGCATGCAGATGTCCTAAAATCATGACAGTAATCAAGCATGTCAACTTTGGGACAGTTTTGACAAAGTACAGTTGAGTTACAACAGCTTGATGGATGATGGCGAACCATGTAAAATGGCCGCTACAACAAGTCCATGTTTGATGAATTCTAAACTTTTAATCACAAAGGTCTTTAGATTGTTCTGACCAAATTCTAAGCTGATCTGATTAATTACCTCGGACTAGTTCGTAGTACAGCACCTGGAAATGGGAAAAATACACGAGAAATTCATACAAAGTTAAAAATGGCTGACTTCCGGTTGGGTTTAGAGCATGGACCCCAAAGACTTTTTTTCAAATCCACATGTGATACATCTGCTTACCAAATGTTATACATCTAGGTGAAACGTACTGCGAGGGCTGCATCGTTGAAATATTGTAGGGGGCGCTATCAAGCCGAGTTGCCACTCTGAAGCATTAAAATCACATCAGATAACTACATTCAGGATTTTAAATGTGTGTGACAAGTTTGATTTTGTTTTCAGTATTTTTAGCCCCTCAAAAACACCTTTGTTTTTAATGGCGAGGAATGCGTCGCCACGGCAACGGCATTTCACGAAACAACAAGCTTTGAGTAACTTTTAATCACAAAGGTCTTTAGATTGTTCTGACCAAATTCTAAGTTGATCTGATTAATTCCCTGTGAGAAGTTTGTTGAAGTAGAGCGCCTGGAAATTGCAAAAACGACTCTAGAAATTCAGACTAAATTCAAAATGGCTGACTTCCGGTTGGGTTTAGGGCATGGCCCCAAGAGACTTTTATTTAAGTCCACATGTGATACATGTGCCTACCAAATTTTGTTAATCTATGTGAAACGTACTGCGAGGGCTGCTTCGTCGAAATTTTGTAGGGGGCGCTATTGAGCCGATTTAACACTCTGATTGAATAAAATCATATTATAGAACTACATTTTGGCCTTGTGATCTGTGTGTCAAGTTTGCTTGTGTTTCAAGCTTTTTTAACCTCTCCAAATGACCATCGTTTTTCACGGCGAAGACTGCGTTACCACGGCAACGCCGTTCAACGAAACATCAAAAGCTTAGAGAACTGGCATTATGACCTTCTTACATTTGTGTGGAACAAATTTGATGTTGATCTGATTTTCTAACTAAGAGAAATAAGCCAAAGTATAAAGACTTTAACTTACTGTTGCCAGTAGGTGGCGCTATGACTATGATTCAAAATTGGCTTGCAGATGTCTTCAGGCCTGGAGTCTAATCAAACATGTGAAATCTGGTAAAGATCTGATGATGCGGAGTCGAGTTACATCAGTTTATTCGTTCATGGCGAAGGATTGAAGTTCGCCGAGCCGCCACGTCGCCGCCCTTGGACAACTTCTTACAATCTTCACAATGAAGCATTATCAACATCTTAAGGCTTTTCTGACAAAACTTTAGAGGGATCGGAATAATCTGTGAGGAGCAGGATGTCAAAGTACAAAACTTACAACTTCCAGTTGCCACTAGGTGGCGCTATTACTATGATTCTAAATTCTAATATACATGTGTTCAGGGTCAGGATGTTATGACATGGGAGAAATTTGGAGCAGATTAGGCAATGTACAGCCGAATTACAACAACTTCCTGTTTCATGGCGAATGGTGTTTTTTTGCCGCCACGCCACGGACACATAGTTCAATAACTTTTTGATCTTTGAGTATCGTTTCACTGCCAAGGTCTCAAGAGCATACTGACCAAATCTGAAGGCAATCGGGTTTAATCTCTAGGAGGAGTTCGTTAAAGTACGGCGCCTTGAAACGGTCCAAAAACGTCATAAAATTCAAAATGGCCGACTTCCTGTTTGGTTTAGGATATACCTCCTTTTGACTTTTTTGTACGTCCCATCACGTTCCACATACCTACCAAATTTCATACAGCTAGGTGAAACCCAAAGTTGGGGCTACTCTGTAGGGGGCGCTATCGAGCCAAAATGTCATGCCGCAGCTGGACACCCCAATAATACTGGAATTTTCACCACGATTGAATTTTGTGCCAAATTTCAAAAGATTCCCAGTATCCCAAGCACCTCGTTTTTGCGATGAAACTGGTACGATAATAATAATAATAATAAAAAACATTAGAATAACAATATGTCCTCCGCTCCGACTACGTCGGTGCTCGGGCCCTAATAATAATAATAAAAAACATTAGAATAACAATAGGTCCTCCGCTCCGACTACGTCGGTGCTCGGGCCCTAAATAATAGTAATACCCCATAGAATTTCAATTGGGCCTTCGCTGGCCCGACGTTGTCGGTGGCTTGGGCCCTAATAAAAACTCTTAGAAACTCAATAGGGCCTTCGCTGGCCCGACGTTGTCGGTGGCTTGGGCCCTAATAATAATAATAATAATAATACCCCTTAGAATTTCAATAGGGCCTTCGCTGGCCCGACGTTGTCGGTGGCTCGGGCCCTAATAATACCCCATAGAATTTCAATAGGGCCTTCGCTGGCCCGACGTTGTCGGTGGCTCGGGCCCTAATTAAAGCTGCAAGCAGCGATGAACGGGCCCTCGCCTCCTCCCGCACGTCGGGGGTGCCGGCGGGACTCCAACGTATGCAGCCGAGATCGTCTGCGAAAGTCGGACAACGCGCGTCGGAGTCCGATGATTTTTTTCAGCTTGGACCGCGTGACGCAGGAAATGATGCTATGCAAATAGTCCACAGCATCCTGTATCCGCTGTGTGGTGCTACAGAGCATGCAAAAACATGTTTTATGTTGCTCTATAACAACTGTAGACAACATTGTGTAAAAGTCATGTAAATTGAAATGTGCTAAAGGTTAAAATAGCATCATGCATAAGAAATTTCGTGCAGATTGAATAATGTACCTTGGAGTTATAACAACTTCTTTCTTCCAGGCCAATGAGTCAAAATGGCCGCCCCGCCACGTCAAGGTTCTTTGATAAAAACTCTAGCTTTTGATAACTTATCATCACAAAGGTCTTAAGAGCATCCTGACCAAATTTGAAGTCGATCGCATGAATTCTCTAGGAGGAGTTCGTTCAAATACAAAGGCTGAAAACGCGAAAAATCACCAAAAAACTGAAATTGAGTGAATTACTGTAGCGCCCCCTATTGGTTGAATGTTCTGAAAATTACAGGGGATGTTCCACCATGCAATGGGCACATATACTGCAAATTTGGTGATTTTAGGATACACGGTTGAGAAGTTATATGTATTGATAAACAAGCCACGCCCCAAGAATTTCATTGGTCCATATCTTCTAAACGCTGTAAAATATCAACAATCTTTTGATAACTTCATGTGATCTTGATCCAATAATGATCCACAGCAAATGTTGTAGCAATCGGACTAAGCGTGTAGGAGGAGTTTGAAAAAATGAGTTTTTCACAAAATTCAAGATGGCGGAAAATTTTGGTAGGCGGACCTTAGGGTTCTGAGAGGCTTTTTTGTAGATCTAACGGATCTAGACATTTGTGTTGAATTTCAAGTAAATCGGACATACTGGCCGAGGGGCGTCGCCGGTCCGACTTGTAGGGGGCGCTAGAGAGCCATTTTTTTACACTGAAATACGCAACCTATGTCAGATGGTTATTTTCGCCAGACCTGACAAGTCTGCAAAATTTTGTGAGTTTTCATGCATGGCAAGTATCCCAAAAATGCCCCCAAAGTGTAAAAATAAAAATCATAATAATAACCAATACAATTTCAATAGGGCCTTCGCTGGCCCGACGTTGTCGGTGGGTCGGGCCCTAATAAACATTAGAATCTCAATAGGGCCTTCGCTGTCCCGACGTTGTCGGTGGCTCGGGCCCTAATAATAATAATAATAAAAATTATACCCCATAGAATTTCAATAGGGCCTTCGCTGGCCCGACGTTGTCGGTGGCTCGGGCCCTAATAATAATTCTTTGAATTACAATAGGGCCTTCGCCCGACTTCGTCGGTGCTCGGGCCCTAATAATAATAATAATAATAATAATAATAATACCCCATAGAATTTTAATAGGGCCTTCGCTGGCCCAACGTTGTCGGTGGCTCGGGCCCTAATAATAATTCTTTGAATTACAATAGGGCCTTCTCCCGACTTCGTCGGTGCTCGGGCCCTAATAATATTACCCCATAGAATTTCAATAGGGCCTTCGCTGGCCCGACGTTGTCGGTGGCTCGGGCCCTAATAATACCCCATACAATTTCAATAGGGCCTTCGCTGGCTCGACGTTGTCGGTGGCTCGGGCCCTAACCAGTACAATTTCAATAGGGCCTTCGCTGGCCCGACGTTGTCGGTGGCTCGGGCCCTAATAATAAGAAACATTAGAATCTCAATAGGGCCTTCGCTGGCCCGACGTCGGTGGCTCGGGCCCTAATAATAAAAAACATTTGAATTTCAATAGGGCCTTCGCTGGCCCGACGTTGTCGGTGGCTCGGGCCCTAATAATAATACCCCTTAGAATTTCAATAGGGCCTTCGCTGGCCCGACGTTGTCGGTGGCTCGGGCCCTAATAATAATACCCCTTAGAATTTCAATAGGGCCTTTGCTGGCCCGACGTTGTCGGTGGCTCGGCCCTAATAAAAACTCTTCGAAACTCAATCGGGCCTTCGCTGGCCCGACGTCATCGGTGGCTCGGGCCCTAATAAATCATCATTATGTTTGCAGAATTTGTTGCTACACCTGACTTCCTCCTTTGCTCCCGTCATAACTACTACGACCACTAGAGGTCGGCTTCGGCTTGTAAATAACGCAGCCCTGTCTCACCAAATGGCGTCTGAATGACGGTAAGTCATTTAGCATGCAGTAACAATGCCATTCTTGCATTCTTGCGTGTCATTTTATGCCATGTAGTCTGTACTGACTTTCAACCAGGAGGCCAGTGTTAGTGTCCCAGAGTGTTGTTGAGTTGTTTTGAAGTTACATCAGTGATGTTTATGTCAACTGCAGCTGTTTCACAGTAACAATGTGGCTTAAAAAGACTTGTCTAGAATGTGTTGCCATGACATGCGGCATGTCCCTCAAATCCTGTGGTATTTGTACACCTTCTAATGAACCCATCATATTTAAAGCAGGTGTCTTAATTCATGAAACACTTCAATAGGACACAATTTTCGATTTTTGATCCAGACCAAACCAACTAAACTTAAGGTCACATTGTTTTCACAGGAAGTGGTTCTATGTGAAAAAGAAAAAGTATCACTGCCAGATACGTCATAGTGAATGTCCAGCAGCTTGTCGTATAATAAATAAATCTCTGGTGATCTCTGAAGTCTAACCAGTTGGTCTTCATGTCTGATAAGAAGCTACACAGCATATAACCCAGCCATCATTATAATATGACTTTACTTGAATTTCAATGGATGGATGGATGGATTGTCATGTGCAACAAAAGCTTGGATTAAAAATGACAACTTTCCCCATCAAAGCGGGCTGAATCAGAGATTTCATCTGGGCGTCCTGATCCTAATCCACACGGAGCGCATTTCAGAAAGATTCACCAAAGACCTGCAGGCCTGCGCTAATACACTGTGTGTGTGTGTGTGTGTGTGTGTGTGTGTGTGTGTGTGATGGAGATTCTCTGTCGTAGTTTCACATCATGGATTAAACCTTTTTACATGACGGCATGACGGTGTGCTCGTCTAGATGGAGGGATAAAGCTTTTATTGTAGATGTGTGTATGTGTGTGTGTGTGTGTGTGTGTGTGTGTGTGTGTGTGTGTGTGTGTGTGCTTCTCTCTCTCTCTCTCTCTCTCTCTCTCTCTCTCTCAGTCTAATCTGTAATGCACTACAACAGCTGGCATCCTCTCAGTGAATCTTCACACACTGAGTAGCTGGTCTGCTGCTGTTGGAGCAGCAGCATCATCCTCTTACACACAGCAAGCGACTCTTTCAAAAGCTTGTTTGGATTTTCGGACGGATGCTCCTTTTTGCCACAACAAGGAGAAGCAGAAGTGTGAAGGCTCTATGGAGGATAAAGGTAACACATGTGGAACTGGACAGTGCACTCCTTTTCTTTTTCATTGAACGAATGTTTAATGAAAAGCCAGCCTCATGTGGAAATACCAATGATCCAATTGGAAAAGTATTTTTATCAGCTGCAAATGCTGATCGTCTGTTATGTTATAGATCATTTTCTAATCTAATTTACACTCTTCTTACATTACTCTTGCCTGCTCAACATTTATTTATAACATGGTTTTACAATATGACTTAATATGAAAGTTATAATGATTCATTTTGACAAATAATATTATTTACCTTTTGTTCTGAAATGGAAATGAGAACTTATTTGGCAGCAAAATGTTATGAAAAACATAATGATAATGAATGAAACTTGTGTAAAATGTAAGATGTAACATGTTGATACTGAGCGTACCTGCGAAATGTTCACTGACAACATATTAATATCGTCATTATAAAAGTTTTTATGGTCTCACTTTAAGACACTCACAGCTCTTGGGTAAGATGAGGGAAAGATGGTGTGATTTGAAGAACAAACAAAAAAAGAGATGTTGACTTCATCAACATTCCCTGGTGGTTCCCCACTGGTCCACATACTGTATAGACCCTGAGCCTTCATGTGCTATTTCAAATGTTATCACTGGCCTTTGAAGGGGTGTGTACTGAAAGCTGCAGGGTGAGGGGGAATAGTTTCATGGTCTCACTCCTCTGTACTTACCCTCCGTCTCACTATACTCACCCTCCATGAACACATTTCTGTTCCTCACTTCACAGGTTTCACATGACTTTATGTTTCAACCAACCGCTTTCCTGTTCTTCCATCCATCCATCCATAGCATGCTGCTTTGGGATGAAACAGTTTTAAACTAAAGTAATAATGATAATAATAATAATATAATGATGATACTAATAATATTAATAATATTGAAGATAATAATCACTTCATTTTATATTTAACTCAGCACTTTTCAAAACTAAGGTTACAAAGTGCTTTACAAGATAGAAATGGCATGATCGTTGTTTTGGTTGAGTTTGTTTCTGGTTTTATTTTGAAGTGCCCTGCCTCTTGTGTCCCTTGTTTGTTTCACTTCCTGTCTTTGTGGTCTTCCCTCCTTTTTTCTGTGCAGCATCCGTGTTTGTCATGTCTCGTCCTGTTCTTAAGTTTCTTTATTTTTGACATTTCATTATTTCCTGTTTCATTTTGTGTCACTTTCGTTTCAGATCACTTAACTTCCTGCCTTTGTGTTTTCCCACCACTGTGATTGTCTGCCTCGCCCCTCATTGGATCCACCTGTGTCTAATCACCTACACCTCCCAGTGTATTTAAACCCTGTGTTCCCCTGTCTCTGTGCCAGTTCACCTTAGTACCTCTGTGTCTAGGGTTCCAGAGGGTTCCTCGTGTTCTATGTCCTGGTTTTTGTGATCGCTGCCTGTTTTGGCCCGACTTCGTTTTAGCCTCATTCCTGCTGGTTTGCCTGCATTGACTGCCTACCTGTGTCCCAAACCTGTTCTGACGATTAAAGAGTTGAGTCTGTAGTCTGCAGTGTAGTTTCCTGTCTCCATGGGGTGTAACAAAATAAACCGATACAAGTCATACAACATTGACATTGAAGAAGAAACCAGTGACAATTAGTAAACATAAAATAATCTTTAAAATATTAGAAAATGTATACAGATACAAGTGAAGAATTCAGGCTACAAAGCCTGTGAAAGCACACTGATGAAAATCTGTTTTTAAAAGGATTTTAAAGAGGTGAAGGAGCTCGCCAGTCTGAACTCCTCAGAGAGGTGATTTAATGGAAAAGGCCCAGTCACCTTTGGACCTCAGTCTAGATTGCAGAATGGGTCTCAGAGCCGAGCCTGATCTCAGGCGTCAAAAGATCTGAGTACTCAGGAGGGAGTCCAGAACGGGATTTAAAAGTTATCAATAATATCTTAAAATCAATTCTAAAATTCACCAGGAGACAACATGCTGTATCATGTGCTCTCTGTTTTTGGCTTTGGTGAGTCTTGCGGCTGCATTTAGTACAAGGTGTACTTTGTATGAACTCCGTTGACTCAGATGTGTGTAGAGAGAGATACTATAGTCCAAACAAGTGGAAATACAAGCACGTAGGACAGTCTCTAGATTATACTGGAAGGAATTGAACTGATCTTGGAGAGTCTCCTGAGCTGTAGGCAGGACTGGATATCGGTGTTCAGACGTTAGTTCAAGCTGCGGTTGTTATCAAAGATGACACCAGGATTTTACAGTTTGAAACCGTTTTGGGACAGAGAGTCCAGATGTTTGGAGGTGTCAACATTAGCTGTGCCAGGGCCAGTAATAATGAGCTCAGTCTTGTCAACGTTTAGCTGCAGGACGTTCTGGGCTGTCCAGCGTTTGTGGTAACAATGCAGTTGTTGAGAGTTTCCATCTCATTCAAATCCTTGTGGATAAAGTACTCATTGTAGCAAACTGAGGGAACAGTGAGGCCAGAGATGATGTGATGGTTTTCTGAAAAGATTGTAAAGGATGGCCACTTACTTGTTGTTGATCTTATTGTTGGTGTTCTCCATGATTCACTATGTAACTGAGACCTGGTCTGGTTTCATTATTTGAAAGTTGTATTTATTCAGAAACATTTGGGAAAGTGTGTAAACATCTCAAGTTATCTATGTTTGACTCATTTAAAATATTAAGATACACAAAGATAAAAAAGAAAAAAAGAAAACAGCCCACGCTGGTTTACAACAGAGGGTGTGAACTCTTGAACAGCCGTTGCCACAGCAACCAATCTGGTTCAGGACAGACCTGAAACATCTCACAGCTTTACAAGCATTATACTTTTGGTTTGTAGGGAGTTAAGCTCTAGGCTTCTTTTTTTCTCTGATTCCAGCTCAGCAGACTTTTGAAACAGCTTGAAGAGCCGTTTTCTAACCAACATACTGTAATATAGTCTGTCTCTAAAGATTTGGGAATTTTAAATCCTTCATTTTGTGTTGTGTACTTCTAGGCAACACAGATGCTGTTAGAAGATTTAACTTTACCCCCTTTTAACCTTTTTGTTTTAATTTACAATTGATTTGTTAGTGATGTATGAAATATTAAATAATTTTTTTAAATAAGTAATTTATTTTTATTCCATTTGTGTGTTTTTTATTAATATCAGTTTTCAGTAACCAAAATCCACTGGATATTATTTATCATCAATGAGAAATACAGAGAAAATTGTTATTTATTTTTTGTTTTACCCAATACACAAAACCAGCAGCCTAATGAACACCAATGACTGACAGATGCTGTGTGAGGATAGTTATGTTTGCAAGACAGGATTAAGGGGTGGTGTGAGCTCATAATTCATATTCATAATAAATATTTGGTTAAAACACCCCAGTAACCAGGCCCAATATAAACACGAGGCCTAGATACCAAATGATTCATAATTATTATTAATATAATGAAACATTGTAAAGGTGCAAATATCAGAAGATAATAACTTGTAATTTGCAAAATATTTGTTTTTATTCAAGGTATCATATATTGTCTAAATTAAATATGAAATATTATAACATTGTTTATGATATGAAGGCATATGTAGAAATTTAGTCTTACATGTATTATATCGTACTATTCAGCAGATAAACAGTGAACATGCTTTACATACAGTTCACACTAACATACTGTATTCAGTGTGACAAACTAAACACAGTGAACCTTTTAGAATTCATTGTTGTTCTTTTCTGAGCACAAATGTTGCGTCTCTGCTCAGAGATGAAGACAGCAGAGGTGGTGACAGCTTCCTGTGTGTGGGAGGAGCTTCCCAACCCCACCAGCACAGAAGACGGAGACGCTAACAACGTCCTCCGTGCTGGTCGGGACGGGTTTGCTCCTCATCCTTGCGGCTGGAGGGTAAAGAGGGGGGGAGGGGGTGGTGCTGCTTCTTCCTGGGATGACCGGCTGGTTGACGTCCACTCTCGGCTGCCAAGAACACAGAGGCGGTCTGTCCTGTGAAACAAAGACACAGTTCAGAATCATGATGGACACAACTTCTGTTGAATTTTCTATGAATCTGAAAATGTAACTACCAAACATGAAGCTGTAAAACACGGGACCAATCTTAACAAGACATTGTCTCCATGGTGCACAACTAAAGCATATTTTTGGCATTTTATGAATATTGGCCTGGTCGCCATTTTTTTTTCAGAAGTGTCGATGTGAATTCTGGTACATTTGATGCCCTCAAACCAAAACAAGTAGATTCTCTCAGTGGGTTCAAACTCCAACAGTTCGCTTTCCACAGTTTGGTTTTGCAAGAGGTTTTCAACTTGTGTCCAAGTCCAAGTGCAAAGTAAGACTTTGAATGGTCTGCAGCCTTTATATAGCCTAGGTCGGGTCAACGTTCTGTTTCCATGACATGTACCGACGCACGAGTGTGCGTGTGATGGAGCTAGACATTTGTGAAATATATTTTCTTGTAATTATTATGATTAATTGTATTTTTTTTCAGCAATTTGTTTGCAACCATACATTTTCCTTTTATTACAGTACTGAATGTGAGGCAAACCATTAATAGTTTTTTTTCTTTCATTTTGAGTTATGACTCACTGTAAATGTTACCCAACCATAAAATACTCATGCCAATACAACAAATCTGAATTTGAAGTCATGAAGTAGACAGAGAGAGAGAGAGTAAGAGAGAGATGAGTAAACAAGATCATATCAGCAGTCAATCGTATGTGGCTCAGAACATCCATTACAGACATGTTTACATGATATCTATCAGTCTCATTCATCTTATGCATCCGTGATGAAAAATAAAGCAAGCTTTGTTATCATGCAATATTGTTTTAGGATCCAACAATGTTCTCCCTGTAATTAATCTCCATGTTATGCTGTGCATTACAGTATTTTGGTGAACACCTGTGTGTTTTTGTTCTCACGTGCCGGCAGTAGTGCAGATGTAAGATAGATGTATATGTTTTATTTACGTTAAGAATGCCAAATCTATACTGAACACTTTTTTTTTTCTTTCTATGGTTTAAATTCTATACTTTAATGTGCTAATATTGAGACCGGCCAGCAGATGTCGCCATTTTACCATAGGGGCTGTCCTTCCATTATATTCACCCTTCCCTATAGAGCAGAGGTAGCCAACACGGTGTCCACGGGCACCTGGTCGCCCGCAGAAACCACGTGAGTCACCCGCAAGGCATGTTCTAATAGCACTAGTCACCCTGGAGCTCCGTCTAAAAAATGTTGTTGCTGTTCTTTTTTAATCAAAAACACTTGCATTAATGTAGATTTTAAAATGAAACAGGAACAGGCCGCAGGGCAACAACTCGAGGGTGGCGGGGGTAGAGGCGAGGCAACGCAATCCGACCGAAAAGGTCCAGACTAGAGGTTTGAACGTGGGCGCCTGAAGACGCTCGCGCGCCTCGGAGGGTTGGATTCCCCCCCTCGGCTATAGACAAGACTTTTTACTAGTTTCTTCATGGAGAAAAATGTACTATTAGAAAAGCTGGTGTCGGTGACAACAGACGGGGCTCCTGCCATGACGGGCCGGAATGCAGGCTTCATTGCGCAATGTAAAGGTGACCCAGACTTCTCAAAATTTCTACATTACCACTGCATCATTCACCAGCAGGCGCTGTGTGCAAAAGTAACGGCTTTGATCATGTGATGACTCCTGTCGTGAAGATCATAAATGGCATACGCTCCAAAGCCAAACAACACAGGATATTCATAACTGATCATTTGTATAAACATGGGACAGAGTTCATGATTTGTTCAAAAATGTTACAAAAGCGGTTAGTACAAACAAGACATGATTTGAAGATATGACAGTTAATGAGTTCCTAAAAACTGTTAGAAGTGATCATTTGTACAAAAATGTAACGGGTGTGATTTTGAACCAAATGCTACAAATGTGCTTATTCACACAAAACTGTCAAGAAAGATATTTACAAAAATATCAGAGATGTGATACCTCTGACTTTCAAATGTTGAAACAGATTAACAGAAATACATGTTGCAAGTTTAAATATATCTGTGTATCCTACCATCATTGTTGTGGAAATCATTGTTAATAATTATTGTGAGAAATAATCAACATTGACATGTGATCAAACAGTCTCTTCACATATATTATTGTTATTAAAAGGTGATCTGTGCAACTTTGTTATTCAGGAAGTTTGTATCAAACAAGTAGCCCTTTGTACTACTCAGTACCCTTGAAGTAGCTCTCAGTTTCAAAAAGGTTGGTGACCCCTGCAATAAAGTTTCTCAGAAGAACAACAGCAGATGAGTATGTGAAAAGAAAATAGTTTTAAAGGTTCAAGATACGAGTGTAATGGAGACCAGGGGTTCCATTACCAGAAATGATTCATGGGGATCTATCTGGGGATTATTGGCAAAGAACAGTAGGTTTCACACAAATTTTATTTAGATTGTTTATTTAGTAAGTTAAATATAATTGTCTTTGATGTAGTAGCTCCAGAGGAGCCACATGTGGGGAAGCACAGGATGACTAGCCATCCTGCCTGTGTAAAAAGAAACCTCAATCACTGTTCAGAACAAAGCATTTTGTGTTTTCTAACTGTGTTATCAACTTACTGAAAAAGCTAATTTATACAATAACTCAATACTGACCTCTTCCTGGGTGAGACAAGACCAATGACCTGCTTAAGATCTCCAGGAGCAAATTATTAAGATGAGGGGGTGGGGTAGAGGTTCAAACCATGCATTATTTTGAGTGCATGTGTTATTGTTTTATTTAGAGGACTTTGTGTTCTATTTTTGAATGGTGTTGGTTCACACCTGTGCTAGAAAGTCCACATCAATACGTTTTCATTTAAAACAGGGTTTTAAAACAAAAACGATCTCTGCTAATCGCTCCAATAACAGCTGCTTCTTCCACATGTCGGGAGTAGTAGAATTATAAAATGCAGTGTTGAACTGCACGACAGCTGCTAGTTTAAGCAAAAAGGTCAGCAATACCTGTAATTCGTTATCCATGTTGAATTAACCACTGCTAGTCAATCAATAATCAAGGCTGTTGTTGTTGTATGTTTTCGTCCGGAAAAGGCTCACATGATAGGGACGTGACAAATCAGGGAAGGACACCTCTTGACTGCTAAGACCCAATCAAGTAGCGAACGCGGGTATCTACATCATTCTTTAATAACTTATGCTATTACACCTGTCCACAATACAAAGTAACTCTGGAGTTTCAAACTTACTTTCGGTAGCATTTCTAAACTCCTTCATTTTCTGTGCTCTAAAACTCCAGAGTAGTGTGGATGTTCAGTGTAAACGTAACAAAAGAAATGTGTTTTAAAATGGAAACGTAGTCGTGTGGATGTAGCCTTAGATACAGGAAGCTTTCAGTCTGTTGTTCTGTCTGACTTGGTGCTATAGGAGTTTTGGAGTGATGCTAGGACCAAGTTAAGCTGTGTGCATGGCGATAGAAACTTTTATCCCTTGGCTGAGATTTATTTGACTGTAGGTGGCCAGACATTTCTCTTGGCAATGGCTTTAGCTCCCAAGCTACCCGTTGCTGTCATTCTTATTCTAGATGTCCCTACACTGCTACATTTGGCAGTAGAAAACCAAAAAATGAAACTTTGCAAATCTTCTACCAGAATTCACCAGGACAGGGAGTTGGGTCACCAAGACAGGAAGTTGGGTCATTGGCCCAGGCAACTGATTGGAAGGCACTCCCAGAGCCTTCAGTTCCAGTTTTTATTTCGGTGACCACCAGAGCTCAGAAGACATGTAACCCTAATAACCCTTAAAGACCAGAAGATGTGAGGAGAAGGGATACGTTTTTGGGTTCAGCCAAGCCAGAAATTGTACAGCAGATGAAGCCCAGTCAGGTTCTGGAATTTGGGATGATCCAACATTAAAACCCTGGTTTGATAACCCTGGTTTGATAGAGTCTCCCAGGTTGAGGGAGAGAAGCAGAGCAGAGTGGCAGATGCAACCTATGCTGTGAAAGATGGCATTCTTTATCAGTGTAAAGCAGAGGTCTTCAACAGGGGGTCTGCGAAATCTTGGGTTGATTAGACAATTATTATTTAATTTTTTTTCCCCAACAAATTTAAATGTCTTTAAATACACATTAACTTGAATCCAATATATTGTAGCGAATGGATAAATTGAGGCAGAAGATGTTATCTTTCAGTCAGAAATGCACAAATTCAGCGACACACAGGAGGTCTCTCAAGCTGGGTACCGGTTCACTCACAGCACGAGACTAACCTGGACCTGTCCCTTCAAGCAGTGTTGCCAACTCCTCAGTAAGGAAAGTAGCTATTGGCTGTCCTAAAAGTCGCTAGAAGTTGTTAAATGACGTCATTGCCTAATTTGCATAATTGTAAAAAGTGAGTTTCTTTTTTTTTTGCCATTGAAATAGGCCATCAGTTCTTATGGACCCCATTGTTAATCACCGTCATAACGGAGGCATTGTTAGTCCATATACCCAGGAGTTTCCCTGTTTTTAAAAATATTCACCGTTACATCCCACTCCGTAAACTGTTGGAGCTGGTATTTTTGAAACAACCAGAAGTGAATGGCGCAGTCCAGTTGTGCTGGTGCCCAAAAAGGATGGATCTCTGAGGTTTTGCATTAATTTCAGTTATCTTATTGCTGTCTCAAGTTTGACCCTAACCCAATGCACCCTATTGATGAGCTCTTGGAGAGAGTGGGGAGATCCAAATGTATCTTCATGAGCAAGGGTTACTGGCATCTTGCCCTAGCACCCTAGATGCACATCCACATGAACTAAGAAATATCAGTTCATGTGGCGGTGCCTACTGATTTACTCAGATTTTTACTGACGACTTTTTGTCACGTGTTGTCTGTCACATGACTTTATGTCCGTAGCTTACATTACATTACAAGCATACTTATTTTCAGCCAAACTATGATATTTTTTTTAAACCCTAACCAAGTATTTTTGTTGTCTAAACTTAACCGCCACAGTTTCACAAAGTTAATCACACTACATTGTCAAGCTCCTACGCAAAAGGCTTCTGCCTTTAGGGATGAGATCTGAGCGATCTTGAGATAATTATGATGAAAACAACTAATCTGGTGGCATCCAGCTGGTGAGGTTGCATATTGCAACCAAGTGAAATTTCTCCCGTGTGCCAAGCGGGTCGGACAACTACTACAATTGTGGCTGACACAAAAACACAAATAGCCCTATCCAGAGCCAGTGTTTGGTTTGTCCATTCTGAGCTACTGTAGAAACATGGCCGCTGTCTCCGTGAAGAGAACTGGCTCTTTATGTTGATATAAGCGGGTTGTTTTAAGTAAGTTAAAAATAGAACTGTATGTGATACAAGTGGGATTAGTGAAGAGAACAGATTAAGAGTGAATGATGAGCCCAAGTGTTTCAGAGTACACATGCTTTTGTTTTAAGATATTTAATCACCAACAAAGATTAAAGGTTGACCCTTGGCATAGAGTATAATCTGACTATCAGCTCAAATGCAGCACATGAAACACATGAAATCCTTTGTCGTTACGGTCAGATACTTAACATTAAAGGATCAGGACAGTCAGCTTGAGAATTCAGGTCAGCGGTATTTATTGAGGGAGCCAACAACACAATAGCAGCAGCAGGTAGCTGTTTTCAGTGAGAAAGCTCTGATAAAGTGACTGTACGCTACCCGCTCAACAGCAAACAGACACAGTTAGAGACTAGCTGGTCAAGATAGTGGACCATTTAGCGGCTAAAGAGAAAGATATATCCCTTTAGGAGTTGGTGGAGACCAAAACGAGAGCTAAAAGACACTGAATATTAATATAATACTAATATTAATATGAACAATATTTTTACCCCAAATAAATGTCAATGCAGCTTTAACTCTTTGAATCCTGCATTGTCTACACATGGTTTTGTGAGGAATTTTAAGTTTTAAAGCATTCTCAGTGCTGGATATTATGTGTCACAGTGTGTTTACTTAGGTAGTGTTAAACCAAGGAGTGTGGTCATTGAATGTATATTGAGTCTGTGAGGGGGGTTTGAGGAATGTCAGAAGGTGTAAATCTGCGGGGGAAGAGGGTAGTTCACTGAGGTGTCTGCCCAGGACAATGGGTCAGGATCCAAGGAGGAGCCCATTGGACTTCAGCCAATCGTGGAGCTGATCGATAGGTTGAGGAATGTAACTCTGGGGGGACAAAGGAGCTGTTTGTCCCCTGAGAGAATCAGACTTCCTTCGTACCATGGGGCAGATACATCAATCTGTCCTGTGAACGAGGTCTCATATTTCTTGAAATATTTTACTATCGATAGTGTAATTTGGTTTGTGATTGTTTTGGCTTCTGTTAACAATATTAAATACTTTTGATTTTGACCTGGACCTGCTGACTCCTGCTCTGCTTGCTGATGGAATAAAGAGTGCAAAGGGTGGGGGGCTGCTGCTTCTTCTCCTCAGTGGCCTTCTTCTCCTCTATGGCCTTCTTCCCCTCTGTTTGAGAAATTTCTGAACATTACAGTTTTCAGTTCCTTCATTTACAGGCTTTTGGCATAGTGATTACCTGACATATGTGATTTTCAGGATTGGCTGCAATTTTCTTACCCTTAATGCAGGTTTGAGCTGTTAACACAACTTTGACATATTGTACCTTATAGGGCTGGGCGGTATGACCAAAAATGTATATCACGGTATTTTGTAAGATTATACCGGTTTCACGGTATATCACGGTATTTTTTTCCGCATTAGCGCATTTAATTATTAAGCGGACATTTGTAACACAAGAACCAGCCGGCAGCTAGCGATGAACAGTTGTTTGTGTGGCGTGTCTTCCGTCTCTTCCTGCTTTCTTCACCTACATTCCCCTGGGTCCTAAGACCCTCCAAGTACAGCTTCTTATCACCCTCTATGTACCAACGTACATCTATAACTAATACCACACATATTACACTCAGCGTTGCATATGTGTCTAACCAAAATAGAGAAAGGGCAAGCTCAAATCGTGGCAGCGGCAGCTAGTAGAGGCACTTCCTGTGGCAAGCTCAGCTGCCGCAGCAAGTTGCAGCAGCTGCCATGACTTTGTGGCAGCTGCCACTGTTTGTCACTGTTCGTGGCAGCTGACACTGTTTGCCACTGTTCGTGGCAGCTGACACAACTTGTTGCGACAGTTTCCACTGTTTGTGGCAGCTGCCGCACCTTGTTGTTGTGACAGTTTTCAGGGTTTGTTGGAGCTGCCACTACTTGCTGTGGCAGCTGCCACAGTTTGAGAGAATGCCGTGGCAGTTTAGCCTTTATTTATCGTTATTTGACAATATGTGACAATACAGTAAGGTCCTTAAAGGTATGACTGTTGGTTGTTGTAATTGGTTTAATAAAAAAATGATGATTTGTAATAGTATCGCTACTCATTTCTATTAAGCTAATATAGGCTAACGTCAGTTGGTACTTGTTGCCCATGGCAACGATAAACACTCAGTCAGCGGACTGAAGAAATGCAAATTGTAATTAAAGCTGCAAGCAGCGATGGACGGGCCCTCGCACCTTCCCACGTCTCGGCGGTACTGGCAGGACGCTGGATGTGTTCGACCATCGGACAACGCGTCCCGGAGTTTAACATATTTTTCCCGCTGGACTCGGCAATGCTGGAAATTATGTGGTGCAAATATTCCACCAGTTCCTGCATCCACTATGTGGCGCTAGAGAACATGCTTAAACATGCATTATTATGCTCTACATCAAGTGCAGACCACATCATGTAAATGTCTTGTAAATCAGATTCCGTCCTTCACATAACGCTGACTTCCATTTCATTTGCCAGTAGGTGGCGCTATGACTTTGAGTGAAAATTGGCTTGTAGACATCCTCAGGCAATGACTGTTATCTATTATAGCAACTTTGGGACAGATTTAAGCAAGTCCAGTGGAGTTACATCAGCTCGTTGTTTATGGCGAATCACGTAAAATGGCCGCCACACCATGGCTACGCCATTCCATCAAACATAAAGCTTTGAGTAACTTTTAATTGTAAAGGTCTTTAGATTGTACAGACCAAATTTGAAGTGGATTTGACAAAGTCCCTAGGAGGAGTTTGTTAAAGTATAGCGAATAGAAATCAAGGGAAAATTCACACAAAAATCAAAATGGCCGACTTCTGGTTGATTTTAGAGTATGGTCCCAAGAGACTTTTTTTAAGTCTATATGTGATACATGTGCCTACTAAATTTCATACATCTAGGTCAAACGTATTTCAAGGGCTGCATCTGCAAAATTTTGTAGGGGCCGCTGTTGAGCCAACTTGCCAATCTGAAACTAATCTAAAATCACATTAGAAAACTACATTCATGATTTTAAATGTGTTAGCCATGTTTGGTTCTGGTTGGAGCATGTTTAGTCACTCAAAAACACCTTCGTTTTTCATGGCGAATAATGCATTGATTGCATAACAATCTTTGAGTAACTTTTCATCACAAGGGTCTTCAGACTGTACTGACCAAATTTGAAGTCGATCTGATTAATTCCCTAGGAGGAGTTCGTTAAAGTATAATGACTGGCAATCAAGGGAAAATTCACACAAAAATCAAAATGGCCGACTTCCTGTTAATTTTAGAGCATGGTCCTAAGATACTTTTTTTAAAGTCTCCTTGTGATACATGGGCCTACCAAATTTCATAAATGTAGGTCAAACGTAGCACTGGGGCTGCGTTTTTTAATATTTGTAGGGGGCGCTATCGAGGTAATTTGAAACAGTCAAGCCAAAAAGCCAAATAAAATATTTATTTACATCACCTATGACACCTGTGTAAAGTTCCAAGGCTTGTTGAGCACCCTAAGCCTCATAAAAATAAGCTTCATTTTTCATGGCGAATGACGCGTTGCCACGGCAACAGCGTTTTGCATCAACTCACAATATTCATGATGAAGCATCATCAATGTCTTACGGCTTACCTTACCAAATTAAAGACTGATCTGGGTAACTTCCTAGTCAGAGTACATCAAAGTATAAAACTTGTCATTTCCTTTTGCTAGTAGGTGGCGCTATGACTTTTTGAAAATCTTGGCATGGGAATGTGCTCAAGACTGGACCAGCATCATGCATAACAAGTTTGGGGCAGATTGAATAAAGTACCTTGGAGTTACAACAACTTCCTCTTTCATGGCGAACGGCACGAAATGTGCGTGACATGGGCGCCACATAAAACGAAGGTTGTTCAATGTCAGTAGACCATTTTTGCAAATTTTCATCATTAAAGTCTTTAGATCACCCTGACCAAATTTGAAGTTGATCGCATACATTCTGTGGGAGAAGTTTGTTAAAGTACAACGCCTGAAAACGATGAAAAATGCCTAAAAATGCAAAAAATGGGAGTATTACTGTATCGCCCCCGAGTGGTTGAATGGAATAAAATTTAGAGTGTATGTTACAGAACACAATGTGGACATACACTATAAATTTCGTGATGATAGGCCAAATGGTTTTGAAGTTATATATATTGCTGTAGAAGGACAAGCCCCTATGAAATTCATTGGTCCATATATTCCTATTGCAATGGGTTATCAACAAGCTTTTAGTAACTTTTGACGGTATAGATCCAATAATGATCCACAGGAAATTTGGTACCAATCAGACCCAGCTTGTAGGAGGAGTTTGTGAAAATGTGTTTTTCACAAAATTCAAAATGGCGGAAAATATTGGAAGACGGAGCTTAGGGGTCTGATTGGCTTTTTTTTTTTTTTTGGACATGTGTGTCGAATTTCAAGTAAATCGGACACAATGGGTAAGAGTTGCCGCAAGGCGTTGCTGGTCAGACTTCTAAGGGGCGCTAGCGAGCAATTTTGTATGGGACCCATAAATTATCAAATTTTCTCGCAGTCCTGGTATGCTTGCCAAATATGGGGAGTTTTGGGATATGATAAAGCCCCCAAAAAGGCGATTCATTTGAGAGAAAAAGAATAATAATAATAATTAAAGCTGCAAGCAACATTGATCGGGCCCTCGCAACGTCACACACGTCGAGGGTACTGGCAGGACTCTGGTTGATGCGGCAATGCATTTCTGTGACCATCATACACTGCATGCACAAGTTAGATGATATTTCCTGCGTCGACCAGCAGCATAGCAAGACCATGTTGCCAGGTCTTAAGCCTCAAATGTTTTGAGTGTACCTCCGATACAATCATAAATGTAAGCCTGTTAAGATCATTAAGAAAATGAACGTGTAAATGTTCTTCAGTATTTGTAACATAACAGACTGTCAGGTTACTGGGATGGAGTTCAACTCCCTGCAGTGTCCTACTGATTGTATTTGGACTTACATGGAAGTTAACAGAACAGCAGTGTCATTTGTTTTTACTTGAACACTTTAATTTGACACTGTTTTCATTTTAAGCGCTTCTATAACTTTAGATTGTAGTGTGAAGCATTCATTGTAACATTTAACCTGATTCTCATGTAGAAGCTCTGGACAGATCATTTATACTAATGCCCACTGACATGGTTTGAAAAACACTGTTGATTAACTTTTGTTCTCCAAGCATCTTAGTTTGCACATATTTAGATCAGAGAAGTCTTTTTCTCATGGTGTGCCCACAAACCCTGTTTGGGCCGCTGTTATTATAGAATTCTGTTTACGTCCGTGGTTGCCAGTAGGTGGCGCTATGACTATGAGTTAATATTGGCATGCAGAAGTCCTAAAATCACAACAGCAATCAAGCATGTCAAGTTTGGGGCAGTTTTGACAAAGTAAGGTTGAGTTACAAAAGCTTGATGGATGATGGCGAATCATGTAAAATTGACGCTACACCAAGTCCATGTTATCCGATGAAACATCAAGCTTTTAGTAACCTTTAATCGTTAAGGTCTTTAGGTTGTTCTGACCAAATTCTAAGCTGATTGGATTATTTCCCAGGAGGAGTTCGTAGTGCAGCACCTGGAAAAGGAAATAAAACCACAAGAAATTCATACAAAATTCAAATTGGCTGACTTCCGGTTGGGTTTAGAGCATGGACCCCTAAGACTTTTTTTTAAGTCTACATGTGATACACCTGCTTACTTAATTTCATACATCTCGGTGAAACGTACAGCGAGGGCTGCATCGTCGAAATATTGTAGGGGGCGCTATCGAGCCGAGTTGCCACTTTGAAGCATTAAAATCACATCAGATAACTATATTCAGGATTTTAAATGTGTGTGACAAGTTTGATTTTGTTTTGAGTATTTTTAGCCCCTCAAAAACACCTTTGTTTTTCATGGCGAGGAATGCATCGCCACAGCAACGGCATTTCATGAAACAACAAGCTTTGAGTAACTTTTAATCACAAAGGTCTTTCGATTGTTCTGACCAAATTCTAAGTTGATCTGATTAATTCCCTGGGAGGAGTTTGTTAAAGTAGAGCGCCTGGAAATTGCAAAAACGACACGAGAAATTCAGACTAAATTCAAAATGGCTGACTTCCGGTTGGGTTTAGGGCATGGCCCCAGGAGACTTTTATTTGAGTCCACATGTGATACATGTGCCTACCAAATTTTGTTATTCTATGTGAAACGTACTGCGAGGGCTGCTTCGTCGAAATTTTGTAGGGGGCGCTATTGAGCCGATTTGACACTCTGATTGAATAAAATCATATTATAGAACTACATTTTGGCCTTGTGATCTGTGTGTCAAGTTTGCTTGTGTTTCGAGCTTTTTTAACCTCTCCAAATGACCATCGTTTTTCACGGCGAAGACTGCGTTACCACGGCAACGGCGTTCGACAAAACATCAAAAGCTTGGAGAACTGGCATTATGAACTTCTTACATTTGTGTGGAACAAATTTGATGTTGATCTGATTTTCCAACTAAGAGAAACAAGCCAAAGTATAAAGACTTTAACTTACTGTTGCCAGTAGGTGGCGCTATGGCTATGATTCAAAATTGTCATATACATGTGTTCAGGGTCAGGATGTTATGACATCTGAGAAATTTGGAGCAGATTAGGCAATGTACAACCGAGTTACAACAACTTCCTGTTTCATGGCGAATGGTGTTTTTTTGCCGCCACGCCACGGACACATAGTTCGATAACTTTTTGATCTTTGAGTATCGTTTCACTGCCAAGGTCTCAAGAGCATACTGACCAAATCTGAAGGCAATCGGGTTTAATCTCTTGGAGGAGTTTGTTAAAGTAGAGCGCCTGGAAATTGAAAAAACGACACTAGAAATTCAGACTAAATTCAAAATGGCTGACTTCCGGTTGGGTTTAGGGCATGGCCCCAAGAGACTTTTATTTAAGTCCACATGTGATACATGTGCCTACCAAATTTTGTTAATCTATGTGAAACGTACTGCGAGGGCTGCTTCGTCGAAATTTTGTAGGGGGCGCTATTGAGCCGATTTAACACTCTGATTGAATAAAATCATATTATATAACTACATTTTGCTTGTGTTTCGAGCTTTTTTAACCTCTCCAAATGACCATCGTTTTTCACGGCGAAGACTGCGTTACCACGGCAGCGGCGTTTGACGAAACATCAAAAGTTTAGAGAACTGGCATTATGAACTTCTTACATTTGTGTGGAACAAATTTGATGTTGATCTGATTTTCCAACTAAGAGAAACAAGCCAAAGTATAAAGACTTTAACTTACTGTTGCCAGTAGGTGGCGCTATGACTATGATTAAAAATTGGCTTGCAGATGTCTTCAGGCCTGGAGTTTAATCAAACATGTGAAATCTGGTAAAGATCTGATGATGCGGAGTCGAGTTACATCAGTTTATTCGTTCATGGCGAAGGATCGAAATTCGCAGAGCCGCCACGTCGCCACGCTTCGACAACTTCCTACAATTTTCACAATGAAGCATTATCAAGGTCTTAAGGCTTTTGTGACAAAATTTGAGAGGGATCCGATTAATCTGTGAGCAGTAGGGTGTCAAAATACACAACCTATGACTTCCTGTTGCCACTAGGTGGCGCTATTACTATGATTCAAAATTGTCATATACATGTGTTCAGGGTCAGGATGTTATGACATCTGAGAAATTTGGAGCAGATTAGGCAATGTACAGCCGAGTTACAACAACTTCCTGTTTCATGGCGAATGGTGTTTTTTTGCCGCCACGCCACGGACACATAGTTCGATAACTTTTTGATCTTTGAGTATATTTTCACTGCCAAGGTCTCAAGAGCATACTGACCAAATCTGAAGGCAATCGGGTTTAATCTCTAGGAGGAGTTCGTTAAAGTACAGCGCCTTGAAACGGTCCAAAAACGTCATAAAATTCAAAATGGCCGACTTCCTGTTTGGTTTAGGATATACCTCCTTTTGACTTTTTTGTATGTCCCATCACGTTCCACATACCTACCAAATTTCATACAGCTAGGTGAAACCCAAAGTTGGGGCTACTCTGTAGGGGGCGCTATCGAGCCAAAATGTCATGCCGCAGCTGGACACCCCAATAATACTGGAATTTTCACCACGATTGAATTTTGTGCCAAATTTCAAAAGATTCCCAGTATCCCAAGCACCTCCTTTTTGCGATGAAACTGGTACGATAATAGTAATAACAATAATAATAATAATAATAATAATAATAAAAAACATTACAATAACAATAGGTCCTCCGCTCCGACTACGTCGGTGCTCGGGCCCTAATAATAATAATAATAATAAAAAACATTAGAATAACAATAGGTCCTCCGCTCCGACTACGTCGGTGCTCGGGCCCTAATAATAAAAAACATTAGAATAACAATAGGTCCTCCGCTCCGACTACGTCGGTGCTCGGGCCCTAATAATAAAAAACATTAGAATAACAATAGGTCCTCTGCTCCGACTACGTCGGTGCTCGGGCCCTAATTAAAGCTGCAAGCAGCGATGAGCGGGCCCTCGCATCTTTGCGTACGTCGAGGGTACTTACGAGACCTCAGCTTACGCGGCCGCGAATGTCTGCGACCATCAGATAACGCGACCACGAGTTAGACGTTTTTTTCCTGCTTGGAGTATTTGACCCTGGAAATTGTGCTTTGCAAATAGTCCACCACTTCCTGCAACCACTGTGTGGCGCTAAACAACGTGCGTCAACATAATTTATGTTTCTCTATATCAAGTGTAGACAACATCATGTAACTTTCATGTGAATCGGATATCGTTTGTCAAATAACGCTGATTTCCTTTCGCCATTAGGTGGCGCTTTGACTTAGATGGAAAATTGGCTTGTAGACATCCTCAAGCCATGACTGTTATGAAGCATGGCAAGTTTGGGACAGATTTGAACAAGTCCAGTGGAGATACATCAGCTTGCTGTTTCATGGGGAGTCACGTAAAATGGCCGCCACGCCACGGCTACACCATTCAATCAAACGTAAAGCTTTTGATAACTTTTAATCACAAAGGTCTTTAGATTGTAGTGGATCTGAAAAACTCCCTAGGAGGAGTTTGTTAAAGTATAGCACCTAGAAATGGTCAAAAATGAATGGAAAATGCACACAAAGATCAGACCAGACTTCCAGTATGGTTTACAGCATAGTCTCAAGAGACTTTTTTTAAATCTACATGTGGTACATGTGCCTACTAAATTTCATACATGGGGCTGGGGCTGCTTTGTTGAAAATTTGCAGGGGGCACTATCGAGGCAATTTATAACGGCCAAGCCAAAAATCCACATGAAATCTGTATTTGCATCACCTATGACATATGTACAAAGTTCCATGAGTTGAGTATCCCAAGTTACAAATAAATCTATTCAAATGAGCATTCCCGATTCTCTCGTACAGTCAAACGTCCGTCTCCTGAATCAAATAAATCATCTAAGCAACAAGTCCATACACTACTTCATGGTGATCTAGCAATAGCTTGTCTTAACAACTGGTTTCAAATGCACAGCTAACAGTATGAAAGCAAAGCTAACGATTAGTATGCTAATGCTAACGGCTAATCGTGATTAGCAACACAACTTGTTTTACACTATAACATTTAGTCACAGTATAGAAAACAATTCACAAACTCGTATTTACCTCTTGTACATCACAACAGTCCAAACCATAGGATAACTGGTCGTCAGCCATTAAGTTATGAACATTATTGCACTCTCACAGAAGTCACTATTCACTTGATGGTGATAATTCGCTTCTCCATTTCTCCAACACACTGAACCTGGCCGCATACGACTAAGCCCCACCCCTCTACATGAGAATGGGCTTGGATTGGCTGTTAGTTTCAGGACAAGCCAATTAAACAAAGTCAAAAGAAAGATTGACATATCATACTGCTACACAAGTTAGGCTGTTAGGGAGAACACACGTTCTGAATCATGTACTTATCAAACAAACTATGCTCATTTGCATGAACTGCAACTTTTGAACTGTAAAGCTTATGAGTCTCTTATTGAAATACATTTTATCCACCCATATCTATTTTTACCCATACTTGTACAGTTTTAACTTGGTTTTAGAAAACTATTTATATCCTGATGTCTGAATTAATTTTTAACAAGGGCTACACCAATATTCTACTAGTTCCTGAATCCACTATGTGGCGCTAGAGAACACATGCAAACATGCATTATGTTGCTCTACAACAAGTGCTCTTTTAGGGTCTATATCAAGTGTAGACAACATCATGTAAATTACATGTGAATCGGATATTGTTTGTCAAATAACGCAGATTTCCTTTCGCCATGAGGTGGCGCTTTGACTTATATGGAAAATTGGCTTGTACACATCCTCAGGCCATAACTGGTATCAAGCATGGCAAGTTTGGGACAGATTTGAACAAGTCCAGTGGAGATACATCAGCTTGCTGTTTCATGGGGAGTCACGTAAAATGGCCGCCACGCCACGGCTACACCATTCAATCAAACGTAAAGAATTTGATAGCTTTTAATCACAAAGGTCTTTAGATAGTACTGACCAAATTTGAATTGGATCCGCAAAATTCCCTAGAAGGAGTTCGTTAAAGTATAGCGCCTAGAAATGATCAAAAATGAATGGAAAATTCAAACAAAAATCAAAATAGCAGACTTCCAGTATAATTTAGAGCATAGTCTCAAGAGACTTTTTTTTAAGTCTCAATGTGTTACATGTGTCTACTAAATTTCATACAGCTAGGTGAAATGTACCGCTGGGGCTGCTCTTTTGAATATTGGTAGGGGGTGCTGTCAAGGCAATTTCTAAAAGAAAAGGCAAAACCCCATATTAGTTATTTATGTTTATCACCTTTGACACATGTGCAAAGTTCCATGACTATTTGTTCATCCTAAGCCACAGAAAACTGAGCTTCCATTTCACGGTGAATAATGCGTTGCCGTGGCAACATATTTTAACGAAAACTCACAAAATTCATGATGAAGTATCATCAATGTCTCAAGGCTTTCCTCAGAAAATGTGAGGTCCATCAGATCAACTGGCTAGGAGGAGTACATCAAAGTATAAAACGTGTCATTTCCTTTTGCCAGTAGGTGGCGCTATGACTTTGAGAACATTTTGGCATGGAAATGTGCTCAAGCCTGAAATAGCATTATGCATAACAAATTTTGGGCAGATTGGACAATATACCTCTGAGTTACAACAACTCCCTCTTTCATAGCGAATGGCACAAAATGTGAGCGAAGTGGGCGCACGCCATGTCAAGGTCATTCAATGAAAACTCACCATTTTGATACATTTTCATCACAAAGGTCTTTAAATTGTCCTGACCAAATTTGATGTTGATCGCATAAACTGTGTAGGAGGAGTTTGTCAAAATTCAAAGCCTGAAAACGTAGTTTAATGGGAGTCGCATAAAATTAACGCCACGCCACAGCTACGCCATTCCATCAAACATAAAGCTTTTGATAAATTTTAATTACAAAGGTCTTTGGATTGTACGGTCCAAATGTGAAGTGGCTCTGACAAAGTCCCTAGGAGGAGTTCGTTAAAGTATAGCAACTAGAAATCGAGGGAAAATTCACATAAAAATCAAAATGGACGACTTTTGGTTGATTTTAGAGCATGGTCCCAAGAGACTTTTTTGTAAGTCTCCATAGGATACATGTGCCAACCAAATTTCATACATCTAGGTTAAACGAGGCGCTGGGGCTGCTTTGTTGAAAATCTGCAGGAGGCGCTATCGAGACAATTTATAACGACCAAGCCAAAAATCCACATGAGATCTTTAATTTCATCACCTACGACACATGTACAAAGTTTCATGAGTTTTTGAGTATTCCAAATCACAGAAAAATCAGCTTGCTTTTTCATGGCAAACAAAGCGTTGCCACGGCAACAGAGTTATACGAAACCTCACAATATTCATGATGAACTATCATCAATGTCTAAAGGCTTTCTTTCTAGAATGTGAGGTTGATCTGGTGAAATGGCTAGGCGGAGTACATCAAAGTGTAAAACTTGTCATTTCCCTTTGCCAGTAGGTGGCGCTATGATTATGTAAAAATTGAGGCATGGGAATGTTTTTAGGCCTGGACTAGCATCCTGCATAAGACATTTTGGGCAGATTTGACAATGTACCTTGGAGTTACAACAACTTCAATTTTCATGAAAAATTGACCAAAATGGATGCCACGCCACGCCAAGGTTGTTGCATGAAAACTCATGATTTTGATAACTTTTCATTATAAAAGTCTTAAGATCGTGCTGACCAAATTTGAAGCCGATCGCATAAATACTGTAGGAGGAGTTCGTGAAAATACAAAGCCTGAAAACGAGAAAAATGGCCAAAAAGAGCTAACTACTGTAGCGTCCCCTTGTGGCTGAAGGAAATGAAAATGTGAGGGTACGTTACAGGTTGCTATGTGGACATTTGCCTCAAATTTTGTGATGATAGGCACAATGGTTTTAAAGTGAGGTTGATTGATGTACAGAGCCACGCCCCTGATAAGTTCATTGGCCCATAACTTGATAACGCGATAAGTTATCAAAAAACTTTTGGGGGGGTTGTGATGAAATTGAATGAATAATGATCCACAGCAAATTTGGTAGCAATCTGACACAGCGTTTAGGAGCAGTTTGCAAAAATGTGTTTCTCACAAAAATGAAAATGGTGGAAATCTGAATGGGCGGAGCTAAAAAATTTGAGTGTACTGATTGTAGAGCAGATGGAGCTGAATATGTGTGTCAAAGTTCATGTTAATCAGACATGTTGGGTGAAGGCCGTGGCCTGTGAAACTGTAGGGGGCGCTAGTGAGCCATTTTGTCATACATGAGCATGCGACCCATAAAATCTCAAATTTTCACGCAGTCCTGATCCGCCTGCCAAATTTGGGGAGTTTTTGAGTATGATAAAGCCTTGAAAAATGCAATTTTAGAGGAGAAATAATAATAATAATTCTTTGAATTACAATAGGGCCTTCGCCCGACTTCGTCGGTGCTCGGGCCCTAATTAAAGCTGCAAGCAGCGATGAACGGGCCCTCGCCTCCTCCCGCACGTCGGGGGTGCCGACGGAACTCCAACATATGCAGCTAAGATCGTCTGCGACAATCAGACAACGCTCTTACGAGTCCGATGCTTTTTTCTGCTTGGACTGCGTGATGCAGGAAATGATGCCCTGCAAATAGTCCACAGCATCCTGTATCCCCTGTGTGGTGCTACAGAGCATGCAAAAACATGTATTATGTTGCTCTATAACAACTGTAGACGACATTGTGTAAAAGTCATGTAAATCGGATGCCGGTTGTCAAAAAACGCAGAATTACTTTGGCCAGCAGGTGGCGCTGTGAGTATTAGTGAAAATTAGCTTGTAGACATCCTCAGGCCATGAGTGTTATCAAGCATGGGAAGTTTAGGAGCGTTTGGAACAAGTCCGGCTGAGTTACATCAGCTTTTTTCATGGGGAGTCACGTAAAGTAGCCGCCCGCTACGGCTAAGCCATTCCGTCAAACGTAAAGCTTTTGATAACTTTTAAACACAAAGGTCTTGAGACTGTACCGACCAAATTTCAAGTGGATCCGACAAAGTGCCTAGGAGGAGTTCGTTAAAGTATAGCGACTAGAAATGAGCCTAAATCCATTGAAAAATGACACAAAAATCAAAATGGCCGACTTCCGGTACGGTTTAGAGCATGGTCCCAAGAGACTTATTTGTAAGTCTCTCTGAGATACATAATCCTACCAAGTTTCATACAGGTACCTCAAACGTAGCGCTGGGGCTGCTCTTTTGAAATATTGTAGGGGGCGCTATGGAGGCAATTTAAAACGGCCAAGCCAAACACCCATATAAAATATGTCCTCCCATTACCTATAACACATGTATAAAGTTCCATGAGTTTTTGAGCATCGCAAGCCACTGATCCATCAGCCTACTTTTTCATGGCGAATGATGCGTTGCCGCGGCAACAGCGTTCAACGAAAACTCCCAATATTCATGACGGTGCATCATCAACATGTTAAAACTATCTTTATACAATTTCAGACTGATCTGGTGAACTGGCTAGGAGGAGTAAATAAAAGTATAAAATATGACATTTCCTTTTGCCAGTAGGTGGCACTATGAGTTATTGAAAATTTTTCAATTGAAATGTACTAAGAGTTGAAGTAGCATCATGCATAAGAAATTTCGTGCAGATTGAATAATGTACCTTGGAGTTATAACAACTTCTTTTTTCCCGGCCAATGAGGCAAAATGGCCGCCCCGCCACGTCAAGGTTCTTTGATGAAAACTCTAGCTTTTGATAACTTTTCATCACAAAGGTCTTAAGAGCATCCTGACCAAATTTGAAGTCGATCGCATGAATTCTCTAGGAGGAGTTTGTTCAAATACAAAGGCTGAAAACGCGAAAAATCACCAAAAAACTGAAATTGAGTGAAATACTGTAGCGCCCCCTATGGGTTGAATGGAATGAAAATTGCAGGGTATGTTCCACCATGCAATCTGCACAAATACTGCAAATTTGGTGATTTTAGGATACACGGCTGAGAAGTTATGTGTATTGAAAAACAAGCCACGCCCCAAGAAGTTCATTGGTCCGTATCTTCTTAACGCTTTAAGATATCAACAAGCGTTTGATAACTTCATGTGATCTTGATCCAATAATGATCCACAGAAAATTTGGTAGCAATCGGACCAAGTGTGTAGGAGGAGTTCTCAAAAATGTGTTTTTCACAAAATTCAAGATGGCGGAAAATTTTGTGAGGCGGACCTTAGGGGTCTGAGAGACTTTTTTTAGAGCTAGTGGATCTTGACATGTGTGTCGAATTTCAAGTAAATCGGACATACTGGCCGAGGGGCGTTGCCGGTCCAACTTCGAGGGGGCGCTAGAGAGCCATTTTTTTACACCGAAATATACAACTTGTGTCAGATGGCTATTTTCACCAGACCTGACAAGTCTGCAAAATTTGGTGAGTTTTGGGGTATGGCAAATACTCCAAATATGCGCCCAAAGTGGAAAAATAAAAATCAGAATAAAAATTAAAGCTGCAAGCAGCGATGAACGGGCCCTCGCCTCCTCCCGCACGTCGGGGGTGCCGGCGGGACTCCAACGTATGCAGCTGAGATCGTCTGCGACAGTCGGACAACGCGCGTCGGAGTCCGATGCTTTTTTTCAGCTTGGACCGCGTGATGCAGGAAATGATGCAATGCAAATAGTCCACAGCATCCTGTATCCGCTGTGTGGTGCTACAGAGCATGCACAAACATGTATTATGTTGCTCTATAACAACTGTAGATGACATTGTGTAAAAGTCATGTAAATCGGATGCCAGTTGTCAAAAAACGCAGAATTACTTTGGCCAGCAGGTGGCGCTGTGAGTATTAGTGAAAATTAGCTTGTAGACATCCTCAGGCCATGAGTGTTATCAAGCATGGGAAGTTTAGGAGCGTTTGGAACAAGTCCGGCTGAGTTACATCAGCTTCTTTGGTGGGGAATCACGTAAAGTAGCCGCCCGCTACGGCTAAGCCATTCCGTCAAACGTAAAGCTTTTGATAACTTTTAAACACAAAGGTCTTGAGACTGTACCGACCAAATTTCAAGTGGATCCGACAAAGTGCTTAGGAGGAGTTCGTTAAAGTATAGCGACTAGAAATGAGCCTAAATCCATTGAAAAATGACACAAAAATCAAAATGGCCGACTTTCGGTACGGTTTAGAGCATGGTCCCAAGAGACTTATTTGTAAGTCTCTCTGAGGTACATAATCCTACCAAGTTTCATACAGGTACCTCAAACGTAGCGCTGGGGCTGCTCTTTTGAAATATTGTAGGGGGCACTATGGAGGCAATTTAAAACGGCCAAGCCAAACACCCATATAAAATATGTCCTCCCATTACCTATAACACATGTATAAAGTTCCATGAGTTTTTGAGCATCGCAAGCCACTGATCCATCAGCCTACTTTTTCATGGCGAATGATGCGTTGCCGCGGCAACAGCGTTCAACGAAAACTCCCAATATTCATGATGGTGCATCATCAACGTGTTAAGACTATCTTTACAAAATTTCAGACTGATCTGGTGAACTGGCTAGGAGGAGTAAATAAAAGTATAAAATATGACATTTCCTTTTGCCAGTAGGTGGCACTATGAGTTATTGAAAATTTTTCAATTGAAATGTACTAAGAGTTGAAGTAGCATCATGCATAAGAAATTTCGTGCAGATTGAATAATGTACCTTGGAGTTATAACAACTTCTTTTTTCCAGGCCAATGAGGCAAAATGGCCGCCCCGCCACGTCAAGGTTCTTTGATGAAAACTCTAGCTTTTGATAACTTTTCATCACAAAGGTCTTAAGAGCATCCTGACCAAATTTGAAGTCGATCGCATGAATTCTCTAGGAGGAGTTCGCTCAAATACAAAGGCTGAAAACGTGAAAAATCACCAAAAAACTGAAATTGAGTGAAATACTGTAGCGCCCCCTATGGGTTGAATGGAATGAAAATTGCAGGGTACGTTCCACCATGCAATATGCACAAATACTGCAAATTTGGTGATTTTAGGATACACGGCTGAGAAGTTATGTGTATTGAAAAACAAGCCACGCCCCAAGAAGTTCATTGGTCCGTATCTTCTTAACGCTTTAAGATATCAACAAGCTTTTGATAACTTCATGTGATCTTGATCCAATAATGATCCACAGAAAATTTGGTAGCAATCGGACCAAGTGTGTAGGAGCAGTTCTCAAAAATGTGTTTTTCACAAAATTCAAGATGGCGGAAAATTTGGGAGGCGGACCTTAGGGATCTGAGAGGCTTTTTTTAGAGCTAGTGGATCTGGACATGTGTGTCGAATTTCAAGTAAATCGGACATACTGGCCGAGGGGCGTCGCCGGTCCGACTTGTAGGTGGCGCTAGAGAGCCATTTTTTTACACTGAAATAGGCAACCTATGTCAAATGGCTATTTTCGCCAGACCTGACAAGTCTGCAAAATTTGGTGAGTTTTCATGCATGGCAAGTATCCCAAAAATGCCCCCAAAGTGTAAAAATAAAAATCATAATAATAACCCATACAATTTCAATAGGGCCTTTGCTGGCCCGACGTTGTCGGTGGCTCGGGCCCTAATAATAATACCCCTTAGAATTTCAATAGGGCCTTCGCTGGCCCGACGTTGTCGGTGGCTCGGGCCCTAATAATAATTCTTTGAATTACAATAGGGCCTTCGCCCGACTTCGTCGGTACTCGGGCCTTAATAATAATTCTTTGAATTACAATAGGGCCTTCGCCCGACTTCGTCGGTGCTCGGGCCCTAATAATAATAATAATAATAATTCCTACAGTTTCAATAGGGACCTCGCGGCCCGATGTTGTCGGTGCTCGGGCCCTAATAACTCCTACAGTTTCAATAGGGACCTCGCGGCCCGACGTTGTCGGTGCTCGGGCCCTAATAATAACTCCTACAGTTTCAATAGGGACCTCGCGGCCCGACATTGTCGGTGCTCGGGCCCTAAATATGGATAAGATGCATTGTGTTGTTTACAATAATGACAACCCATATCACCTATTGACTTGGATATGTTTATATATATATATATATATATATATATATATATATATATATATAGACAGTTTATGTGCCACAATTTGTTGCGACAGTTTCCACTGTTTGTGGCAGCTGCCGCAGCTTGTTGTTGCAACAGTTTTCACAGTTTGTTGGAGCTGCCACAGTTTGAGAGAGGTGCCGCGGCAGTTTAGCCTTTATTTTTCGTTATTTGACAATATGTGACAATACATTAAGGTCCTTAAAGGTATGACTGTTGGTTGTTGTAATTGGTTTAATAAAAAAATTACGATTTGTAATAGTATCGCTACTTGTTTTTATTAAGCTAATATAGGCTAACGTCAGTTGGTACTTGTTGGTACTCTGTTTGTCCTGTCTATGCTTACGAATTTCATTGCACAATGGATTTATCAATTCAGAAAAATATAATTTCGAAAAACAAACAGAGGAAAACATCTCTATACCTGTGGTGATAATTAAAAAATATATATGTGCCCTGCACTTGTTCACACCTGACAGAAGTGCTCACTTAAAGGTGTACTCCCTCTTGTGGCCTAATGGGTCAATAACACTTGTCTTCAATATGTACTATTCCTGGGTGCAGAAAACTGGAGCAGTCACTATTTTGTAAACTACAACACCACATGAACAATACATATTTTGGAAAACAGTATACAGTTTAGGTCATGCTATGGAGCTTTAATGAGATGAAATAAAATTAAGTCAAAAAACATATGTTGGGGTGGCTTCTTGCCATTAACTTTGAAGTCCTTGTCCTAACGTACATTTATTTGTTTTATTTGTTTATTTATTTTGCAGGGACAATGCACACCAATCAACAGTAAAACTGTAAGTGAGCCAGAGTTAGCCAGAGAGGCTAGTTTTCATCTGCTGTCCCCGGCCAGATATTTGAAGGCTGCCTAAAAATTACAAAATTTCAAATAAAAATGGAATTAAAATTCATAGATAGACAGTAACATAAAGACAAAACCAATACACATATAAGCAAAAGCAAAGTGTACAACACTAGAGCAGAGCACACATAACAGGCTGCAGCATGCGTCAGGCAGAACAAACCCACCTACAGTACAAGCACATATATAACACTGAGGCACATAACATACACATCAAAAATAGCAACAGTGAACAAGACAAATGCACATATAGGCAAAACAAGCAGGCAGGACAGACAGTACATCAATGCTTGCACACCTGATTGGCAACAAGCCATTCCTTAAGGCTATGTTTGAATGTTTTGTACATGTTTTGTGTGCATATATGTGGTGGCAGAGTATTCCATGAGTGAGCTGCCTTCACAGAGAATGTAGATTTGCTAAAAGAGCTTGACCTATGTGAAATGACACAATCACCTCTTGAAGCAGATCTAGTGAGTCTGCTGCTTTGAGCGCTTTGTTTAATAAAATCACTAAGCGGAGGCAGGGCCATACCATGTAAAATTTTAAAAACCAGACACACATCAGTGAATTTAATGAGGTTCTCCCAACTCAAGATATGGTGTTTGATGAGGATATTGTAGTGATGGTGACTTCTGGATTTTTAGAGCTTGTTTATGGAGAATATGAATAGATGTTAATGTTGTGCTGCTGGCTTGTGCCCAGCTGGTTGAGCAGTAGGTCAGATGGGGGACAATCATCGCATTAAAATACAGTTTCGTAGCCTGCATGGTTAGACTGTTTCTTATATATCTGAAATTCATGAGATTACATTTTAAGACCTTTGTCACATGTTTTACCTGCTTTTTATTAAAAGAGAGATTAGAATCAATAAAAATTCCTAAATATTTAAAATCTGACACTACCTGTAGTTTATATAGTTTACATATTTTTATTATAGTTTATATATATATATATACATATCCAAGTCAATAGGTGATATGGGTTGTCATTATTGTAAACAATACAATGCATCTTTTCCATATTTGCAATTTGCATTTCTTCAGTCCGCAGACTGACAGTGTTTATCGTTGCCATGGGCAACAAGTACCAACTGACGTTAGCCTATATTAGCTTAATAGAAACGAGTAGCGATACTATTACAAATCGTATTTTTTTTTATTAAACCAATTACAATGACCAACAGTCATACCTTTTAACTTTTAAAAACGAGGCCTATTTTCAGGCCTCAGCTCGAAAAAAGATAAGAAATACCTAATTGAGTGTATAATTAAATTTAAAAAAAAATAAATAAATAAATATATATATATATATATATATTTTTTTTTTAATATATTTTTGAGATGTGAAAAGTCATGGAAATATCAGTATACATGTTACAGGTTAACATAAGATAAGGATGGAACACAGCACAACTTGGAAAATTCTAAAGCTCGCCCTGGAAAAACAGCAATTTCAGGATATTGTTTTTTGGAAATTATGGAAATCCAAGATTTAAAATATTCCCAGCTCTCATAACAACTGATAAAGGCTCTCTATACACATTTATACATAGATACAGTGAAACATTTATAAAATATAGAGCATATAAAATTGAAAAACTGATTAAATATTCCAATATTTGAATAAAAAAATATTTTTTTAATTAAAAAACACTCTACATCACTTCTGTTTATCACTCCTGATGTTCAATGAATCAAAAGACAGAAGATTGGGCTTTTTTGTGTTTTAAGCTCTTTCTAAGCCCTTTTTATGGTCATTTTATGGTCACATACTGCTCCAGATTCAGCCCACTCTCTCTGTTTAGGGCTGTATCTCAGTCCCCCTTTCTCCGATTTTCACCATTGAGACCTCCTTCGAACCGTAAAAGCCAATAGAATTGCGTGGATTGAAAGCTAGATGATTGACAGCACTATTAGCCAATGGGAATGATAAACGTCCCATCTGATGGCAGATCTGAAATCTAATTTGCTGAGCTTCCAACCCTCCCAAGAAGCCGAGGAGTGTCGGAGAGACACGAATCGAACGGATTCACACGGAGCACATGCAGCTGCACATACCAAGCAGTGGAAGTACGGAGATATTTCATTTTTTCGCTGAGATTCGACCAAAAGTGAGTACAATATTCGATGAAAGCTGTGTGACTTTTTGTGTTCGAAGCTGAATATCTCTGCGATGGTTTACCGGAGAGAGAAATGGAAGATATGTCCGTAATCTCCGTCAAGCGGACATGCTTTCTCATGCTGCATGTTCGTAGGTAGCACGTTGCTAACGGACAGTAGCAGCTGTTTTCTCCGGTCTTTTCCAGTCATATCGAGTTATGATTTATGATATGTTGTTATTTGTTTGCTTGGCTGATGGGAGATGTGTTTGTCTCATGTAGAAGTGACCTAGTTCATGTTGTTCCCAGGACGCTGAGGTTTCTGCAGAACTATAACATCATTATATTCGTTCTTCGTGGGTTCTCTGCCAGTTACTTTTAACACAAAACTCTCTAAGTTTTTATGTACTACGTCCCCCAAGTGGGGGACGCTCAGGCTTAAAAGGACCTTAATGTATTTTCACATATTGTCAAATAACGAAAAATAAAGGCTAAACTGCCGCAGCACCTCTCCCAAACTGTGGCAGCTGCCACAGCAAGTAGTGGCAGCTCCAACAAACTGTGAAAACTGTCGCAACAAGTTGCGGCAGCTACCACAAACAGTGGAAACTGTCGCAAGAAGTTGTGGCACATATACTGTCTATATATATATATAGACAGTATATATACACATATCCAAGTCAATAGGTGATATGGGTTGTCATTATTGTAAACACAATGCATCTTATCCATATTTACAATTTGCATTTTTTCAGTCCGCTGACTGAAAGTGTTTATCGTTGCCACGGGCAACAAGTACCAACTGACGTTAGCCTATATTAGCTTAGTTTACAAATCGGCATTTTTGTACTAAACCAATTACAACTACCAACAGTTATACCTTCAAGGACCTTAATGTATTGTCACATATTGTCAAATAACGAAAAATAAAGGCTTAACTGCCGCGGCACCTCTCCCAAACAGTGGCAGCTGCCGCGGCAAGTCATGGCAGCTGCCACAACTTGCCGCGGCAGCTGAGCTTGCCACAGGAAGTGCCTCTACTAGCTGCCGCTGCCACAATTTGAGCCAGCTCCTACTGCCAAAATACCCGAAAAAGCAACAAAAAAAAAAATTTACTTTTTTTTTGAGTTTTTAAAGTGTTTTTGTTTGTAATATGTATAATAAGCATATCATTTAGTTATCGCTACTGATAATTTAACAAACATAAAAATATGACGTAGATAGGTTTGCAGTTTTCAAGGTGTACATTTCAGATATGCATCTATTACACACATGACAATAACTCACGTTTTCTGATGAGGTGATGTAAGTTGCTCGTGTTACCACCAGCGACATCAACAGTGGCTCCAAACTCGCAAAACGTCGGATTTTTAAAAACCAAAACACTTCCAAACAGCAGACACAGCTCCTCTCTTGAGCACAGACTCTATTGGTGCATCTCCGGTCTCTCTTTGCTCCTCCTGCATTGCTCTTTTCTGTTCTTTGAGTTATTCGATGCAGCCTCTCCCAGCAGTTAGCAGACTGTTATGCTAACGGCTAGCTACCGAGCTGTACCCAGCATGCTGTTCGGCGGTGAAATTTTATAAATGTACAATTATTAGTGTTACAAATAGTTTGTGTCACAAACTGTTGTGTGCCGTGGTGTTGCCCTGTTAAAGAGCCTTAGTTGTGGGTTATTAATTGTTGTATTATAAAGTTATAACCATAATGTAGGGGTCCCTCTCACTACATGCTCCGACCATGGCACTCTTGGCGGTGAACAATATCATTTGCTTCCTGTTGAAGAGTGTCAGCAGTTATTTAGGCTATATGACGGTGTATGAAAAATTCATATCATATGGAAAATTAAAACCTGTATACCGGCCCAGTCCTAGTACCTTATTATGTTATGGTGAGCACATTAGCAAAATTAGCATTCCTTTGGACTTGTGTTTGTGTTCACTTGGTGATGTCCAATACTCTTTTCGCTCTGTTTTTGTTCTTCACCAACTCCTAAAGAAGTATATGTGTCTTCAGCTGCTAAATGCTCCATTATGTTCACCAGCTTGTCTCTTACTGTGTCTGTCTAGGGTTTGTTGGTAAGCAGGTAGAGCACAGTATGTTGATCAGAGCATTTTTTCCTGAAAACAGATGCTGGAAAGCAGGTTGATGAGAGACTTAACCAAGACAGTAAAGTTATCGGCTGTAAAACCGAAATAATGATCTTAAAGAGGCTAAAACGCTCTAACGCTTGATAGTGATAAATCTTTATGGGTCCGTCACTATGAGCAACACCTTTTACATATGTAGTAGTCCTGTGATCTATTTTTTTTAATAAAAATATTGATTATAACTCCTTTAAATCAACATATTGATTATTCAGTCTTGCAGTAATTATTATATTATGACCAATTATTACATTGAAATGAAAATTGGACAGGATAAATGCCAAACATGTGCATACAAACAGAAAATCCCATTTCAATTTCATGAATTTTCATGAAGTTTTATTTTAGCCTGGACTGTATACAAGTGAGTTTTTCTACATGTTTAGGATCATTGCCCTGTTGCATTGCCCTAAAGTTGGGGAAATGTCCATATACAAGTCCTACAACTAAGTTTATCGTGCTGTACACTTGAGTAGAAACCAGTTAGGTGGATCCAGTCTGTTGATTAAATATTTTTGGCAGTACTTACGTAATTCTCCGACACACATGCCCCCTCTGTCTTCATTGACATAACGCATTCCTTAGCCCCTTACTTAACCTTAACCATCATCCCATAACTTGTACCTGATTCTAACCTGAGCCGTAAAGGGTAACTTCGGTATTTTTCATGTTTTTTTCCCATTTTTTTGTGTCAAAGGGACTAATGGAGACAAACAAAATTGAAATTGGTCTACATAAAGCAGTGGTTCTCAACTGGTCTGGCTGCGGGACCCACCATGACCCCTTAATGACAAGTCGTGACCCAAATGTTCAACTTCTCAAATGTATTTAATGAAAAGATGGTGCAGTTTGAACCTGAGCTGAAAATGTCCTCTGCAGTCGTAGTAGTAGGGAGCTCTCTTGTGCAGAGAAATTGTTCCTGTAAGTCTCTGTCCCACACGTTTCACGTAAAAGAGTAAAACTGCTTTGTTTGTTATGTTTGTTATGTCTGTAGATTCGTCCATTTGTAATGCAAAATGACCACCAACAAATGCCGCTTCAGTTTTGACGGCTTCATGCTTTCTTGTGCCAGAACCTCGCTGCACAAAACACACTGAGGTTTTTGCCCTCTTTTGTCCTCAATCAAAGAAAACCCATATCTCATGTAGTCGGTGTCATACTTGCGTTTCGCTAATTAGCATATTAAAACAAACTTTGCGGGTGTTCTTCTATACTGTGAAATGGGTGTCTATTAGGTCTTTGCAGTGGCTTCCTGTCCATCAAAGAATTGACTTTAAAATCCTGCTGTTGGTTTATAAAGCACTAAATGGTTTAGGGCCAAAATACATCTCTGATCTGCTGCTACCCTATGAACCATCCCGACCCCTTAGGTCGTCTGGGACCGGTCTACTTTCTGTTCCCAGAGTCAGAACTAAACATGGAGAAGCAGCATTCAGTTTTTCTGCTCCACATATCTGGAACAAAGTCCCAGAAAGCTGCAGGTCTGCAGAGACCCTCAGCTCCTTTAAATCCAGACTGAAGACTTTTCTGTTTGCTGCTGCCTTTGATTGAACCACATTCAAGGATATTAATCAATTTCTGCATTTTACTACTACTGTATTTTATTTCTTAAACTGCACTGCAACTATGATTCTGTTTTTAGCTTGTTAGTTAGTGGGTCGCGACCCACCAGTTTAGAATCACTGATATGGAGGTATACAGGGAGAATGCTGTAACCCGCAGCTGCTAAATGACGTGCAAGGACAATTGCGTAGCATCCGTGTAACGTCGCGTCCACTAAAAGTTCTTGTTTTTGCCACTGCCAGGTTCAGATTGTTATTATAAGCGTCTGACAACATTATGAAATGAACTTTACTTTTTCTCTGGCGCATACGGTCAAAGCACCCACAGGAGCACCAGTCTCCTGAGCTTTGCAGTCTTGTTGGTTCACACTCCTTGGCCCGTTTCAGTGGAATTCAAACATTTTTACTTTTGTGACAACAGGAAGTGCCAGATCCATTCTGCCTGAGCACTGCGGGATTGACGTCATTCATCTGAAGGTGAGTAGGAACAGGAAAATATTACTGATAATGTCGTAGAAACAGTGGTGATGTTTTTTCTTATTCAACTAAAATTAATATTGTAATGATTGGGTGACATACATGTATCTGTTGTAAAATACTGTTTATGCATTCACACATGTACAGAACAGGTACGTAGTGTGTGATGAGTGAACAGGCAGCGGTCCATGTGGCTCCACTATCATGCCAGGGCCCCGGTCACCTGACGGCCCTGCACCGAGCTGCCATGGCGGGGAACAGTAACGCCATGGCTGCTCTGATTCAGGGAGGCTGTGCTGTGGACCTGCAGGGCAGAGTAAGTGGTAGACTCGGCGTACATGTCAGAAGTTGTTCACACACCTGGTGGAACATTCATTCATACGTTCTCAATTTGCGTGGTTGATGAAATGGTAACAGTTTGTGATGGGAATACTTTGTCCCCTTTGTGTTTGAGGATGGCAACACTGCGCTGCATGAGGTGTCTTGGCACGGATTCTCTTACTGCGTCAAACTGCTGGTCAAGTCCGGAGCAGATGTACACATCAGGAACAAGGTAGAATGATAATGATAACAACAACAACAACAACAATAACAACAACATCAACAACAATAATGCACTTTAAATCTGGCAACATTAAATTTATAGAACACATCTCTGAGACTTTCATCCACATCTTGTACTTGTAACCTTCTACAGCTGATTGAGTTGCTATAAAAAATATTATAAAGTGTTTCATAGAACATAAATGAAGACAATGAGACAAAAGACATTGTTTTCTGTCTCATTGTACCAGAGCTAATATTATTTTATCTATTGCATATGTTCGCATTACTACAGAGACCCCGAGATTGATCCATTCTAAATCTGATCTAAATTGTTTTCTCTCCGGTGTTTATGATGTAAAAATTGGGTGAAATTATCTGTGAAAAAAGGTGAAAAAAAAGTGTTTCAAAGTGTTGTTGTAATACTCATTTCGGCCACAATAAGCTGAATTGTAACCCTGCCCCATGTTCTAATTAGGACTAAAAGCAGTCATGTTTTCTTTCAGGTGAGTTTTAATTTACATAACTTGCTGAAACACAATATATGTACGTTGTGTTTAGAATGAAGAAATCAAAACTCATACATCTAGAACTTCTGCCTCTTGTGGCCAAAATGAGTATTAACAGTTTCACAGATGACATTGTTTTGATGGAACTGAGAAAGACTAACCTGGCAAAATCTGTTTTCAACTGCTATGAAGTCATAAACACAGGGAAGAAACAAAATTTGATCAGACTTAGAAAGTGGATCACGTTTTTTTCTCAATTACCTCTCAGGGCTTCCGTACTTTACACTGCTGCACAAAGGATTTTGATTGAAATACATTTATGCTTTGCTGTACTGTTGACTGAGTAATTTTTATTATTCTAATATAAATACACCACAACAGAACATCAAATAAAGCCAAAGGACTGAACTCCGTTGGAAAAAAATGGATTCTTAGTAATGAGAACTATATTTCACTCTCAGTCTTCATTTGGTTTGTAGTTGCAAATTTAAATGAGGCTTTATCTCAGTCTAGGTTCTTTGTTAGTAAAACAGAATACCATTTTCAGGATAAGTATATTAATACTGAAATTTAAAACACATTTCTGATTATTTAGTTTGACTTAAGAATCCACAAAGATGAATTTAATTAGAATATGTTATGTTAGCAGCAAATGTGTTTTTGTCCGGTTGTGGAACTGTAACCCCCCCAACCCCCTACGCCATGCCTTCACAAAACTTCATGTAATTCCACCTCAAACTGTCACTAACGTAAAGCCGCTAATTGAAGAAAGTTAGATTTCCATGTCATTTTTCGATTAAAACTAAATATTCAAAAACTGTGCCTTTTTAAACAAGTTGTCAGGACTTCTATAAGGTTGTCACCACTATACAGTCACCGGTAGAGGTGGCGCTAAACTCAGTGGAGTTGACACGCTGACCAATCAGAGCAGACTGGGCTTTTTCAGGTGGGGTCTTAAAGAGACAGGCGCTTAAATGGAGCATTTCAGACAAGACGGTGAATACAGGTATATTTAGACAGACCATATGAACAAAATTATGTTTTTTTTAATATTGAAGCATGTAATTATGTTCCTGTGGAAACCCAAGGTACAAGAATGAATCTGAAAATGAGCATGATGTGTCCCCTTTAAAGTGCATATTATATAGTTGCTTGCATCTGCATTTTAAATGTGACAAGAATGGCTCTGTGGACCCAAATGACCTGCCAAATACCGCATCCCATAATGTGGACTGTTTTGTCAAACTCTTAGACAGCATCAGAATCTCTGGTTGTTTTTTTCTCTCAGAGTTGTGGTGAACCACACTATCCTCCCTAACAATCTAAAATGAAAGCCCACTATATGTTTACTCAGTAGTAACTGTAGTATGTTGATTCAGGCAGGAAACACAGCACTCCACCTGGCCTGTCAAAACGCACATGCTCAGACGGCTCGCCTCCTGCTGCTGGGAGGATCCACACCAGACACCAAGAACGATGTGAGTCCTCAGGCATCCCACAATGCACTGTGCTCTCCTCAGAGACATGATTAAAGAAGTAGGAGACCCTTCACTCTGACTCTATTGAGATCTTGTACTGTGGACTGCTGAACAGTGAGGAATAGTTTCACAACGCACTTGGTGCATCACTGATATTAGTATCGTGATAAACTAAACTACTATCACTGAGAACTGTATTTTGGTTCCAGATGGGTGACAGCTGTTTGCATGTGGCTGCTCGCTACGACAACCTGACCCTGGTGAAGATCCTGCTGGGTTCTCTGTGCTCCGTGACAGAGAGGAACCAGGTACAATATGTCAGTGTTATCAATATGATATTGCGAGGCATCTTTAAGCCCGCATGACACAAACCATTGAGAAAATCTCTCACACTTCAGCAAGAGCGTACACCAGAGAAACTCATGGAAACTCGCGTGGTTTCACTGATATGGTATGTTTGGTTTTGCCTGTGAGTGCGAAAGGCATAGATTCAATTATGTTTCATACAGGACACATTTTAATTTCTAGTGAAAACTTTGTCAATGTGGTTGTAATTACAGGGAAAATAGAAATAGGAGACAAAGTTATTGAGACATTTATTTGGAAAGAATTGAGATC